>NC_056748.1:718214333-718526833 GCF_019279795.1 Protopterus annectens
TTACTACAAAACACAAAGCAATAAGGGAAAGAAAAGGAAAAATCAAATGCCACCCATGGAAGCATCAAACAGAAAAAAAACTATAAAGCAATTAAGGCAGGATGTGCCACTGTTAGAATAATACAGAAGAAGGAACAGATAAACAAAAATACTTAGAAAGATAGACATGATAAAAGCAATGCACAGTATCAGAACAGACCAGGAGCTACCGTATGCTATTGCAAATAATAAACTAAAGATATCAGCACAGGCAGAAAAATTTAAAAGATATTCAGATAAATATAAAGGAAAAGTACATAATAAGCAATTCATTGATGACCCAAGAAAGTTTTATAGCTAACTGGGAAACAAAGCAAAGGGAATAGAAATACCACAAAAATAGAATAAATAGACACATTTTGGAGAAATATCTAAGATGACAACTCTTTCCCCTATAGGGCAATATGTAGAATTTGTGCTGTAGCCCACTGGTCCATTTATTAGTGAGTCTAAGATGGAAACTCTCAGCATGTTTTTGAAGATGGGAGGAACATCACAGAGACAGAGGGAAAACATGCAAACTCCAAGCAGGCATTGGCTGAAGGTCAGGAGCAAACCTTCTACCTTGTAAAAGGAAGAGGAACACCTTAACCATTATGCCAAGTGTTCTCAAAATAAAGAGAGAGTGCAGAAAAAAGTGGGAGATAGAAAAGATGGACCAGGCTAGGAGGGAATACTGTTTGGCTAACAAACAGGCTAAGAAAGATGTCACAATAGCAAAAATAGGGCATTGGAGGCACTCTACCAGCTTATGGAAAGTGACTCAGTACATGGCACAAAGAAACTATATTGGGTTACAAGGCAGGACAGAAATATAAAGAAAATAGTCAGACACTCTTTATAAGGGATACCAGCAACAACCTGTTCACTGGTACACAGGACATCACAGGTAGATGGAACTAGTACTTCCAGCAGCTTCTGAATCAAGACTTACCCACAGAAGCTGTACTGCCCTGTGATAAAAGAAGAAGAGGGGCCTACCATAGAAGATGTAAGAATAGGACTAAGGAAAATGAAGTCAGGTAAAGCAGCAGGCTCAGATGAGGTCACAGCAGATATGATAAAGATGCTGGGTAAGATAGGAGAGAAATGGCTCTTTAGGGTACTCATAGCAGTGTGGAGAGAAAGGTGTATCCCAGATGATTGGAGAACAAGTGCAGTGTATAAGAACAAAGGGCACATCCACAACTGTGGGCAGTACAGAGGTATCAAACTCCTGTCACATTGCATGAAAGTTCTGGACAGGGTGATTGACAAATGGATATGCAGAGCAATAGAAAGCAAGATGGGAGATGAGCAGTTCAGATTCAGATCATGATGCAGCACAACTGACGCAATGTTTGCAATGAGACAGATAGTTGAGAAGAAGCTACAGATGCAGAAAGAGTCTAACTGGGTATTCCTAGCCTTGGAGAAAGCATATGACAGGGTCCCAAGAAAGCTGATTTGGGTAGTCCTGAGGTGGTTCAAAGTCCCAGAAACATTGGTAGAATCAGTGCAGGCTATGTACAAAGATCCAATGACTCATGTATGAACAGTGTTCAGTCTCACAGTGGGGTTCCCAATGGGAGTTGATGTGGAGTAGAGTTCAGCTGAGCCCACTGCCATTCATACTGGTGATGGATTACATTAGCAAATAAGTTGGAAGGGACAGATAAACAAAGTTGCTGTGTGCAGATGATGTGGCATTACAAGCAGACTGTGAGCAAGAACTTCAGCAAAGGATAGGGGAGTGGAATGCAAAACTGAAGGGATGCGGGATGAGAATAAGTATAGATAAGACAGTGGTAATGGCAGCAAATTAGGGAACTCAGAAGAAGAAGATGATAATTCACATAGAAGGGAAGAGAATGGAACAGGTTAACAGCTACAAGTATCTGGGAGGGGTGGTTGAGAAGAAGAGAAGTCTGAATGAAGAGGTCATAGCTAGAATCAGAGAGATGACAGAAGAATGCCAAAGAAGCTGAAAAGTATGGTGCACAAACCAGTGGTGTGACCAGTACTACTGTATGGTATAGAAACCTGGGCAGCATAGGCAGAGCAGATGAGGAAGCTAGAGGTGATGGATATGAAGTGCCTGAGAGGGGTGGTAGGATGCACAATGTGGTACAGATGAAGAAATGAGAATAAGAGCAGAAGTTAAAGTAGCTGCAGTTGCACAAACATTCAAAGAAAAGAGATTATAGTGCTTCTGGCACATGTGTAGAAAAGCAGAAGACAATCTGTTGAAGATTTGGAACAGACAGGAAGAAGGTAAGAAGAAACAAGGACAGCCAGCAAAGAAGTAGATGGATTGTGTGACAGAAGATCTGTGACAGGCAGGCATGAGTGTCGAAGAAGGCAGGAGTCTGGCTTTGAATCAAGAGAGATGGCGACAGTTAAACCAACACCCCAGCCCCATGTTGGAAATGGGAAAGGGGGGGGGGGTTGATGATGATGATGGTGATGATGACCCTGTGAAACATAACAAAGATGCTCAATGTATAAAAGAAGTAAAAAGAAAAAAACAGTAAGAAGGTCAAATATATAGCATATGAAATAGGATGAAGAAATGACCAGAAAAAAATGAAATTAAGAAAAGTTCCTAATTGGAAAACCCAGGCCCAGATGCTGTATGTAACGTCAGGCTAAAAGTATTAACATTTTTAGAAAAGATTTAGCCCTGAATAAGAACTACTTATATGTGCATCATGAACAAACATCAGCCTGGTTAACAACAGGAAAATGGAACTCCTCCTTAAGAGTTTACCTGCAAATTTTTCTAAAAACTTTGTACCAGTATCTTGCCTAATGAGTATGAATAAAGTATATACTGTAACTGATGCTAACAGAGTTTGTAGTCATTTAGAAGAAAACTTAATCATGGTAATACAACAAAAGGGTAGCAAAAAAAAGTCAGATGGAAAAAAGGATCATTTTTGTTAAATAAAATCAGTATGGAGAATTGTAAAAAGGAGAAGAATCTAAGTATGGCATGGATTACAAAAACGCATTTGACAGCAACCCACATTAATGGATAAAGGAGTGCTTACAGGTATAGAAGACGCAACCTACATTAATGGATAAAGGACTGCTTACAGGTATGTAAGACACAACCTACATTGATCAATTACAATACAGGGACCATGAAACAGTGGCAAGCCATTTTGCACCCTAGCCATAATAAAGGACAAATTATAATCCTGGGGATAAAAATTCATATGGGGGATATTCCACAGTGACTTTGTCACCACTGCTCTTTTGTCTTGCCCTTAACCCATTAAACTCTCTACTTAACAAATTAGTTCATGGTTACAATATAGATCCCAAAAAACAACAACATGAAAATACTTATCTTTTAGTGGATGATTTAAAGAAGTATAGTTTATCAGCTGAGGAGCTGAAAGCACAACTGCAAGTGGTCAAAACTTTCACAGGTGAGACTAAAAGAATGTCATTTTATCTTGATGAATGTGTAAAAGGAGCATTAAAGTAAGAAAGCTGTAGCATCAAGTAAATTTCAGTCAGGGATAGGAATGTGATATAAAAAACTTGAGCAGGAGGAGTGTATAAATATTTGGGAATTTATTAAGGATTGACAATAAAACATGAACAAATGTGAACAACACTCAATAAGGAATATTTTAAAAGGCTAAAATTAATGCCAAAGACAGCTCTGACATCTAGGAACAAAGTCCAGACTATAAAATAATTTGCTCTTCCTGTTCTAACTTAGAGTTTTGGGGTGATTGACTGGCCCCAAAAGGTTTTGGATCAGTTGGATAGGAAAACAAGAAAAGTGCTTCACGCTCATCAAATAACACATAAAAATCAGTGTATACCGAAATTATATATGTTTCATTCTGAAGAAGGTATGGGCCTCCTAGAAACTGATTATAAGTATTGATCTGCAATCGTAGAACTGCATACATATCTGCTTACTTCATCAGATCCAAACATAGCAAAAGTTGTAAAGCATGAGGAGAACAAGTTTAAGATGCTTTTTTTAGCAGAAGCGTTTCAGTGTCAAGTGAGAATGGAAATAATCAGGCAGCAACTGAATGTGCCAAAAAAACAAGAGAGAGACAATATAAGGAGAAGGATCAGATGTGAAGGCAAGAAATGTGGAAAAGGCATAAATATAGTTGCAAGTAGAGAAAATTACTGGAACAACCTTGTGTCATTCAAAATCTGATGGAGGAATGGGTAATAATAGGTGAGTTTAAACCAAAAGGTTACTATTGGCGGCCCAGGAGAGTAGACTAAGTACATGTTTGTTTACAAAGTCCATTGAACATTTAAGAGAAACAGACAAATGCAGGTTCAGCAAAACAGAACTAGAAACAGTCACACATCGTGTTACTGGGTGTGATATACAATGGCAGAGGGCCTGTATACTGAAAGGCAAAACAATGTAGTAAGGCTGTTGCATTGGCATTGTGCAAACATTAAAATACTGAAGCAGCTGAGAAGCATTGGAAACATGAGCTACAAAGCATTATAGAAAATGTTGAACTTTACAGTTCAAAAATAAATACAATAAAATCAGATATAGCAGTCTATGAAAAGAAGACAAAAGTAACACTGATCATTGAAACTGCTACACCTAGTAATTACAGTATCTTATGTACAGTGGGAAAAGTCATAAAATACCATGATTTGCTGGCAGAAATTAGGGCAATGTGGAAAAAGGATACTCAGGCAGTTCTAATAGTAGTAGGAGCAGTGGGGCTCATGAAAAGAATGTACAGTTGTATTTAGATACATTACCGATACATGTAACTCCATATGAATTGTAGGAGGAGTCACTTCTGGGCACCTTGCATGAGCTGCGAAGAACACTTTTGGCTAACATCAAAGACTGAAACAATACTAATTTCATGAACTGTAATCATACTTTGACTTAGCAATGTGGTCTGTTCCTGTCATGGTATTAGAAACCCAAAACACTTGGGAGAAATTAAACAGATCGTAAACAATATTACTGGGGAGGATTGGTATAATGGTTAATATGTTTACCTCACAGACACAAGATACAGGGTTTGATTCTCACCTTTGAGAGAAATTGGCTAAGCTTAAAATTGACCCACAAAAGCAATTAGTCTAGTACTAAACTATGCACCTATGATCTATGAACCAATATATATATATATATATATATATATATATATATATATATATATATATATATATACACACACACACACACACACACATATATATATACATATCTACAGATATATATGTGTGTGTGTGTTTATGTACACATGCACACAAACACTTTCCAATTGTTCTGAGTTCTGTAAACAAAACATCTGTTTTAATTCTAGCATACCTAATTCTTTTTATTGTACACTTATGCAAATGTTCAAGTGTATGTTAGTGTCTCTGGAGCTAAACGAAATCATGCATTGCTTCCAAGTCTCTGTATGCATCATGCTAAAAGAAATGCATTATTTCCATAACCCTTCTCAAAGCTTTTCTCACCCTTCCCATGCTCTTGTGGAGTCAATTTACAGATTGCTATATAGTACCTTGTTTTACCTTTTTTTCACAGCTGTTAGGATAGTATCAGATAATAATATATCATATTCTTTCATTTAATGGAATTTACAGTTCTTACCACACAGTTTATCTGTGAGTAGGTCTCATTCAGATTTCAAGAAGACCTTTTAGTGTTTGCCTTTAGAAGACTTGTAGGATAGCTAGAGAAAACTACCTGATTTAGGCCCATGGGGTAAAAACTGCTACCTGGGTTAAACTTCTTGAGTAACGGGGACAATGTGCAGTGAGAGGTCACTCCTGACAGCTGGAAACTTTCAGCAATCTATACTGCAATGGAGCTATATAGTCCATTCTTCTAAAAGACTAGACTGGTTATGAGCTAGGTTAGTCTTTTTAACAAAAATATATCAAAACAATTGCATTAATGGATAGTGAGGATGAATGAAAAGAACTTCTTTCATGAGGAAGGATGGGAGTGAGTGGCCACTGCCTGCCTACTCAGCCTGGGTGAATGGATGCAGCTCTGGCTGATCACATGAGTGACACCTATTGGGAGTATTAGGAGTTCACCTAGTGGAGTTCCAAACCAGTTGAGCTGACAATACCATTGTGCAATCACAGTAAACAGCTAAGGGGAGCTAGCATGTGGAGGCATGCTTCCCATCAGGAGATAGCAATTCCAGGCTAGGAAGAGCCAATAAGGGGGAATGGGGTATTCTCAGTGGAACAGAGTAGTCCCCCACCCCCCAAGATGAGTAAACCAATCTTATCCTTATTCCCCAAATGTTGCTGTGAAATGGAGGATTGATGGGGGTTTGCAGGCAGAAATCATAATCTTCTATTCTAGTCAAGGAATACCTGGTTCATGTTCCCACAAAACTAGTGGACCAATTGGGGGTAGACAGAAAAGTCATTGTCCAAAGTCTTGGGGGAAGATAAAGAAAAAAAAAAGAAAAGAAAACAATTTCTTTAGGATCTGCAAGACTGGAAAAGTTCTCGCAGTTAAGGTTGTAGGGAGAGTTTAACAAAATAAATTTAAAGCAGCACAGTATTGCAGAGAGCTGAACAAGGGAGGAAAGCTGAGTAACTTTACTGAAGAAAACAAGTAAGCATTTTTGTAATAGGGAACACGGACCATTCTGGCTAGTACAAGGAAAAAGCAAAATTGTGGGTAAGGCTACTATGTCCTCATGCAATGGCAATGACTCTTCAGTCACGATTGTCTAGTCATGGGCTTCAGGTGTTAATCTGGCTAAATTTCATAAGGTGCAAACAGAAGTTAAGTATAACACACTGCAGTTCATTGAATGAGATAACTGAATAAAGCCAGCACCATTGCATAGAGGGTGAATCTGTTTCAATTAGCAGTTCAGGCATCTGAGTCACTGGCAAGGGAGAAAGGCTGTGCTCATGCTGGGGGGGGGGGGTCAGCTTGCCAATGTAAATGAAATACTTTTTGATACAGTCTGCCCATTGCACTCCCCATTCACAGGGTGTTACTGAAGTGCACGTGGAGTGGGAAGGAAAAATTAGGTAAAAACTCTCCTGGCAGCAGTATAAGGTAGAGTCATGATTTCCTGATCTCCTTGATGCAATACGAGAATAAGTAAAAATACCACCATGTGCATACTGCATCGAAGAGATCTGATGTAATTGGCATTTTCAAATAAATATGTGATAGAAACTGCCAAAGAAGGTGATACAATTTTTAACAATGAAAAGCAAGTATTTCATTATATCATGGGCAATGAGCAGACAAATTGCACTTGTTAATGTCAAGCTGACCATGTATTTCTGATTGAGATATCAAGAATTCTCAGTGTCAACACTCATGATCAAGGCTGTATCAATGAGCATTCCTTGTCTGAAAGTAAACTGGATGTGCACAACAAAGAGGGGTTTTGAACTGGTAACCATTTGAAATCACAAAATCCACAAGAGCAAGTCCAGAAACATGGAATCTAAATTGACAAAAAAACAGACTTACGTATAATAAGTCTGGGATGAACATTTCTAGGAAAATCCCCTTTTTTCCAAAGTATGGCAATCCTGGAGTCAGCATATACAAGTTCAAGGGGTGGGGGTGCTTGCCCCACTGCAAAAAAAAAAAAAAAACAATGTTTGAGATTCACTCTTCGCCTGCATCTTTTTTTCTGCATGTCAGACACTCTGCATTTCAACTGTCAACTGTTCATTAGAGTGTTGTTTAAATTATGGCATTTAACTATGCATGCAACTGTCTTTTCTTAGCCCCTAACATTTATGCATGTAACTGTCTTTTCTTAGCCCCCAACATTTTGTGATGTCCATGTTAGAACCAGTGGAGCATGGATGCAGGAAATCATACGTAATGAAGCAGAAACAGCTACTGGAAAAAAAGTGCAGCTGTAAGGAAAATATGCAACAAGATGTTAAATTAGGACAAGAAATCAAGAAGGAATAGCATACTACACCAGCAATGAATGCAACTGCTTAACACAGGCCACCTGTCAACAGCAGACCTGCAATGGCAATATAGTAAGTCTACAAAACAGCATGATAAGCATCTAACTCAGGCAATATAAAAATATATAAACACACAGAATCATATAAACAAATCATCTTTCTGGTACACTGAGTACACAATGTGCAATCAGGATAAGCAAAAAGAAAAAAAAACAGAATTAGAATTAGACTTGTAACATGAAATACACACACATACACATATATTCACACAAATGTGCACGCACACACACAGTCAGCATTGCAGTACTCTGACATAACATGTTGGACCCCCCCATTCAACACTGCAGTGCTCTGACCTATGACACTGGACCAAATAGAGAACTCACCACTGATGTTAAGAAATGGTAACAACTCTTCAGCTGATATTTCTGATACTTTAAAGTCTACATCATTTCCTGATTTAGTGGCAGGTCACAAACTGATTTATAAAGACTAATGTGAAATTCTGTACAAGATGTCATTTTACCAGTCTCTGTTCCCCCCATTTTACTCCACTGAAAAAATCAGTTAGAGATTCTGCAGTTTCATTTAAAATATTATGGAAAAGACTCGTAGATTAATGTCATAATATCTTATCATCTTTTACACCAAATACAATATATTCTTCCATAAACAGCACTAACTACTCCCAAGTGTTCCACAGTGTTCTGCTCCCTCTTTACTTCAAAGATATACTGACTATTCAAACTTAGCTTGCATGCTGCACTCCTAAGCAAAACTAAATTCTCTTTCTCACATTAAAGTATTGTTCATTCACAATTGCATTCTCATCTAAAAATGTTTGCATATGTTATGCGTTGTTGCATTAATCCATACACTCCAAATAGAATCTCTTAGCAAGACTGTCTCTCCATCTTAGTTAATTTTTAAATTAGATAATGATAAATCATCTCAGTTAACATTAATATGCTTCAGAAAATCTTCATATACTGTATCTTAATATGGTTCTAATTTCTTTAAAGCACTGCACATTGTTATGTCTCTTTGTTAATTGCTCATCTAGATAATGCTAAATCATCTTAGTTAACATCAATGCCCTTCTAAACTCTTAACGTACTATGTCTTAACTTAATCTTGGTTGGATTTTTGTCTGTGGCAGCAAATGACATAACTCAGGAATGGACTCATGTGTTTCAAAGTTTGGCCAGGAATGTCAAAGCATTGAATGAAAAATCTATTTGGCGGTAAATGACTGTAACTTTGTTTGGGCCCTTACCTTTGGTCACATAAGACTATCATCTCTTTAGACTTAGCATGTATAAGTGATAAGCAGATAATGCAATCACCATACACAAGTTCTCTGTCCCATGTATAGTATACTGTGAAAAACACCACTACATTTCCTTCAGGATGGTATAGGAGGGGATGAAATCATTCGATGGCTTCTTCATCTTTAATGATGGTGCAAGCAAGTGAAGGATTGAGGAAGAAACCCTGATGTGGTCAATGGTCATGTAGAAGCTTTGGAATAAAGAACAGATGACTTACAAGCTGACTACTTATAATAAGCCACACACACACACACACACACACACACACACACACACACACACACACACACACACACACACACACACAAAATAAAATCATTGATAGGATGTATTATTGAAAACTCATTTAAAAATACAAAAAAATGAGTATTTTTTGCAGGGAAATATACCCCTGCATTCCCCTACTTCCTCTCTAAAATATATGTACCACTCTGAGATCATACAACAACACAACAGTAGGGAAAAGGAAAAACTCTCACACCCCCCCCCCCATTTGACAATCTCACACTGAAGCACTACTCACATGCTACTGCAGTGCTTGATGAAGTAGAAATACATCAAAAAAGCTGATGACTCATCCTGATGAAAGGAACGCATGTCCAAATGTCAGGAAATGATACCTATTTATATATATCACTTCCATTCTGATATCTGTATCCATAATCTATCTATAAATCTATATCTACCTATATATCTACATCTGTCCACATACATAGACATGCATGCAGACACACATGCACACACACATACACACACACGGACCAAATATTTATATATACTCAATTCATGTTATCAGCCAGTTTTATACAATGAAATGCAATTGCTATTCAAATAATAGACAATAGCTGGCTGTTCAACAATGCATGCTTTTTGAAACAGAAATATTACCCACAGAATCAAATCCTTCTTCACCACAGCACTTTAGAAATATAAATTGTTGCCATTGTATCTATGACTCCTCTGCATATTACAAAATAAAAATTACTCTTCTTCACTCACCATTGCCCCAACCAAAAATAATGTTTTAAATTACAAAAAAAAACATAGTAAAATCTCTCACTTTATGCTAACAGTTTGCACACATTCCATTCTTAAGAGATGGAAGTGTGTCCATTGACATCTCCCTGAGGAAAGAAATATAGCACTGTCTACAATATATTTGTTATATTCCGGAATTTTCTTCACATGTATAGATGCATGAATAGTACATTACTCAAATGCTGCCCAAGACAATCTAGCTATTGAAAAGAGACATAATAATGAAGATGTTCCACAACATAATACTATTATTTAAAAAGGTAGTACATTTCTTTTTTTTAAAATAACATCATTGTATAAAAGCAATATATAATGTTCATTTGTGGGTAATGCAGGTTTACTTATGGCTGTCTTTCATAGGAGTAACTGGCTCAACCAGCATCTTGTGTTGGTCCTGGAAGTAGTACCTCAGCCCCTAAGGATTTTGGAAAAGTGCAGAATACTTCTACAGACAGGCGAGAGGCAGGAAAAAATTATAAAATGAACAATGACTGCTCCTTCTACTGCACACCAACCAGCTAGCCAGATATATTCCACTCACCCCTCCTTTCTGCCCCAGCTCTTCAACAGAAGAGCAAAAAAAAAAAGTCCATTCCTTGCACTAGTAGGGTAGATATATGCCCCCTCCCACTTGCCCCAGCTCTTCAATGGGTGAGAAAAAAAGAAAAAAAATTCTGCAACCTGGTATCTGGGGCTCCTGAAATGCAGAAGTCAATCATGTTCCATCTCTGTGCCTGCCTCCAACCCTCCTTCCTTATTTAACAAAAGAATGAATGAAATATTTTTTTCCTTTTAAACTGTTGCAAGCAGTTGCTACAGTTTATATTCCACATGGAGTTCTACTATGCTCAGGTTTTCCTTTAAACACCATAATTATTTTCTCACTTTTAAAATGTAGCAAACTGCTTGCTACAATGGTAGCAAGCAGTTGCTACAGTTTAGACCACACATGGATCACAACAGCTCTCAGGTTTGACCAATACCAACTTTTAAAAGCTGGTATGCATTAAAGAGTAATAGTCGTCAGCTAATCACTCACCCCCAGCACTTTACTCTCAGGGAAGGTGCCCCCCTTGCTCCACCCTAGCTACACTACCACAGGATTTATTTGGTCACTTGGATTTCACCTTCATGACTAAACTCTACCAGAAAATTTCTGAACTTATATGTTGGCAAAATGTGCACTCCACCTGCATCAACAACAATCTGTATGAACTCTACATATGTTATCAGTTAGTCAGACCTGTTTAAACTAAAATTGAGAGAGATCATTGCACTGCATGCAGTTAGTAGAAATAATTATTATTCACTAACCTCAGAAAAGCACTAGACTGCAATAACCTAAATTAAACCAACTGGCCCCTAAAATAGTAAGTAAAAATAAAAACAAACAGCTTGTGGCAGTGACATAAAGGGATAAAGTTCTGACTATAGTCCAGGTGACTAAGTTCAAGTAGTTGCTCTGGAACTTCAGAATGAATGGGCGTGCTTACCATGGGGGGGAAAGGTGGTTTAAACTTGGCTCACTGACCTGATGTCAGGGCCTAAGAGTGGAAGCCCAACATGATGCGGTCAAGGCCATCCAAGTTAATGGAAACAGTGTTTTCTCATGCATGTGGGGGAGCTTGCATGAACAAACAGATGGCCAGAGGTGGCCCTTGTGGTGACAAAAATTCTCATATCACCATCATTTGTGGGATTAGGCCATAAAATGAAAAAGATCTCACTGATGGGATGCCTCTGGAAGCAAACAGTACTGTCATGGCTTCCTGGATGGAAACCCTTTATGGAAACATACAATCTGATCATACCTCTCAAATGTCCAGATTATTGCAGAGTATCCATATTTTTGCCTCATATTTTTAATCTGTTCCTCATAAAATCTGTGCTTTTCTGGCAAATCACTGAGGACTGAAGCCACTAAATAAATACAGACATATGAGTTTCAGACTTCATATCCATCAGAAAATGCATGGTAATTCAAAACCTGTTACTCTAACAACTTTCTAAGTTAATAAGAGCAATATTTAAATTCTGCCCTATTTTTTTAATTAAGCAAATTGTACTTTTAAATCATGTGTTTTATTCAGAAATATGGTATGCAGTTGTATTGGCTGGTGTTCTTTCCAAACCAAATATTACAGCCTTTAGTGAGTCGCAAGGGCAGCTGTCTACAACAGAGTTGCAGTATACACAGCAGTGTACCTGAAAAGGCAATGTGGTCTACAACAGGGTTGCAGCATAAACAGCAGTGTACCTGGAAAGGCAGTGGTCTACAACAGGGTTGCAGCATACACAGCAGTTTACCTGGAAAGGCAGTGGTCTACAAAAGGGTTGCAGCATAAAAAGCAGTATACCTGGAAAGGCAGTGGACTACAACAGAGCTGCAGCATACACAGCAGTGTACCTGGAAAGGTAGTGGTCGACAACAGGGTTGCAGCATACACAGCAGTGTACCTGGAAAGGCAGTGGTCTGCTACAGGGTTGCAACATACACAGAAGGGTACCTGGAAAGGCAGTTGTCTAGAACAGAGCTGCAGCATACACAGCAGTGTACCTGGAAAGGCAGTGGTCTACAGCAGCAGGGTTGCACCATACACAACAGTGTACCTGGAAAGGCAGTAATGTACAACAGGGTTGCAGCATAGACAGCAATGTACCTGGAAAGGCAGTGGTCCACAACAGGGCTGCAGCATACACAGCGGTGTACCTGGAAAGGCAGTTGTCTAAAACAGGGTTTCAGCATACACAGTGGTGTACCTGGAAAGGCAGTGGTCTACAACAGAGCTGCAGCATACACAGCAGTGTACCTGGAAAAGCAGTGGTCTACAACAGGGTCGCAGCATACACACCAGTGTACCTAGAAAGGTAGTGGTCAACAACAGGGTTGCAGCATACACACCAGTGTACCTGGAAAGGCAATGGTCTACAACAGGGTTGCAGCATTCACAGCAGTGTACCTGGAAAGGCAGTGACCTGAAACAGAGTTGCAGCATACACAGCAGTGTACCTGGAAAGGCAGTGGTCTGCTACAGAGTTGCAACATACACAGAAGGGTACCTGGAAAGGCAATTGTCTACAACAGAGCTGCAGCATACACAGCAGTGTACCTGGAAAGGCAGTGGTCTACAGCAGAGTTGCACCATACACACCAGTGTACCTGGAAAGGTAGTGGTCAACAACAGGGTTGCAGCATACACACCAGTGTACCTGGAAAGGCAATGGTCTACAACAGGGTTGCAGCATTCACAGCAGTGTACCTGGAAAGGCAGTGACCTTAAACAGAGTTGCAGCATACACAGCAGTGTACCTGGAAAGGCAGTGGTCTGCTACAGAGTTGCAACATACACAGAAGGGTACCTGGAAAGGCAGTTGTCTACAAAAGAGCTGCAGCATACACAGCAGTGTACCTGGAAAGGCAGTGGTCTACAGCAGGGTTGCACCATACACAACAGTGTACCTGGAAAGGCAGTAATCTACAACAGGGTTGCAGCATAGACAGTAATGTACCTGGAAAGGCAGTGGTCCACAACAGGGCTGCAGCACACACAGCGGTGTACCTGGAAAGGCAGTTGTCTAAAACAGGGTTTCAGCATACACAGCAGTGTACCTGGAAAGGCAGTGGTCTACAACAGAGCTGCAGCATACACAGCAGTGTACCTGGAAAAGCAGTGGTCTACAATAGGATTTCAGCATACACAGCAGTGTACCTGGAAAGGCAGTGGTCTACAACAGAGCTGCAGCATATACAGCAGTGTACCTGGAAAGGCAGTGGTCTACAACAGGGTTGCAGCATACACAGCAGTGTACATGGAAAGGTAGTGGTCTACAACAGGGTTGCAGCACACACAGCAGAGTACTTGCAAAGGCAGTGGTCTACAACAGAGCTGCAGCATACACAGCAGTGTACCTGGAAAGGCAGTGGTCTAAGACAGGGTTGCAGCATACACAGCAGTGTACCTGGAAAGGCAGAGGTCTACAATAGAGCTGCAGCATACACAGCAGTGTACCTGGAAAAGCAGTGGTCTACAACAGGGTTTCAGCATACACAGCAGTGTACCTGGAAAAGCAGTGGTCTACAACAGAGCTGCAGCATACACAGTAGTGTACCTGGAAAGGCAGTGGTCTACAACAGGGTTGCAACATACAAAGCAGTGTACCTGGAAAGGCAGTGGTCTACAACAGGGTTGCAGCATACACAGCAGGGTACCTAGACTCCTCCACATATGCAGCTGGAATGCAAATAAGGATCTAACACTCTCTCTGATTCATAATGCAGTGAATCATGAATAGAAGAAATTTGAGATGTGAGCATTTAGTACAAAGAATATCTAATGATGAAAATAAGGGACCAATTTATGCATTCACACACACATTTTTTAAGATATAACATGATTAATATTGTGAAGAAGAACTGGCACATATTGTTATCAGATGAAGACTTGAGATCAGTTTTACCTGTTTGCCCATGATTTGCTTATAGAAAAGGGAATAGTATAGGAGATAGTATAATACATAGTAACTTTGGTGGAATGACTAAAGGTATGCTGGTTACTAGAGGAAATTATAAGTGTGGGGGATGTGAAGTATGCAAGTATATGTTTGAAGGATCTGATTGTATGCTAAATGGGCAGAGGTTTGTTATTACACAATGGTTAATGTGTACTTCAGAAGGAGTTGTTTATGTTTTTCTATGCTTCAGTCAAAAGGAATATTTGGGTGCATGTAAATGGATAATGAAAAAAGTGGATTTTAGAACATATAGGAGATGTTAGGAATGCTAGGGTAGCAAGTGCAGTTTCAAAATTTGTTTTAGATTTAAAACATGATATATAAGAACAACAAATGTATTATTTTTTGCAACATCCATCTAATTTTTGATACAACTCTAAACATTGTTTGTTGTATAAAGAACATGTTTTCATTTTGAAATATCTTACTTATAACCCATATGGGCTAAATGCTGAAATTAATTTGGAGAGTATTTTTATGGTTGTCATTTTAAGAAGGTTTATGGTGTTAATGAATGTTGTTTTTTAAAGCAGTGATGGAAATTAAATTTTACCTCTCCATAAAGATTGAAGAGCCAAGGTGCTTTGAAGTTAAAAACACTGTTTTAGCAAGTGTATTGATTATTGTTGTGATGTCCCCTCTTTAGGCCAGTAATCAAGAAGCCTGAATCCTCACCACTTACACTGGAGATGGATGTTCACTTGGAAAAAAATGAATACACCCAGTACTTCCAGATGCAGCTCTCTGCATCAGGCACAATTTCTTTTAAGAGCACACAGTGACAAACAGGGAACACACTCATTCCAGGGTCTGGGTTTCTCTCTATGTCTCTCCCCAGGTCCATGGTAAGGCTCGCCACTGCCAAAGTTGAGGAGTCAAGTCTTCATCTGAGTGTCCAAGCCAAGTTATCCACCACCCTCTCTGTGAAACTAGTGCTTCATGTCCCTGCTCCAAGTAGTTGACACACACACACACACACACACACACACACACACACACACACACACACACACACACACACACTGTGAGATTTGATTTTCACACACACACTCCTGGAAAAGGCTGGCACCAGTTTACCCACTGTGCCCCCTTTTGCCCAGATTATAAGGTGGTTATCCCTGACACCAGACACTACAAAAACAGCTACCTAAGGCTCTTGCAATGGTACCCATTATACTGAGTTAAATTAATATTAATACAAATGTTAATGTTGACCAAACAGCCAGGTTTCAGGAATGCTCACAGTGTCACCAGTAGATATAAGTACTCTCAAATGTTAATATATTTTGTAAAGGACCAGCTACAATAAAAAGTTTAAATATATTTAATAATAAATAAAAGTACATGAAGATACTAAATACCTATTTACAATAAACACCAGAGTTTCAGCCACAGGAAATATTAAAATAACACAGATGCAGAAAAACAGTACTTAACTAATCTTACTATATTCTCCTGACTGACCTATAGAATTACTGTTCCTAGTTACTTAACAGAGCAAGGCAAGATGAAGTAGGTGAGGGAACCTTCTATGCCAGGTTCCAAGAAACAGACTGCCCTGGGACTTCTGTCTCACCTAATATTAAAACATTATTTCTGTACAGAATTACATCACATACATCTGGTCATCTGACTTCTGGTTCTCCTGCAGCCCCACATTGCTAGAAACTGCCAGAACTTAGCATCTACGTGTCAATAATACACACACGAGCATTGTTCAGACCTGGTGCAGCTTCTGGAAGTCATAAAACAATTACAAACTTCTACTCTTCCTACAGAGACTAACAAACCATGCTTCTTACAGACATTGCGTCTCGGGCTTCATTCAAAACTGTGAGATAACATCTTTATGGACTAGGCCCAGTAATTTAATTTTCTTACTATTTCTCAAAGTCAGCTGGATATGGAAATTAACCTCTTCTCTTTCAGTATCCTCTGTTACAATATATATATATATATATATATATATATATATATATATATATATATATATATAAATATATATATATATATATATATACATAAAGAGTTACAATACTGCATATACATTTCTTTTCTGTCCAGCAGGGCACACTGCTGATATATTTTTAACACAAGCAGCTTTACAAATACATTTTTCAGCACAAACATCTGTACAAATCAGTTTGATCTACAAATAACTAATTATTTACAAAATTCCAGCTAGCTGTGCTGGCATATGTTACACATCCACTGCCCTACTTCTCCTGGCATAGCTGGTAATACTTCGCATCATCACAACTGTTGTATCATCTGACACCATATCTCACAATTCAGTGATACTCTCTAACTTTTTCAACAGTTATTTCTAACTGTGCAGGTCTTCTGTCACACAATCCATCCATTTCTTTGCTGGATGTCCTCCTTTCTTATTGCTTTCTTCCTGTCTTTTCTAAAACATCTTCACCAAATCATCTAGCACCATCATGGTCTGCTCTCTTTGCTAAGGTAACTGCATCCTAAAATATTTGGCCATTTTTTTAAGACTGAGAACTAGGGAAACTATCCTCCAGACTACTTCTTCTTAATTGATACCCTAGTTAGGACTGAGCTCGTATCTCTCCAGGAGAGAATGGCATCCAAGAAGCCACGTTCATCAAGTTGTCTGACTGCAGTAGTAAGGAAACCTTATACATGAGACTGCAACCAGCAAATATTGATAATTATGTACCAGATGGGAATAATGTTGAAGTAACTGGCCATAACAATTTCCCTTTCTGTGGCCATGATCTTCAGGAAACACACAGTCTGATTGTTTGCAATCATGAAGGCCAACACCCTTATGAAGATGCATGTCAGTGTATAACTCTAGTCCTAGCTCACCTTAATCTTCATTTATTATAGAACTAAATTACAACTACAGCTAAATAGTAACAAGATACAGTCAAAGAGTGACATAAAACTGTGATCTACTAGTTCAGTTAAAAATCACTATACAGTTCAAATACCATACAAGAAGGATATAGGCCATAGAGATATGTATCAAGGACTGTAAAATGACTGTAGAACCTGGGTCAAGAAGGAATCCATTGACTTACTGGTTAATAGATAAATAAATGCAAAAACACCCTCAAATGAACATGCAAGGACCCAGATCAATACTTAAAATACAGAATATTACAATAGACAACAGTGACACACACAGCAGGACAGAATCCTAGCTCAATATAAACATGTCTGAGAGTTGTAAGATGGGTATATTTACATCCAAGACAGACTATGTTTGGAATACAACAGAAGGCATGTGTTATGGAGCGATACAATGGTTTGTGAAAAGTACACTAAGGAAAACCACAGATGTACTAATGAACAGTACAAAGGATTGTATGGAATCATGCATAAAGTGAACACTCAACAAACAGTGCAGCACTGCAATTTAATATTGTCCATGAATGTGGCATAATCACACAGCAAGGACAAAGCAGTTCATCTCTGACTTAAATACAGTGGACATGCATGGTCAGTGTGAGACAAAGCAACAGAGTAATGGCCACCTTGTCTATCATGGCATCCAGACAGAATGCATGCTGTACAACAGTGATAAGTACAGGCAGCTTACAATAAATGCCATGTCAGGTGGCATCAAGGGACACATGATGTAGAGTTTCATGATGTGGTATAATGTTGTGAGAAGTCAAGGAGACTAATTGAATGTCATGTACGATATATACCTTACATATGTAGTGCTTCAAGTGTGAACACTGTCAGATACAGTTCTAAGACTTCACATAAGCAGACCACAAAGATGTTATACTGACAGTAATGGATTGTAAACGGAGGGCCGTGACTCAGACAAATTTTGCAAAGCAAAATCATCAAGGACCATGCTTGCTTGCAGACCATAAACATCAAACAGGTATCATAATAACAAAACACACTCATGTGACTAGCATCTTCAGCGATAGTCCTAAACATGGGCTTAGTTACAGTTTCGCAGAGTTATACTTTGAGGCAGAGTACAGCTGAAATGTCCCTTTCAACAGCAAGACTATACTTCCATTAAACTTCACCTGCTTCATGTAATCCATCATCACACACAATTTAATTATACAATGATAAATTAAACAGATCATACTGTTTACTGGCCACATGGCCGATATTGCACAATGGCATCTCAGCGCCTATGTTATTCTCAGAAAAAAATACTATTATTTTTCTTATAAATGAGGAATTGCATAAGATCAGCAAGGGACTCAAGGGTTGTGGGTTGTTGTGTAATAACATCGCACACCATATTGTGAATTATTGCACAATTAACACATGCCCCATGAAAAGACACAATGTGTGCAAATGAAGAAGCATGTATTGCAACTGGGAACTCTGTGTGAGCTTGACAACAGTAACTACTACACAAGATAAAATAACAGTACAGCTGCAAGAGGGGTTGTCAAAGGACAGAACAAAGGACTTTGCCTGAATCACAAAAGATACAAAACCGCATGGCTATATATATATATATATATATATATATATATATATATATATACACACACACACACACACACACACACACACACACACACACACACACACACACACCTTGATACCAGAGCAAATTTTGGAAAGGGCCCAAATATCATGGCATGTAACTATGAATTCCAATAGCTGCAGAATCCATGTTCCATCCATCTACTACACTTAATGCCATACAGTACAAATATTATGGGATAGTTGTTAGAAGACAAGCCACACTGGTGTAACACAGAGGTATATGGTGGCATATATATATATATATATATATATATATATATATATATATATATATATATATATAGAGAGAGAGAGAGAGAGAGAGAGACAACAGAATATTGCACTTGTCTGAAACATTTTATGTACGTGCACATTTGGCAGAACTGCACAATATTAAAAGCAGCAGATTAGGTAGATAGTTGCCTATCTCTTGTAATACACAACAAATAATATGTTTACTACATTCCATAATAAGGCACTATATAATATTTCCATGATAACAATATGCTAATGCAGTCCTGCATACTGTGGCCTCATGATCTAGTACTGCAGCTAGAAGCACAGACACTGATGATTCTGTAAACCAGCAGTAAAACAGTTAGTATTCCTGTACATAAACATTTGCATCACAATGGATTATGATGTACCAAGGTTCACACTGTTCTATGGTACAGCAACAGCCATCACTAGTATCTGTCTTACGGCCATTACCTATACTATCTACCGAAACATTCTGCATATGAAAAGTAAACATACAGCTATCTTATTAGAACTTTTAGGATAGCTGTAGAAATAGTTAATGGCAGGTTATATAACTATTATATAACTATACTATTAAATAGTAGTTGCGCAACTTGGCAATGAGTGATCAAATTCCTCAGACAAGGCATAAGTAAATCCAAAATTATGTTCAACCTATCCTGGGCTATTATTACTACACAATTATTTATTTTGCTTATATTTTATATAAGAAAAAGGAATCATAATATTGTATTAATTTCTTTTTTATTACTGTATTCAGCAACAAAGTATTTCTTAAAATTTATCATTTTATTCAAACATGTTAGAATGGTATAGAAAGTTCATATAAAAACATGATTATGTGACATTCTCTATGAGCAGCGAACTGAATTTACTTGCTGTCCTGATTTATTATAAAAACTACAATGTATTTATAAAGTTATTATTAGCAAAAATAGTTTGGAAAGTGTTTCAGTGCATATTAGACACTAATTTTTCACTCTAGCCATTTTGTATTGAAGATTGATGCAAAGGAAATTTTAAAGTGAAACACGAGTACTGGAAAAATGGGGAAAGTCCTGCTGCTTTTCATCAGTGCAGCTCAGATAATTTATCACTTTGGATGGCATTCATACAGATGAATGTCAAGGTCTGAGGATGGGTTGTACCACATACTCCAAGTGCGTTGCTGTGCCAAACAGATTTGAATAATTGAGAAGTGACATAGGAGGAGGCAGAAAGCAGTACACTAAGAAGTTAGACAAGGTAGAAAGGAAAAGGCATAAGAAAAGCACATGAATGATGGTAAGTATATACAAAATCACACAAGGGAGCAGTCTTATGTTTTATTGTGGAAACCTCTGCAGAAGATGTACACGTCTACAGCAGGTAGCATGAGCAGCCACTGGCAGGGGTTGGTTCTGCAGAGTATTTCACAGAAAAATGTGAAAGACCTGTTAAAAGGTACTCAGCAAGCTGGGAATCTTACTGGTTCCATGAAGTGGTACAAATAAGACTACAGGAAAGTAAGAAAAAGGATTCACAGCAAGCAGCGGAACAGAAAGCAGCAACACTGTAAGGAAAATCAGGGCTAGGTAATATAAGACTTTTTTTTAGGGAAAAACACCCTTTTATAGACATGGAGAAAGAAGGGAAGCAAAGTGGATCTGAAAAGTATAAAGGGAAAGGAACAAATGGGGAGCATATGCAGTAGGGACACACATGGAGCACTACAGATGAACAGGGGTGCATGCAGATACATAAGTGGGGAAACATGGAATGCAAGTAGCCACACTGATGGTGTATAAATAACTGGGGACAGGGTGGGATATGGGCAGTGTACCACCTGCTGACTTGCTCACAATAATATCCCTGTGATCCAGTAGATGGAGGTCCTTGGTACAGTTAGCAGGGACCACAGCCACCTATGTTGGCATTGTTGCAGCATACCTGCTGCAGATGGGCTTGAACTATAGTGATTCAGCATGCCATCACTCAGTCAATTGCTGCTTCTTCTTCATGCTTTAGCTATGACTGAGATAGGGTAGGCAACTGGAGTGGGCAGCATGCCTGAGATGGGTAGGATTGTCAAGGCATTCCCAACCTACTCATCCATTATCACAATGCAGCCTCAGCTGGCATGACAGCAGGCTGTGGGTGATGTGGCTGTGGCTTGGATAGAGCTGCAGAATGAAGACACAAAGGGATGTGTGTCATTAAGGAGGAGGAACTATAGCTGGAACATCATACATTGTACAGGTGTAGAAATAGGATGCCACCAACCTCATTGTGCCATTTGTCTCTATGGAATACGGTGGCAGCAGATAATATGTCACTTTCTCTCTCTCTTTCTCTGTCCCTGCTGAAAGACAACATATATACTTGTCATTACATACCATATACATGTGTGACTGAGATGCAGATTGAAGTGAAAAGCTATAGTTCCACATATACATGGCGGAAAGCAGAAGCTTGACATATTGCTCACTGCTTCAGAAAGACATTACACTGCCATGTATGTGCAAATAAACACAAGTAGGACAAGGTGCCCACAGCCAATATAGCAATCTACATTGCCATGTATAGTTACAAGTGAGCAAAAGCAGCTACCCTGCCACAGGTATGTGCAATGAAGAAGACACATGAAATAGTGGCCACAACCTGTGAGGGACACACTTGTGTGTCTTAAATCTCAAAGTTACACACTGCCACAATTACACAGCTGTCAAAAACAGGGCAAAGCACACACAGCATACAGACAGTCACCAACTGCAGCCAACATGCTGTATCCTTGGATCTGTCAGAGGTAAAATTTCTATTATGAGCAGAATTGTAACAGACAAAAAAACAGGTCACTAACTGCACTATGATTCTCAAGAGATATGGCTAACACTAACTGCCATTTAAGTCACCCATGATTTTCACACTCAGAGATCTTCTGGGTGGTGGCAGCAGAGACCATTGTACCAATGTCTGCAGTGCTCATTGATACTGAAAATGATGATCACTCTGGCCTGCAGGTCTACCAGGAACCAGGTACCTACCTTATGGAACAGACCTGCATAAGGTCCAAACCAGTGGCGGCTGGTCACTTCAAATCAAAGGGGGGCTGCAGGAGACAGTTGAATGGGTGGGGCCAATGGGAAGAGGTGTGCCCAACTAGAAAGGGGTGGAGATATGCTCAAAAACACAAAAATTGGGACTTTAATTAAATACACTGCCCTGGGTGTCAAACCGTCAATATGAGAGTCCAATCAAGACAAAATGAAGTGTAGAAGAAAAAAATATTTCAATGCATTGGCTACATGACAGCTTACTTAATATCTAGATGGAAACAAAAAGGTTGTGAGGCATGAAAAAATAAATTACTTTTTAAATACATTACTGGAATGCCAGTCAAAATCAAGTATAAAAAAACAAGCAGCATTCAACTCAAACCACTTCTCCTTACACTGCAGTTCTAATTATAATTTATATTCACCTTTATAAAAGTACCAAGTAACAGCAATCTCTGTGATACCCCCACTTGTAAAAATATTTCTCATCCAAAAAAACATGATAAAAGTAAAAAATGAACAGCAAACAAGAAACAAGCTCAAGGTAAACTGCTTAAAGGATTACTGCACAGGTTATGAACCACACATGACAGATTGGCATTCTGTTCAGATTAAGCCTGCAAAAATGACTGCAAGTCTCCAACAAATGTAGTGAGCTTCTGAAAATACTGTAATCCTGTCCTTTATTACAAATACTGTCATATGCATTTCAAAACCTAAGGCTTATACATTATCTAGTTATGTAAATATTATCTGCATGGCAACAACAAAAAGGCTTTTAAAGTTGGTAATTATTTAACAGAATGCTTATTAAAGCTTACTTGCATTTTACAATCTCAGACAATCTTACCTGATGGACATTAAAACATTGCTACTTAAACACAGAGCAACAGGCAGTGCAACAACATGCATTTTCTGAATAATAAGATGCATAAATCAACAGTATAAAAATATGACAGAAAACCAGAACATTCTGCAAAATTAAGGACAGATGAAAAGTCACTGTAGTACCTGTGTCTACCTTGGATGGGGGATACTCTACATACTTACAGTGCATAACTGCTCCTTGTCTTGCTTGGACACATCCAGAGTCACTACATGGGGGAGTGGGTTACAACAAGCATGTCTCTGGCTGACGGTGATGGCCCTGACACATCTGTCATACCTCTCAACCGTAGAGCAAGAAATCTGGACAAAGCCATAAATAGAAGTGGGACAGAAGCCCAAAAATAAGGACAATTTTTAAATATTGCTCTTATACACTTACAAAGATATTAGAATAGTAGGGCCTGCATTCATATTCATTTTCTGAAGGGTATGAAATCTGAAACTCAAATGTCTGTCATTATTTTCTAACTTTAATCTTTAATGATTTGCCACTAATTTGCCAAAAAAAAAAAAAAAACAATTTTATGAAAAACGGACCAAAAAATGTAATGTAAAAATATAAAATAGCCACACAATACAGCTGGGAACCTGCCAAAGAAGGGACACTTTTTAATATTAGCACTGTTAAGTTGAGAAGCTGACAAAATAAGAGAATCTACATGCATTTCTGAAATAAAACTAATCTATAACTCTGATTATTACAATTATTTCTTAATTTTAAACCTTCCACATTTTCTTCCAAAATTGCCATTTTGCAGAGGGATTATTAGGAGGAGAGAAACATTTTGAGCCAAAGTTGGGGACAGTTGTGAGGTTTGGATATACCTAATTCTATAAAGTAATTTATTTGTGCATACCTCTCAACCTCTTAATGCAGGAAATATGGACAAGGCCAAATATATCGGGAGAACATACAGACAGTACTGAAAATTGCTGTTGTATAAACTTAGACAGTTGATAGAATAACAGGTCTTGCTTTAGCATGCATTTTTCTGAAAGGTATGAAATCTGAAACCAAAAGTCTGTCATTGTTTAGTGACTTCATTCCTAAAAGATTTGCCAGAAAACCACAAATTTTATGAGGAACAAACCAAAAATAAGAAGCAAAAATCTATTCATTCTGTGAAAATCTGGACAGTTGAAAGGTATAGTTCAGCCAGGGCTGTCTTTGCATTTGCTGCCCTTCCCCCCCTCACATAATCATGGTTGAATGCCCCCCCCCCCCCTGCAGTGATTCCAATGTTCCATTACTTGGCTATTTCACCCCATTTACCATAAACACTGTAATGTACATACTGCTTTACTCCTATGATGATTTGGATTTCATTTAAAAGTTTTATTTTACATTTTACAGGATAAACACTAATAGACATCTGCTAAACAAAGCAATGCTGTTTCATAATGAAAATAGGCTTAGCATTAAAACTTATCTGGCCTTAAAACTCATTCATTGAAACAGCATTGAAACCCACATTCAAAAAAAATACATCTGGCCAGTGGCAGATAAAGATTAACTTTGGGCTTTTTTTTCAAATCATAGCCCCTTTGCACATGAAACATACATGTGTTCTTTGATACACCTTCCTAATTGTATTAAATTATATTCTTTGTATAATACAGTACAGTTGTTAGAGGGTGTTTTAAATTTATTGTTTTGAACATTTTTCCAGTAAACAATGAAACAAAATGCATGCACCAATAATGCCCAATTCAGAATATTTCCATCATAAAAGTCTACTCAAACTTCAACAATCCACCAGTATCAGTAAATATGCAGAATCTCTGCAGAAGTAAAAGTCATCTAAATAATTCCACATTAAAGAGTGATGCTAGCAAACAACTTTATATTTCATTGTTTCATCTACAAATAAAGTGCCTGTTGCCCATGTTACATTAAAAAATGATAAGCTAGTAATAATGCAATAGGGAATGCATGGCAAACTAATAACAAGTTGATAGTTACTAGGTATCTCCAAGTACAACACACTACACTATCAGCAATACATCAACATACTGTGGGAGTAGAACCCACAGCCTTCTGCATCGAAAGCAAGTACACTACCTGTCGTGCTATTAACGATGGAAACAGACTCGGCATCAGCAGCACTAAACTTCTCTTACCCTGAAGCTCTTAGCTCCTTGTAAAATCCACTCAACACTCAACTGTATCTCTCAGCTTTGCAGCACAAAAAATCTGGAAAAAGCCCAAATTTATGGGGGGAGGGACAAAAGCCCAAAAAACAGGGACACATTTTAAACATTGCTTGTATAACCTGGGAAAGTTGCTATAATAAAATGTTGTGCTACCACCATGCATTTCACTGCAAAGTCTTGTACCCAGGACCCTGTGCACTACAGTCAGGGCAACATACTAATATGTCAAATCAGCTGTTTCTTGAAAGACCGGAAGACTAAAACCTAAATGTCTATCATTTAGTGAATTCAGTTCTCACCATAGCTCTCAACCTGTTAGCACAAAAAACCTGCACAAAGCCAATAATGGGGGAATACAGCCCCAAAAATAGGGAAACATTTCAAATATTGATCTTATAAAATTAGAAAATTGCTAGAATAAAATGTTTTGTGTTATCACATACTTTCTAAAGAATAAAATCTTTTGGCTTTTACTGGTTATGGGTCACCAAAGCAGAACTCCAGTCCGCTCATGACTGGCAGTGAATTTGTACAGTGTCAACTTACCAGCTTGGCAACCGATCTTCAAAGAAGACACACCCATACATGTACACACCTACCTAGATGTCTTTAAAGTTCACATCAACCACAGGGAGAACATGCAGATTCCACAAAGAAGGCACTCCAGCTGAGAATCAAACTGGAGAATCTCTTGCTGTGAGGCAACAATGCTAACTACTGCACCACCACAGCTGTAGTCTGAAATTCAAATGTGTGAAAATCCAGAAAACCACAGATTTTATGAAGAACAAAACAGAACAAAAACATGAGGCAAAAATCTGAATGCTTTTCCAAGTGGTGCTGGGTAGGGAATTCAGGTTCTTGCTGCATGTACCCAAGGTTGAGGGTTTGAACTTGAATTACTCTCCTAGCCACCAGTTATAATTAACTGGGGCATTTTACACACACACACACACACACACACACACACACACACACACACACACACACACACACACACACACAAAACTCTAGTACCTGAAAGTGTGCTCTGATCCTCCTCCATAAGCCAGTATTCTGATGCAGAGTCCCGTTTCCCCATTCAAAGCAAACAGCTCTGCAGCTACGTCATCCAGTTGTAATTCCCCTGTTCTCAGTGGTGGAATGCTGACTGAATACCCATGCATGCGCTGCCTGCCTCTGTGTTTTCCAATGCACAGACTGCAGACCTTTCAGTCTTATTCCCTTCCAGTCTATGCAGTTGTAACTGCATAGATTTCTGGGACATTTTTAGACTGCTGCCTTCTTCCAAATCTGGACTGGTTAAACAGCAGTCTGGATTCCAGTTTCCATGCACGCATGCGCGAGTTCCGGGATTTTTTTTATTTTGGCATGTGTGAGTTCCGGGATTTTTCATTTTGATTTTTCAGCTGGGGGGGGGGCTACAGTCCTGCAGTTGAATAGCACGAGCCGTTGCTGGTCCCAACAGTCACTCCATGAACTTGTTATGTTGGAGAAATACCATATTATACCATGACCACCCCATTAATATTCCAAAACGTGCATGCTGATTGGCCAGCGTGCACATTGTAAATCGACTTATACTAATGGAAAAAGGTCCGGTCGCCCGGACTTTTTCCTAAAGTCTTTTTTGAAACACTGTCTCGCTATGTTAAAGGAGTTTAACATAGCGACACAGGTTTAAAAAAAGCAACGGAGATCTCCGTTGCTTTTTTTAAAGCTGTCTCGCTATGTTAAACTCCTTTAACATAGCGACACAGTGCGTAAAAAGCAATGGAGATCTTGCTTTTTCCGTTGCCTTTTTTTTTAAACCTGTCTCACTATGTTAAATGGGTTTAACATAGCGAGACAGCTTTAAAATAAGCAACAGAGATCTCCGTTGCTTATTTTAAAGCTGTCTCGCTATTTTAAACCCATTTAACATAGCGAAACAGTTTGTAAAAAGCAACGGAGATCTTGCTTTCTCCGTTGCTTTTTTCAAAACTGTCTCGCTATGTTAAATGGGTTTAACATAGCGAGACAGCTTTAAAATACGCAACGGAGATTCTCCGTTGCTTTTTTTAAAGCTGTCTCACTGTGTTAAACCCATTTAACATAGCGAAACAGTGAAAAGCAACAGAGATCTTGCTTTCTCTGTTGCTTTTGCCCACAGCTCTGATGTACTGAGTAGGCATGCGCAGTACATCAGAACTTCCGTGGAATACCAGACAGCTGCGGAAGGGCAGCAAGGAGGCATTATACAATGCCATTATTTGAAAAAAAGTAATTATTTTTTTTCTTAAATAATGTCATTGTATAATAGCAATAACCCACTTCTGGGTGTGGGTAATGCTGGATTTACCCATGGTTGGCTTTTTTTGGTCCCTCGGGCTTCGCCCTTGGGACCAAACCATACCAACCATGGGTAAATCCAGCATTACCCACACCCAGGCATGGGTTATTGCTATAATATTGCTCTCAACACTCTAGGCAGGCATATTCCATGGGTACTTGGTAGCCATTACTACGAAAGCTCCACAGTACAAAATGGCAGCATGAGAATTAGATCTTACATGAGACATTGAATCACCTCTAGCACACCTGTGCTCTGTGACATAGCACAACATGTACATGCACAAGCAGGCATGTACATGGTGGTGATGTTAAGTCAAAATTATGAGTGCCTTATCTTACTGATTTATTTTCATGAAAACATAGTGATTCATACACACCAGTGGGATCTAGCTTCATTAGGATATATATGTAGAAGGATATATATCAGTGTCGCTTACTGGCAAAACACCATATATGATACTAAAATACATAGCAAGGAAGCAGCTTTAACAGACTTATCTGATCATCTTGAACCACTACCTGACAGTGCAGAAGTAGCAGTTCTACAGGATACAGGTCATAGGAGGTACACAGTGATCTACAGCACTGTGGTAAAGTGTATTGTAGCAGTACTGTATCCATGTGAATACCAGCTTGCGAATAGATTTTTGAAATAGAAATGTAGATATGAGTCAGTGCAATGATTGCCTGCAACATACACTTAAAGATATAGAGTATGCAGGTTATGTACTTGCAGACCTACAACTGTACCAAAGGGACAGTAGTCCACTGCTATCTGACTGCCATCACCTAAACCTCCAGTCTGTCCTACTCTGTAATATATCAGTGCTGTGCACCTGTGTGTCCCTACTTGGGACTAAGCAATGATAACATAGCTGGATGTTGGCTGCATTAGTTCTCTGGGTTATTCTGGCCTGCTGTAACCAACAAAAGGACTACACTCCCCTCTACTGCCTGCATTTCAAATGGTATGCTCTGCTACCGTGGGCACACCTGCTGGGGACACACGCACATTACCACTTGCATGATATCCCTGCTCTCTGTACCACCTATTTGCCCCTGAGTTATTACACCTGTTGCAAGGGAGGATCCTATCCCCTACCTCTCCTGATGGACTGCTGTGTATCATGACACATTTTTATCCTTGCACATATTCAGTCTCAGTACATCACACCTTGCTAACCAGTGGGATACCCAAGCATCCAGCATATGCGTACCCAAGCATCCAGCATATGCGTGGCCTCTACCATCTACCTATTAATGCTTAGCCACAACTTGCACTGATTAGCCAGGCCATCATGTGTGTGATATCTATACATCTCTGTACATGCCAACTGTCCACTTATATGATCTATGCTCTTTCTAAGTGTATACATGTTCTCCAAATGTTACAGATGGCAAACATTAGACACGTTCAGTCTTGTCAATAAAGATGCCCTTCTACAGCTACACAAGTCAGATAGGTAATGCCTATTTGACAAAGGGGCTGCTGCACAGACTCTCCAGAACCTTGATGGGGATACAGTGGTCCACAATATCAGTGTCATAGGTGGGAGGGATCGCACTGCAATGTCAGAAAAGTGTCAATGACATGAGAAGTTGGACCTTAAAGAAGGCATACAAAATAGCTGTAGAAAGGTCTGCAACCAGAAGAGGGGCACCTTCACTGTGGCCCCACACAGATGATGAGTCATTCTTGGCATTCCTGCATGGAGACGATGAGGGAGTGGGTATCATGCTAGGAGGCATGGGCACATTTTTTTCTGAGTAGCTCAACACCATGTATCTCACATGAAGACCAGCCAAGTTAGCATCCATGCCACATATATTATACAGTGACTGTGTGAAATCTGCCAGCAAAGGTAAGTGCCTGATAGTTGGCAGCAATCATCTGGCAGTCATCTGCATGATCACCACTGACCCTCACAACTTGTGTAGAGACACTGCCACTTTCACATTCACAGGACAGACCTCTACTACTGTGAAACTTGTAGAGGTAGGGTCAGGACAACAGGCTGAAGTCAACATGTGCACAGCATCTGGTGACAATGCCAACAGACAGATTGAGTCACAGGCCAGGGATGCCCTGACATTGTCTGCCTCCCTCCTGAATGATCCTACACCTTTTGCACAGGTAATTCTGTGGCCTCCTCCACATATCTGTCCTAGAGTATGGAAGGCATGGAGGCACTCCCCTATGATTGACATCACTAGCATTGATACCTCTGGGCACCACATCTGCCGTGCGGGTACCCAAAGTCTGGTGGGCCATCAGTGGATCAAAGCAGCATTTGTTGTCACAGCTGACCTTAAATATACAGGCAGCTTGAGATATCAGTCAACAGGTGTGCAGGGTTATAATGTGGATACAGACCACAGCCATACCTCTCAACCTCTTACCGCAAGGAATCTGGAGAAAGCCTAAAATAATGGGTGCACAAATGTGCAAAAATAGGGACAGATTTTAAATACTGCTTTTATAAACTTAAAAAAGTTGATATAATAACAGGATTTGTATTTGTATTAGCATGCATCTTCTGAAGAAAATTAAGTCTGAAACTCAAATGCATGTCATTATTTAGTGATTTCAATCCTCAGTGAGGAAAAGACCAAAAAATATGAGGCAAAATCTGGACATTCCGCAAAAATCTGTACAGTTGAGAGGTATGTCCACAGCTATGCACACTGACCTGGAGATGGTTGGAGTGGTGTGTGACCTCTGGGAATATATTACTCAGCACTGGCAAAGCTTTAGAAAGACAAAGAAACACAGGGATGATATCATGATTGGACTTACACGGTCTAACATGGCAAATGTTTATTCATGTCTACCTCCATGTAGATTTATGGCAGTGTTTCAGTCAGCACACTCTACCCCAGTGGCGGCTGTCTTTGAGGGCATATGCATAGCAGTTATGCTGCCTAAAATAATCATCACAAGGAACATAGTCTGTATCTGGTACATTTACGGTACCACTATACTGTACCTCTCACTAGGAGAAACTACACTACAGGGCCAGCTAGGGTGAGGGGGTCTATGTTCACCCATCAAATTAAAATTTCAGCAAGTGGCTAATCAGTAAACATTAAACACCGAATGTGGAAATTATCGAACAAGCTTATCTTCAAAAATAATATCATCAAATGGCCATAGTTGACTGACATTGTAAACAGCTTTCATAAAAACACCTTTTCAACCATGGTGGGGGGACTGCACCCCCCACCCCCCTCCAACAACTCCGAGATCACACTACAGTGAGGAATAGGGCACATTTATAAAAGAGTTTGTTTAAATACCTTACACATCACAGTATTTCCTGGTTGTTTCCCAACTATGGCCATATGAAGGTATTAATTTCGAAGATAAGCTTCTTCAGTAATTTTCACATTCAGTGTTTAATGCTTGATGATTAGCTCTTCACTGAAATTTTAATTTGATGGCCAAACGTAAACCCAGGGTGAGGTACCTCATGTGTGTATCCCATACAGGTCATGTTCTGCCAGCATGTCAGTGTCCTGTAGTTCATTTAGGCCAGCTATATCTGCCTGCAGGGGCCAGATTACATGAGCATGTAGCACCTCTCCCACAACCCACCAGTCTGGCCACCAAAGTTCATGGGCAGTGCTATGACTCTGATGAACAACTATCTCCATGACCTATATCAATGCCTCCATTCACCATTAGTCCCACACCCCTAGCTATTTAGACAGCCCTGTACCCATGTTTCCCTAGGTACCTGTGCGAATGATGACAAGCTTTCTCTGCCATGTGGTGCATGTGGGGATTTGTGATAGGGTCCCTATTAGATCGAAGAAAAGGCTAAAGGTCGAATGGCCTAGTGATCGAAAATGCCATTCTTTGAAATAAGTATATTGGGGGGCTGTGCCCCCCACTCCCCACTAATTATATATACCAACTCCAAGATCGCACTACAGTGAGGAAAGGGCAAATTTTCCAGTCTTCACTGTACCACGATCTCACAATATCACAATACCGATTCCGAAGAACGATATTTTCGATTTCTAAGCCGTTCAATCTTTAGCCTTTTCGTCAATTTAATAGGGACCCTGTATGATACACAGTGTGACTAGACCACGCAGTACCTGAACAGAGCCTTTAGACAACACTGCACACATCATAGTGATATGTGTGTGACACTGAACTGCAACTGTGCACATATTAAGGCCCACAGAGAGAGTTGGAATGTATTTTGCTGCTGCACATCTGCTGCCACGTATTGTTTGTCAACATTTCTGATGGGGTATGGTGTGTCCTCTGCATGCTGTCCATTGCCATCAGTGTTATTGCTATGGGATGATGTGCCGGTGGTTGTATGGCTTTTACTACTGCAGTTTTAGGGAGTGCTTGCAATGACGGCTGGGCTGCCTCCTTCCTCAGGATCATATAGATATAGATCATGATGCAAGGTAAAAAAAAAACATTGAAAAGCTGCACCAATATTTACTACAATAACCTCCATACATGTCTAGGTAGAGAAACTAAAACTGCAGGAAACTAAACAATCACTTCTAATTTGTTCATGGGCAGTGTTATACTGATATTTGGATAGGCTTTGTGAATGCCCTGTGGGCATCATCAACCAGGGATCTATGAGGCAATCTGCAACCCAGTAGGGACGTAGGTTATAGACACTTGGAGGGTATGTTAGACATGGGCACATATCTATGGTCTTAGATTTGTGAGTGTACTACTGTGCCTGCACATACCTACAGGCTGACCCTGTGGGATATCACCATGTAGGAATTAATGACAGAGATGACCTATATGCCATATCTGGGAATCATTGTTTCTGTCCTGATACTGTGCTGACACACTGGTAATCAGCCCCTGTGTGTTACAAACTACTTAGCAGTTAATAGAATGAGTGCCCTTCCTCTTGAAGCAGTGTTGTCCAGGGACACCAGGTCGAACCTTTATTATCATGAGTGCCATCTACAGCTCCCAACACTTTGGAGAGGTGGACAATAAGGTAAAAGCCATTCATGGTAGTAGCTCTCTCCTCATCATGTTGCAAAAGCAATACATTCGTCAACATTTGGAAGCCATTTATTGAGGAATGTCTTGAGTATTCTACAGGCTGATACCCATGAGATACTCCATGCATCTCTGGAAGACCCCTTTAGTTAGAATGATGATAACTAAACATACTTTGGTATCCACTGGTATGAGACGTCCATACATTCATGCAGCTGTAGTTAGTGTGCCATAGAAGTCAACCAATCCATACATCCATCCATCCATCCATCCATCCATCCTCAACCCGTTTTCCCATTTTGCACATGGGGTTGGGGTGTCACTTCAGCAGTGACAATCTTCTCAAGCCAGGTCAACCGATGCCCATGTGATTATTGATATATTTTTCATTGGCAAGTATGGCTACATTGTGCTCCTGGCTGATCATGACCTATGCTAAATAAATGCTGCTCAGCAAGAGTTGCTGCTGCTTCTAGCTTTTTTGCTGTTATGCATCACATTGCAACTGATGGCTACGAACTGTGGCCTGCATTTTCCAAGCTTCCTTTTCACACCATTATGCACTCATTAGACTGTGCTGCTTCATTTACATGTCATTATACAGTCATTTGAATACTTGTTCTGTCTTTTAGCACATTTTCCTGTAATGCTACATGGTTCTATGAATTGCTGCATAGCTACACATTCTAGCTTTTGGCACAACAGCATGTTGCATATTTCATAACTTCTCTATCAATACTTTCTTTCATGTATTTTAATGCAGTCATATCATAATATGAAGTTTAACGACAGTATATCACTCTTCAGAATAATGCCACATAGTTGAAAGTTTTCATTTATTCTTATGCTTTAGAGGAATCATCATGTTTCATGATAGGAAGTCTTATGCTTATTAATAATAAAAAAAGAACTACCTGTAAAAAAGAAACATTGAACAAGTAAAATATATAGTGCCAGTAAAACAGTTTTTTATATGTTTATTTACAGATCATTCAACAGCATAATACATACATTTATTTTTGATTGTATTAAATGACTGATCTAGGCACCAAAATTAAGCTTTACATTTCTCCTAGCTGCACATTATCTACTTTTTTGTTATCAAGAAAAACATGCTAACTGCTGTTTGATGTCAGAGGGTTAAGTCGACTGCTAAATAGACATTTCCAGTCAAGTTAAATGAAGACCCCAACTTTGAGCATTCCTTCATCCAAACAGAACATATACATTTATATATGAATTTATTATTAGAATAAAAACATTTGAATTACCATAGTAGACCTGCTTTTAAGTTTTTTTTTTTTACCAGAATTAGAAAATATATGCAAGTTAAAGGTAGAAAAGAATTAACTTAAAAAATCAGGAATAAAGCTGCTTTCATGATACAGGGGGCTAAAAACTGACTGCCCCATCCAGCCTGGGATTTAGTAGTAGATTCAGGTGGTGAGTTGTCAGTGAAAGGATGGGTCAGTTGACTCATTCTGAGGGAAAGGATTACAGAAAGGCCTCAGTAGTGCATGAAACTTGCAATTTGCCATCAGTGCAGCACACAAGTCCTACTAACAGTGCACTCTGCTGTAGATAGGGTTCATGTTTCTACAGTTAGCCTATCATGTGTTACATGCCCAGCTTGAGCAGTGTAAATGCTGTCTAGCTGCAAGAAGAATGAAAAATAGAACATAAATAAAAAAAATCCTCAGGGAGGTGTCAAAACTAATGCCCCATGACATATACTCTTGTCATTCCTTGAGCAGGAGACTATTGGGTCTGTTTCTCCACCCACATCCCCCTGGGGTATCCACTGATCTCCTGGTAAGCAAGCTGGATCTTTAGGACAATGAGATAAATGGTGCTCCTGCAGGCAAAGCCGATACGCAAACCACTACTGAGGGACAAGAAATCACACAATAGTAAACAGCCCTGTGCGGTCTAAAGAGATGAAGGCAATGGGAACATACATCTGATTCAGCTTGTGTTAAGCTCATCAATATATGAAAGGATGCTGAAAAGTTCTAACACTGACCAACTTTCTAAATTCTGAGCATTATTTTGCCTCTGAAGCTGAAAAACAGGGTTATTTAATCTTGTAAAGTGCCAATTTGCAGAATCATAATGCTATATTTTGACATCGTTTCAGATCATTGATTGAACCATGTCAACAAAAAGTGTGGAATTTTCAAGTGTGGAACTCTGAGTCATCATGAAGTTTCTGCTCATGGAGAACAACACTCCAAAAGAAATCCATGAATATATGATGCAAACATCGAGTGACAAGTGTCCTTCTTAATCAACTGTGAAGAAGTGGTGTGCAAACTTTCAGCATTGAGATTTTGAGACAGATGCAGCAAGGTCTGGGAGGCCTTAAACGGTGTCAACTCCTGAAATTGTTTACCATGTCCATAAGCTGATTTTGGCAAATCGGTGAATATTGCCTAAAACAATTGCTGAGATATTACAGCTATCTAGGGAACCATTTGGGTTTATAATCCATGAGCAGCTGGGTATGCAGAAGTTGTCAGCCAAGTGGGTGCCCAAATGTTTGAATGCTGATGAGAAAAGACATCGAGTGGACGCTTCCAAGTTGATTTTGTGGCATTTTCATTCAGCTGGTGCCAACTTTTGGAAAGACTAGCTACTGCTGATGAAACATAGTTACACCACTATGATCCTGAGACAAAACAACAGTCCATGCAATGGCAGCACTCAGATTCACCAAGGCCAAAGAAGTTCAAGACCCAAAGGTCAGCAGAAAAGGTCATGACCACAGCGTTTTGGGATCAGGGAGATGTTGTAATGACTGACCGTCTTCTAAGGGGGCAAACAGTTAATACAGAATACTACTGCAACTTTCTGTATTGATAAAAGGAGGCATTGAAAGAAAAAAGAAGGAAGCTGCGGAAAGGAGTTCTCTTTTTGCAAGACAATGCACCTGTTCACAAGGCTGCCAAAACAATGGATATTTTGACTAAAGTGGGGTTTGAGTGCATAGACCATCCACCCTGTTCTCCAGATCTTGCTCCATCTGACTATTTCCTGTTTCCAAACATTAAAAATATTTTGAAAAGGCAGCAATTTTCAAGTGATTTGGAAGTGATCACAAAAGTGGAGCAGTATTACAGTGACCAGCAGACTTTTTTATCAGGGTTACATAAACTTCAGATATGATATGCAAGTGTGTTGAACTTTGGAGAGAATATGTTGAATAACTTAGTGTCATGGCTCCACATCATTCCCTTCTTGGTCAGGCTTAAAAATTTTCAGCACCCCCTCATACAATAACTGAAACTGAACCCAAGAAGAAACTAGTCTGAGCTTATAAAGAAATTGTTTTAGCAGCCTTATAGTGAAGATTATGAAAAGAGTGAATCAAGAGACCTACTGAACAGTAAGTGTGCTGAAGACATTACAAGAAAGTGTGTTGGATAAACATCAAACTATAAAACACAATATTTATTTGGACTTTTTTTACCTTGGCAACACGGGTTCCTAAAGTATAGCCAAGCAACAGTTTCTGTGTGAATTTTTTACCCTTTGGTATGGATGTTATTTGTGATATTTTGTAGGCACCCAAATGTTTATAGACATCATGCTTGATTTTATGTTCTGCTTTTTGTCAAGTATAGCCAAACAATGTACTGATGCTGTACTGAAGTGGTCAGAAAAAGTGTGAAATGTGGCATGTCTACAGCTAGTGAGGTTTGGCTTTACTGGCTTGAATGTACTCATAAGGTCTTAAATAGTAAAAAGTTAAATGTAAAAAGTCATGAGCATTTAGAAGCCATGTAACTGAAACACTGATATGTCCATAAGGTGTCATTTGCTGATTTCTTGTGAACCTTCACTACAAGAGATTTAAGGCATTAGACAGTGAAGACTCTAGGTTGGCTGGGTTTTTCTTGCAGATTTCAGTGAGTGTTTTGTCTCTGTGACTTTTTTCCACTTTGGTTTTAATGTTTTTTTTTTTTTGGATATTTTGCAGGCACCCTAATGTTTTTGGATATCAGGCTTGATTTTAAGCTCTGTGTTTCTAAGGTATAGCCAGACAATCCACTTATGTCATACTAATGAGGTCAGACAAAGTCAGAGACATGACATGTCTATGTCTAGTGTTTTTTTTTTTTTTTGGTGTAAATGTACCTATAAAGCCGTAAAAAGTCATAGGCATTCACAAGCCATGTAGCTGGATCACTGGTGTGTCCTAGAGAGGTCATTTGCGGATATCCCATGGGCCTCTACTAGAGGATGTTTAAGTTACTGGACACTGAAAATTTTAGCTTGGCTCTATTTTTCTTGCAGTTGGTACTGAATGGATACCTTTTGGTTTGGAAATATACTAAATGTGAGACTGCAGTATTGTAAAGTATTCCTCTCATTCTCTGTCTCTCTCTCTCTCTCTCTCTCTCTCTCTCTCTCACACTCAGAGAAACAGTGATCAAACAGTATATGTAAGTAGCAGGTGTGTGAGGGGTACAGCCCCTCCTTTTCAGGGTGTGGATGGGGCAGCACCTGCCAAACTGCTTCAAAGGTCTAAGATTACGTCTGCCAATTCATAACTTTTTTCTTTTTAAATTGGTTTATTTTGCAAATTATTAAGACTCCAGCCTGCAATTTTCACATTTCTGATTGGGAGGTGTAATTTATGGCAGTCAAGTGTTAGACGTACATGATATCTGATATATTTAAGCTAGGGAATACATTTCATCATGACTGGTGAAGACATGAGTAACTTAATACATTTTCTATCCCTGCAATATCTTATATCATGCATATCTAACACTTGCCATACATATCCCCAATGTGGTCTTTGTTTTTGTTGCCTGTTTTAACATTTATTCTGTATTTAATGTTTCCAGACCTTTTTATCTGGAAAATCACTAGAAATGTCCACTTTTATGTCAGTGGAGAGTGCCATATAAAACTATCAGGTAAGCAGATTTGTTTCTTATTTTCATTTCATGATCTTGGTTTACTGCTTTAGCAAAGTAAAGATTATGTCTCTGAAAGAGGCAATATTCTTAATCAAAGCAAACATTATAGCCAGTTAATCGCAGATGGATATTTGAATAAAATTAGTGTTTTCTGGCAGATAGAAGTCCTAGAGATCTTTGCACCTTCTGCTTCACAATTAATCAACTCCAAGATTACTATTATTCAGTGAAAAGACAAATACTTGTTTTTTTACAAACATTTAACAATTTGCTTTTCTCTCTTTTTGAAACACCTTTATTGAATTATCACATGACACCGGCAAATTTACATTTATACAAAAGTAATCAAATTGTATTAAACTAATATTAAACATTATACTTCACATACTTTGCTATATATCATTTAACCTAAGCAACATTACATAAATTATTCAATTCCTGACCCTTTTTTGAACAAGAAACATCTTTATTAAATCATCACTGACAACAAAAGCAATCATACATTTATATGAATGAAAATGAAAATGAACCACAATGACACACTCCCAGTTGCAAACATTATACATCACTTATAATCTACCCCATTATTTTCAGTCAGACATTACATAGCTCCATAATTAGACACAGCACGGCCTTACCATGTCTAGGCAATTCTGATTTTGTATCTTAGCTCAGAAAAATCATCTCCCTCGTCATGCCAATCCATCTACCCAACATCTCTGACAGTGCATCCTGCAGGGAATCCTTAAAGTTGGTCAACACACCGTACTCCCAGGAAATATGCTCCCAAGTACCTCTTTCTTACCAATTTGCTTTTCTCCCTTAAGGGAACATTACCCTTTTTGAAACACAGTATTCAAATATAGCTGATATGATCAGATCAATCAGCTGAGAAAATACCCCACTGTAGCACCATAAAGTAATACTTTTTTACAGACATTTGTAGGGACAAAATGCTACTTGAGCTAAATATTTTTACTACTTGGTCAGGAAAACATTTTAATTGTGTCTTTATTTGTGTGTGTGTGTGTGTGTGTGTGTGTGTGTGTGTGTGTGTGTGTGTGTGTGTGTGTGTGTGTGTGTGTGTGTACTTGTATTTGAGCAGACATTGTGATAGCTTTAATAGTTTCATTTGTGATTATTTTTTTTGAAAACTGTGATTTGTTTCTTTTTTCAAGTATTACTGTTCAGTTTAGTACTCCCAGCCAATGTGTTGGTGTCCAGATTAGGGTTCTGCATACCTCTCAATATCTCAGCTTTTAAAACAATAGCAGAGGGTCCAAAAATCTTAGCACCCAAAATCTGTGTATGCGTAAATTCCCTTCCCTTGTGGTACGGGCCATATTGCAGAAAGTTTACCTTCTTTGGGGTATAACCTATAAAATTAAAACCCTTATGGAGCTAAGAGATGTACAACCATATAGCCATACCAGAAAAAAATATATACATACATCCTTACTGCACTGTGACATTATGCTTGCACACTGCTGTAAAATGCAAAGCAGTTGAGGGACCATGACAACCTTTGCAATCCATAGCCACATGAAGCACTAAACCACACAACAGTAAACCAATATGTTTTTTCATAGCTGGCAAGCCCCTCACCCCATTCACTTCAATGTATTAATTCCACCGAAACTTTAATTATGATAAAAAGAGAAACAGAAACACATAAAATGATACACGCAGTAAATGCTGACACTGAATGCAATTTAGCAGCTTAACTGCTGTAACAGGAGTCATTGTCAAGGAAAGGTAAAATTTTAGTACTGAGGACTGACAAGTCACACATCAGCCACTTTAGGGACAATTTTAAATATTACTTTAATTCACTTAAAAAGTTATCAATGCAACATTTTTTTTATCAACAGGCATTTCCTGATCAGTAAGAAGTAGGAAACTAATGCCTGGCATTTATTAACTGTTAACCTTGGTAATCTACAAGAAAATCAAGCATTTTATAGGGACAGCTCAAAATTATAATGCAATTCAAGGGCAGTACTGTAAAATGATGAACCATTGAGAGGTATGACCTTACCGAATGACTGTTTGCCACAGCACAAAATCTTGGCTCAAACGTCTGGCAGGGCAGCACCAGTAGGCAAAGACAGCCTTTTGTACATTTGCATAACCACAGATCATTCCCACTGTGATTATATGGGCTAGTGCCAGCATAGCAAGCTGGAATTATTTAAAGAATAATATGTCCTTTGAATATTAAACTGATTTATACAAGATGCTTGTGTTACAAATGCATTAGAACTGTATGGCATTTGAAAATTAAAATGTGTTTGTAAAGTTGCTAGTGCTAAAAAATGTATCAACACTGGGTCCTGCTGGTCAAAGAGTGAAGATACATGTCAGACTGTATATATGTTAGCAAAGGATACTGGAAGAGAAGAGGTTAAACAGCTTTCTTACTTTAAGAAAAATGCTGTTAATTGGACAACCTATTGGGCCATGGAAGTGCTTGTCTCAGCTCTGAATAGGACTGGAGACAACATGCCTTCAAAAAGCCTTTTTTGTTTGCACAGTAAAAAAGAAAGGAAACCCTAGGCACTGCCATAAACATTAGCAAAACTTTAGATATGCATCTTAACACATCTATGCTAACATCTTGTCTCAAGCTTCAAAGGGGAATAGTGTGAGAACCTAGAGTCAGGTGACCAGATGAAGTAATTCTGCCAGTCATCTTGGAAATTTTGGATATTAAAAAGAGAAATCTCTCACTATTGAGTATTCTGTCTTGGGCCTGACAACAAGAAGGACCATTCACCACATCATCTGCCTTGCTCTATTCAGTAAGTAGGGAATAGTAATTCTTCTAGATTCAATCAGGAAAATAGAGTGAAGCTTAGTTTAAATATTGTTTTTCTTTATTTGTCTGAGTCTATCCATCAATGTTATTTTCAGTATTTCTGTGATTTGAACTCTGTGGTTTACTTAAATATATATTCAGTATTTTCATGCTCTTTGATTATTTGTATTAAAAATATTTAAACATTTATTGTGGCTGGTCCTTTTAGAAAGTATTTAATCTTTGACAGTGCTTATATTTATTTGGTGACACTGTATGGGCCATTCATGAAGGCCTAACTGTCTCGGTCAATTACTATTATTTGTATTAGCATTAATATTACACCATATAATTGGACACCCTTTGTTAAGGGCATTAGAGTAGCAGATTGTGGAGTGTCTGATTGCAGGGAATAACTACCTTATAAGCTGGGCAGAAGGGAGGACAGCAGACAAATCTGTGCCAGCCTTTCCCAGGTGTGTGTGTGTGTGTGCGAAAAATCAAATCTTACAGTGTGACTGTGTCAGTTACTTGCAGCAGGGACACAAAGCACTGGTTTTACATAGCGGGTTCTGGAGGACTTGGCTTGAACACTCGACTGAGGACCTAACCCTACAGCTGTACCAGTAGGGACTCTTACTGGGGGCCCTTGATAGAGACAGATATAAAGAAACTCAGCCCTCGGGCTGACTGCATTCCCTGTGTGCTCCTAAGGGAAAGAGAGCTGCATCTGGAAATACTGAGTGCATCCATTTGTATTCCAAGTGAACGTCCCTCTCCAGCATCAGTGCTGAGGATTCAGGCTCCTTCACTACTGGCCCCATGTGTGGATGTCACACCCACCTTTTATCTTCACTATTCCAACAGCATGGCAGTCACAACAGCAGTTTCAGAAATGGAAGAGTGGCAATCTACTACTCAGTGGTAACAACATAAAGATCTAGTCAGAGACCGATTCCAGTACGGCATGATTCCACATTCACTTGTAAATACCATTTTACACTTACACACAGTGCTGTTTTTTAAAAAAAACAGGGGTTTTCAGTTTCACTCTGGTATTGGTATGCTGGCTCCATTTTGATTTTGACAAGCTCTTCTTTCATTGGTTCTACAACTGAGCTAATAAACGAGCAAAGATCAGAGTCATCTAAGGATAAATCACAGCAGTAGAGGAGAAATGAAAAAGAAGCCTAAAATTAGAACCCTCCACCTAAAGCAGATCTGTCAATAGGTATGGAGGCATGTATTTTATAGCAGTATGATTATCTTTTTTTATTTTAAAGAGTTCACTGTTTGCTTCATGACTAGCATTATTAGACTTAATAGTTAGGCTTGGGTGGAGCTTAATGAAAAGGAGTTATGTGTTCCTTTCCTAGAGTGCTATGGCTTAGGTAAAAAAACTGTGTTTGTATGATATGATCCTAGTAAGGGTATGCAGAGTGGTGGTGAGAATAAAGTTCAGGCAAGAAAATCCTGCCAGAAGAGTTTGAGATATGTTTTTAAGATGTTGCTGCCCCATAAGTGCAGTTGCTATGCTATGGATAATTAAATTTTATTTTCATTATTGCATTATTCTGCTTTTAATATTTTGATAATTTTACAGGGTTTGTGAGTTTCCATGCGTGTGTGTGTGTGTGTGTGTGTGTGTGTGTGTGTGTGTTTGTGCGGATGGGGCTTCTTTTAGGTTTGTTTGTTTGTTTTCAGCAGACACTATTTCAATTTATAAGGACATTGGGTGAATATTTCCTACATGCTTTTGCTTGTTAAAATGTGATGTTTGAAGGTGTCTTTTTGTTACTGTAATGCATTTTAAGTTAAAGCCTTCATTTATTTGTTTTGCCTGAGTTTGCTTATTTACTGCACAGTCATTGCAATCTTGCTTTATGTGTGTAAGTGGTTTATTTTTATTTTATTTCTTGGGTTAATAATTTTATTAATTTATATTTTTCTGTTTTTGGAAGCCATTTAGTGCTTTTTGATAGATACTATGTTCTGCTTAAAAATGCTTAGATGGCACAGTATTTTCTTATACCATTTCTTTGCTTTTAATTACTTTAAATGCTTCAAGCTTATTAATGGCATTCTTAAGCTGAATGTATACATAGGCTATAGATAAATGAGAACTAGATGTTTTCATACAATATACATAAATAAAATATTTGGCATAATTGGTGATATTTTTGTCATTATTTTACCCCAGACAAAAATAAAATATTTGTCATTTTGATTAAATATGTATAATTATTCTACCCCTCCAGGTCCATTGTTAAGGACCTTTTTCTCTAGGTGTTTTCTCCCTCAGTTTGCTGACATTTCGTCCCTAGGTGCTTTCTCCCTCTGCCTACCAACTGTCAAGCCTCCCTTTATTGGACTCATGCCCATTTGTTTGCCTCAGTTCCACTAGGCCAAAAGCCATTCAAAGGGGTTGTCATTCTGGAAAAATGTTGGGGAGTTTGTGGTCTTAGTGGCATCAAGGCAATGGCAGCATTTTACTTAAGTCCCTAACTGCACATCAGGGTGGAGAGATGGACTACCCACATCACCACAGGGAGTCACAATATCCTACCCCAATGCAAACATCAGTGCACTGAATAATGGGGGTTAGCACCAGACAGTGGTTTGATGAGCCATAATCCCACTCCAGGATACTTACTGAGATATTCCCAAACTCTAAGGGATTATAGCTATGCAAGTCCTCCTCCTCCCCAGGATAGGAATGGCCATCCTCACCTGTCAGCACTAACAAGTAACTTTGCTGTTGACAGAACTCTTCTCATCTGTACATTAGTCAGGCCTTTATCTTTCTATGTCACTTGCAGTAGCTATTGTTTGAATGCATTTTGTATAAACTAATGCTGACCAACCTAGCTATATAGAGTCACACACATGCACACAGTCTCTCTGCTTCCACCTGAGCCTTTCCTTATAGTAGAATATCTGTTATTCTTTTCCTAACACTTCTATACCCATAGAGAAAAATGGATTTCAACAAATTGTACTTAAAGACCTTTTGATGGAAAATGAAACATCCTCATTTATTTTCTATGTTTATCTATTGACTCACCTATGTCTGCCAGATACACTAATCAGTGTTCATACAGACTACAGTAAATTATATATATGTGACCTTTAGATAACTATGTCCTCCTCTCTGTATGCTTGGTCTAACTCCTTTCTCATGCTCCTTACCACATAACTGCTTCTGGTACATGTACACCAGAAGACCATTTGGTTTTATTTCTGAGAAGAATCTGAAAACTACTTACTCTAGCAAGGGTTGTATAAAATAAGATTATACAGATATTTGCAGACTGGCAGCACTTGGGTAGAAATTTGAATTGTTGGGTTTCCAACAGCAGACAAACTAGTGAAATGTTTTAGACATAATTTTAACATTATAAAAATAATACAGATTTTCACGTCTAATAAGGCAAGAGCAGTTTCATTTCTATTAAATAAGTATTGATGAGTTGTGTGTTTTAGAGACAGGAGCCCTGACTGCAGTGCCATTACTCATGGTTTGAGTAGAGGCCTGGGGATAGTCAACGCTGGCCATTCTAGGGATGGAAGTGAATAGCTGATACAGGTTCATTCATCCAAAGGTAACCCTCTGAAGGCAGTTGAAACAGAAATAACCTGCTGTTGGAAGCAGAACAAATGGGAATTCAGAACTAAAAAATCCAAAGGCAGCATAGGAAATCAGGTGCACAATATACAAGTAAAGGCCAGCAAAGTATGTATTACATGCTGTGGTCCAAATTTGGGAGGGATACGGATAAAGGCTTTTAGAAAAATAAAACACTTAGCAGCCATAGAGGTTGGCCACCTGGCTAAAAAGTATTGCCTCCCACTGTTTAGATGTAAGATAGGAATGTATTGTCTCTTGAGAAAGAAAGACCATACATCCAGTGATATAAAAGATGCTATACCTGGTGTGTGAAGCAGAAGAAATTGATCAGATGGGGGGAGGTGGATAAACTGAGTGGCAAAAAAGTGCTGAACAGTTACATATCTGTAATCTGCATATCCTTTTAAAAAGTCAAACGTTTCAGTTCTGGAAATGTTTATGTTGCTGTTTAAAAGGGAAAAATAAAGAGAGGTTATTTGATATTCAGATTTATAAATGTATTACAAGGTAGAGTGAATTACAAAATGTTTCTGCGCCTGAATGGCTTTCTACAAATTCATCTTTGTTATAGAATTATTTTCCATCGTTGTATGGTTTAGCAGATTTAAGGAAAGGACATTAGTGTAGATATCTGTATTTTGTGTTTTTATTTATTGGCAGTGTTGGGTTGTAAAACTGCATTATGTAAGCAGGAAATGAGGTTTTGTGAGCAGCAGTTGTTGTTCAGCACTTCATAATGTAAAAGAGCACATGGGGTCTTGACGTGTAGCAGTAGATGCAGTTATGTATTAAAGACATGATGGACAAGAATAGTGTTTAGGCATTTGTGAATGTTCAGTATGCTTAGTCATCAACCTGTAGGGCAGATTTTCTTTGTTAATATATATATATATATATATATATATATATATATATATATATATATACACATACATACATATAAAAAATAAAGTTATAACTGAACAAAATACTGTTAAAAATATTTTGCTTCATGAGTTGTCATCCATATTCAGCCACTATTTCTATGAAATCTTTAAATCTTTAATTATATGTTACTGCAAACTAGCGAATTAATATTGCAACTAAATATTTTTGTAAACTTCCTGCAGTGGCATGCTCCTGGAATTTATTTTTTCTACTGGCAGGCACTTATGGCCCAAGAAGAAAGCTGTCTTTCTTTTTGAAAGTTCTGACATTTGATTATCACTCTGTCGAAAAGCATTACCACAGCAACTGACAGCAAACAAAATGTTTCACTAACCCCTGTGTTTTGACTGGTTGTGACCTCATTTCCTGATCTAGATATTATTCAGCAACATACAGTGCAGTCACTTACACACTCAGAAGGATGGCACTTCCTATTTCGGTGATGAATTTTCTGATTTATGAAAATGATCAGATGAAAAACCTACTGCTTTGAACCTAGGAAAATGTTTTTTCTGTAGAAAATATCTGTGAAACTGTGAAATGGAAATTACCCACATTTCTCATTTTCTGCCACAAATTTGAACTGCATCTATGCTTCTTAACACTTTAGCAAGAGACTTTCAAAGCCTCACAGTGCAATTACCTCCTGAATAATGACAAAGCAAACAGCACTAGCTAAAGTGTCTGCAGGCATGATTAGTGAACCAAGACATGTTCTCCATATAAGTAAGTTTTCACACATGGGTACCTGGAATTTGCAAGAGTAACCATTTAACACAAGAGGTGATAACAATAACCCAGGCCAGATCAGCAATGTAGTGTTTTTTTGAGTTTCCAGATGTTTTATAAAGATCTTAGACACAGGTCTGTAAATGTCTAATCTTCCTTGGTAAGCAGCAAGGCAGCTTAAAAGATGTCATTTGATAAAACTGGCTTAATATGTACAGTAGAAGAAAATAAATAAAAAGAGATAAAACTGTCTTTTTTTGTATTCTTTTTTCAATATAGTTTGACAATGTTAACAACTCAGTAGTCTAATTATACGAAAATACAAATTGGCTGATGAAAAACAGAAAGCTCATTGAGTCAACCTAATTTGTATTGCTAGCAGCCTCTGATCAGCTGAAACTGTCTCCATTCCCCTGAACACACACACACACACACACACACACACACACACACACACACACACACACACACACACACACACATTGTAAGCATTTTTCTGGCAATCGTAATTTTCTTCTGTTTTGATATTTACAACCTTCATGCAAAGTATTTTAGCGCTCTGACGTACCTGTTAGTAAAAAAATATTTACATCCATCACACTTGATACTGTCACCTTCCAACTATCACAGTCCTATCCTCTTATTTTCCCATCCTTCCTTTTTTTTTCATCCACCTCACTAACTCCTGTCTATAGAGTGAGAGCATATCATATCCCATACTTCCTGTTTTTTTTTTTTAAACAACGAGTATGTGCCAAGTGCCTTCAGCTTTTTTTTCTGCCTCAACCCCATCCTCAAAAGCCTGTCATGAATTAAGACTAGTTGGCTGAACAAAAAGTTGGGCGTGAAAAGATTGGTTACATTCTAGTGAGGCTCTCAATCCATTCTATCTAACTCAGCAAACAGAACTTCAACCTGACAAGTTCCAGACCACTGGCCCATGGTCACACAGTATAGATGAAAGTATGGGTGATCCACACTGTACCAATGTGGGATGTTGTTAAGAACTCCAATAAGCTTTGCTAGATTTTAACCTGTGAATATTAAAATCTGAAAGAATAACAGTTTCAGTCTGAATATTGCTATCGTATAATCCTATTTTGCTCAGGGCCATTTCAAGCAACATACAGTTGGAAGGGAGGGAAATGTGTTCAACTTCAACATATAGTATGACTTCCTGGCATAATTCAATATACATTCTCTACTGTAATCTGATTTCTCAGATATTTACCATCCATTCATTGATGTGTGATTCGCTGTGTTGTACAAGTGGTTCAATGGTGTTAAAAAATTACAACTTAACCTAACTGCTGTCATTATGTCCTTTATAGGCATTTGAGAATTACTGCCAGGGTAATTTCATCAGGAATAAAATTGAGGACTGGTGAGTTTGTAGTCACTGAGCCAAGTATTATTCTAATCATACTTTATCAAAGGCTATGGAGGTCTTGCCAGCTGTATCATCCATATGTACTTTAGTCTTGTAAGTCTGAACTATGCAGTGACAGTCACAAAAGCAAAACTGCATTTTCTCAGCATTTAGCAAACCTTAAAATCTGGTGAAAGAACTCAGATACAGTCAACATTTGGTCATCTCTGTAACAACATTTTATTGCAAGAAATTACAAAAAGAATATCTCTGTTGTAAATAGCAACATTTGTAAGGATCACTGCTTTATGAACAACAACACACAATATTTCACAAAACAAAAGGGCAGCTGCAAATGGAAAATTAAGTTCATTCCATCTTTCCAGCCTGTTAGGGGTTTGTAATTCAAACCAGTCAACCGTTGCTTTAGCTGAGAAGATTCACTACTAACAGCACTGCTCTTATTAGTCCTAGTTAGGCCACAGTTCTCTCAATTTTCTGCAGGAGAACAAACACAAAACACTCAACGATAATACAAACAATTTGTTTTCTCCCTTTTATTGCTACAGAAGCATTGAAAGCTGAACACTTTTACTGCTTTCTTTTAGGTCTCACAGAAGTCAGCAGCAGCAGGTCAACAAACTGGAAAGAGTTCAGTCATTTCCCATCAGAATTCTCTCTGATACATATCAAAATTCAAATGAAGAACACAAATAAGCATGAGTTTCTTTTACAAAGCATTCTCATTGATAAATGTACAGGTCGGTACAATGTAAAGGTTCTCGCTTTAAGCCAACACATAATTTAGTTTTGAGCCTCACGCAGTGTCTAAATATACACATATTATAGTAAGCTCAGGAGGAATAAAACAAAGTCTCTTATCACTGGTTTAGACAAGTAGCACAGGACTTCCATCAAATACAAACAAACATTATTTCTATCAAACTGACTTCAGTACAATTCAAACATTCTAGTTGAATACCTTAGTGCTAACAACTCACTCCAACAAGGCAAAAGCTTTTTTCCTCATCACTCCTGTCAGATCATGCTCTCACATCTCCTCACAACAGCATAAAATTCTCTTCTTCCCAGTTCTCCTGACTCCTGTAGAGTGCGTCTTTTATGTTACAACTGCTGACATTTTATCTTTGACTGCTAACTATATAGACATCTGCCTCTCTCACTATAGCTAATTATCTATCTAGCAGTTAACAGCTTAAACAGGCAGCTACCTACTATACCCCATAATGTCCTAACACCTTTATAAGTTTTAAAAGAAGTCCTAAGCTATTTTGGGGATCCTACATGCTTAGTAGTTCTACATATTCCTGCTGAAACTACCTGCTAGGCACCTGCTGGTAATGCCACCACCTTATTTTATACATAACTTCCACCATGCCGGCAGAACAGGTGGTGAGCCCCGAGGAGACCATCTGCATTGTGAAAGTATGCACTGGCTTGGTTACTGATGTTAAACTGGAATAATTATAAAGCCAGAGTCTACCAGCAAAGTTTGTCATTGCCATCTTTCTGCTGGTAAAGCCACTAGGGGTGATGTGAAGTGGGGGCATGGGCCTGTAATAATAGTAAATTTGCTAGCCAACAAGTAAGACTTTCTTGCTCTGTGATGAAATACTGACTTTTTTCTTTTATTTGATTTCTTGCTTATATGGCAAACCAGTTTTTCCTATGTACCAGACAATTGAGTAAGGACTGACCTTAATCTGAACTCAGAGGCATCTGTTTGGACTGCAGATGGTTTGGAGAAATCAGGAGATGTCAAAACTGATTCTTCATAGAGACTTTGTGCAAGTGTTTTTAAAATGATGCCCAAGTCTGGTATCCATCTAATCCTCAACAATCTCTTGTCAGTTAGAGGAGAAACTATGATAGCAAAGTCTGGGATACATTTTTTTTATAATAACTAGCAAGTCCTAAAAAAATCTGGACTTACTTTTCATTTTGGGGTATTGGACATCCCTCTTTGGCATTTATTTTTTTTGAGGCCTAATTATTCCCCAGCTTATATTGTACCCAAAATACCTTACCTTGCTAATATGTATTCTGATACTGCGGTCGTGGTGCTGCAGTGGCATTGTCACCTCACAGTAAGACGCTGTCCAGTTCGATTCTCAGCTAGAGCATCTTCTGCGTGGAGACATGCGTGAATGGGTGTACCTTCGTTGAAGGTTGTGCATCAGGGCTGGTAACTTGGCACGTAAAAATTAACTACCAATCATTAGCCGATGGGAGTTCCACTGTGGTGACCCCTAACCGGGAAAAGCCGAAAGACACAACAAGTGACAATCACAATTTGACTCACTTGCCTTAATTAGTTCAACACTAGCTGTACTTTTGAAAGGTAGGAGTTCCAGTCTGTGGACTTGATGACAACATTGTCAAGATAGGCTTCAACATAGTGCAGGTTTACTTTTATAATCTTATCCAGTTGTCTTTGTAAAGTATTCAGGACTATATGGAGACCAAAGGGTAATGCTGTATATCACAAGAGACCATCTGTCATAAAAAAGGAGAATTTTTATTTTTTATTAATTTTTATATTTATTTGACATTTGTTTATCAGGAAAGTCCGAATAGGCATGAATCCCATTTTCAGCAGAAGCCTGGGGAGAAAAGCTCCAACATACATAGTTCAATTAATAAACTACATAGTAGTATCTCATGTAGTGCAGTAACAAATAGTAGAATCAACATACAGGATAAATAAAGTCAGATCAGAAAATCATACAGTGAATATTAAACAATCATATGATACTGAACCATACCTCTCAAACTCTTACTGCCAGAAATCTGGACAAATCTCAACAAAATGAGGGGACAAAGGCCCAAGAATAGGGACATATTTTAAATATTGCTGTTATAAACTTAAAAAAAATGTTAGAGTAACAGGGTTTGTTTTAACATACATTTTCTGAAGGATTTGAAGTCTGAAACTCAAATGTAGGTCATTATTTAGTGACTTCAACTCTCAGATCATCCCAGTGATTTGCCAGAAAGCCACAAATTTTATGGGGAACAGACCAAGAATATGAGATGAGAATGTGGACAGTTGAAAGGTATGTATTGAACAACTAGTAAAGTACAATCAATAGTGATAACCAATGGCAAAGATGTTAAGCATTTTAAACATAGGCAAAAGACAAAGAGAAAGGAATGGAATTTTCAGTTGGAAGAGATCAGGAAATGGAGTTAAAGTAGGGAGCTATTGGAGAAGTAACTAGTGCTTTAGCTAATACGAGAAGGGAGGAAAGGAAAAGGGAAAAGAAGAGCAAGGGAAAGAGAAGGGAGAAGGAAGGAAGAGGGGGGGAGAGAAAAGAAGAGAAGGAAGAAGTAACGGGTATTATCAGCCTGGTGCAAGACATGTACAGAGCCAAGAGTTAAGCAGAAATCTCTTTGGAGATTGTTTGAATATGTGACTACATGGCATTGCTCTAATATCTGAAGGAATACTGTTCTAGACCTTGGCTACTGAGTAGGAATATAGGCAGTGATCGACAGATTTTTTTTCAGTTTATGGATTTCAAGGAGGTGTTTCTCAGATGAGCAAAAAGGGTGAATAGGAAGGTAATGGTTAAAAATGGATGGCGATTACTGGGCAGTATGAAGATTTATATACCACTTCATGAGGAGGAGTTGGGAGAACTTGAGTTAGTGAAGTAACTCAAGCCAGTTTAAATATCTGATGGCAGAGCAGTGGTGGGAGTTATATGACAGGCTGCATAGCTAGTTACTTTGTTATAACATAGCTCAAGTTTTGATCATAGTGAGAGCTGAATGTTGGTGAAAATGGGTGAGGCATGTAATAGGGAAGGAAGGAGGCTTGTATTGACTAGAGTAACTACTGAGGAGTTAGCAAGTAATCTTTTTGATCTATAGATCATTGCCAGTTTTTGGTGTGTTGTTTTTATGCACTTTTGAATATGAAGAGCAAATTGACACCGAGTAACTTTGTTTGAGGTACAACTTCAATTTCAGTATTGTTGAGAGAGGATATTTTGAAGGTGTCTTTTATGTGCATTTGGGATTTGGGGAGAAATAAGAGAAGTTTTGTTTTATTTGGATTTAGGAAAAGCTGATTATCACTGAGCCAGTTTTCCATAGAGTTGAAAGCCTGCTGACTGATACATTGTTACTGGGAAGGCCTATTAGATTAACAAATGACAGTGGAGTCATCTGCATATTGTATATTTGTAGCTTGTTAGGAGGATGTATGTAGATCATTCATAAATATGTTAAAAAGAAGAGGGCCAAACACAGAGCCTTGTGAGACACCTGTATTAACCGAGAGAAAAGATGAGTACGTAGAGAGCCATTTAACCGATTGTAGCCAGTTAGACAGGTGGCTAGATAACCAAGTGACTGTTGTACTGGAAAGCATAAAGCAGACATTTTTGAGAGTAGTTTGGCATGTGAGACTGTATTGAAAGCTTTAGAGATCTAAAAAGAGGGAAGAAACTAAATTGTTGTCATTTCTGACTTTAATGACCTGGTCCAAAAAGGCAACAAAGCAGTTGTGCGCTATGATCTGGGAAAAGCCTTGTTGAGTAGAGGTTAATAGATAAGTATTGTAAAAGTTTTTTATGAATGCATTTTTTAAGATCTTGGAAAGAGGGGACAAATAGCAGTTGGTCTGAAGTTTATTTCTGTGGAGTTTTCCCCTTTATGAAGAGGAATGATGTAATTTTTTTTCCAGAGAGATGGGACATGCAACTCATGAATGGATTATTGATCAAGACAGAGACTGGGCAGTCATTAGAGGAGGCAGCAATCTTTAGATATTCATATGGGAGATTGTCTACAAAGGGTGAGCTGGACTTAAGATTGGTATTTTTTTTTTTTTATATATATATAGGAAGTAGAGACAGATTTTAAGTTGAAAATGGCATTGTTTGAGCTTTGAAGTTTGTTAGGGGTGGAAGGATTCTGTAGGGAGTTTTGGGTGAGGGTGGCTATTAAGTCTATAAAGTGGGAGTTTTTTTTTTTTTTTTTTTTTAATAGGAGTGAGGCTATTAAGAATGTCATAAAATATTGTGTTAAATTTTAGAACAGCATTATCCAGTGGTAGGGAATAGAGGATGGACCAATTAATGTTATTAAGGATGTCATTAAAGATCTTGGAATTGAAATTTGAGAAGTTACAGCAGTCTTTATAAATGTGCTGTTTGATATAGTGGGTTGCTAGTCTCTGAACATATGTGGGATGGGGATCACTGATGCAGTCTGGGAGGGTTTTTGGAGAGATATTCAGAAGTACCAAGAGCTGGCAGACATACTCAAAAGTACCAAGTATTGGCAGACATACTTAAAAGTACCAAGAACCAATTTGTTGTTTAGAGTTTTTGGAGAGTTGTAAAGGTTTGGATTTGAGACTAGGATCCAGTCCAGATTAGTCCCAGTGTTATTAGCTTTGTTAAAGTGAGTATGGGAAGTTATGAGTTGTTTGAAACCAAACAGATTGATACTAGTGGAAGGGTAGTCTGATGTGAAGATTTGCCAGTTAATATTCACATCACCAATAATTATTATTTCATGAGAAATGGAATTAGATGCCCAGTGAAGGATATCTTCCAGAACAGGGAAGTTGTTTCTTCTGGGAATATATAGGGCAATTATACATAGTGTTTTATGCTCATTTAATTTACAGTGAGAGACAAGGATCATGGCAGAGAAGAATTTAGGTAGAGAAATAGAAGAAGGTGAGACACAGATATGGTTAGAAAACATGATTTCCACACCACCACCTATTTTAGTTAATCTGTCAGAGCGGATGATAGTGTAGCCAGTGGGGAGAATTTCAGAGTCTTTTATATGTGGTTTGAGCCAATTTTCTGTAAGAATAACAATGTCTGGGGAGTAATGAGTGATCCAGGAATGAAATTTAGAGACTTTATTTACTATACACTGAATATTCATGAATATGAATTTTCAAAATTTTAGTTGATATTGTTACAGTGGAAGAGGGAGCGGGTGGAAAAGAGAGGCAGTCAGGACCTAGGTTTGAGTGGACATTGCTGCATAATATCATCTTTTTACACTATGCATACACAAGTGAGGGTTTAAGTATGTTAGTATTAAATTTAAATTTTAGCCTATATTGGTTGGGATAAGGGTTAAAAACTTTATATCTGCAAATGGGATAGGAGGCAAGCCAAATAAGCTAAAATCAATAGTGATAGAATGGCTGGCAAATGACATAGATTTGAGATGCATTGTTAGGCTTAATAAGGCCCTTGTGATGATTGGCTTAGTACACACTTATGAATAAAAAGAATTAAAAAAATATAAAGTATTAAAATAATTAGGCAGGAATTTGAACAGGAATATAAAATATGGGATGTTAAGAATGCTGAGTAGAGAGCAGGCTGAAAGGAGAAGAAAGAGGACCAGCTGTAGAAGTATAACATATACAAAGAAGAAAAAAATGCTAAAGAGAAGCAGTGTAATAGGAGGCAATAGTGGGTGTAAACAATGAAATGGAGACTAAGGAGTGCTATGAAAGAGCGATATAACTAGACATGAGAAAACAGCAAACCAAGCAAAGCTAAAAACTTGAAGATTTAATATAGTAAACGCTTTCAGAAATGCCAATACGTTTCCTTCCTCAGACAGAGAAAGGAAACATATTGGCATTTCCGAAAGCGCTTACTATATTAAATCTTCACGTTTTTAGCTTCGCTTGGTTTTCTGTTTTCTCATTTTTAGTAGTTTGTCGAGAGCATACTTCGATATAAATAGACAGGTGGAGCCTCAAGGATGGAGATGTGGATAGTATGATTTCAGTAGTGGGTGTTAGTGACAGATGAGGGGTAGCAGAATGATAGGCTACTTGGATAGGAAGAGGAGAAGTTATGCACAGAAAAAAGGATAGTGGGGGTGCAGTAGGGTAGTGGAGCGAGCTCGAGTGAAGGGATGGTAAATGGAGTAGGCTGTACCAGCTGAAATGGCAAAGAAGTATGGAAGGGGAGAAAGAAAACTATCTGGAGGCTTAGAGGGGAGCAAAGTAAGATGTCTTGTGTGGTAGAAACACTAAAAATGTAATATCACTAGAAAAGTTGTTAGGATATAGATCAAGGTAACAACTAATAGCAGAAGGTGCAATGTTACAGTCATCATAATTATATGGAGGTTAGCAGGAAGAGTTTCAAATAAGGGGATTAACCAGGTGCAGGTGTGATTAGTAGAAAAGCCTGCCTAAAGATATACTAAGTACTGCAGTTCATTATTTATATGTTTCAATAAGGAAAAGGTCATTATTTACATGTTACAGACACTGAATTCATTGGAAGTTATAGGGGAAGGCAGACAGATTATTTTTATTGCAGCAAAGAACAAGTAAGGTAAAGTATGGTAAGGTAGGTAAAGAGGGGTAGGACTTTTGCAGTGGCTATATAGCATAACATATAAAGGAGGATGGGAGCTCAAGAGAAGACCACATCTTCCAGTATAAAGAAAATTATCAGGGAACTTGTTAGTTCTAGTGGGAGTGTATGCTCTATACAGAAGATCCTGCCCTATTTATTACAGAGGAATAGGAAAGCTGTGTTTGACATGACAGTAAATAACATACATTATTAATATGCCTTTGTCTCATGGTCCTTATTAGGGTAAACCTCAGTCTTGGATGTTGCTTGATTTACAATGAAAGTTTGATTGATGCCTGTTCAGTGTTACAGTTAAGGAAAAGAGACAGTCAAATCAATTTTCTTTGGCGTCTTGGGGGGGGATATTTTGCTAGTATCCCTGGGTTAAGTCTACAGAAGTGTGATAATGGGCTTTTCAAAACAGATCCACCAGTTTGTCCTTTCTAGGCATTATATAGGTGTCAGTTTTTGATATGTTGTTTAGTTTTTAGAAATCCATACAGAACAAGAATGTACCTTCTGGTTTTGGTTACAAAATGATGGGGTTATTCCATTCACTATTGAAGTATTTAATGCCATCTAATTTTAGCATCTCTTATCTCCACCTCCACCTTATCTCCACCTATGGCTTTTAAAGTAATGAGTGGTCAATATAAATTATGCAATCATCATTCATGGTGAGCTTAAGAATAAAATAGAAAATTCACTGATGGCTGATTTAATCTTCATCTCTTTTATTAATACTGATTGCATATTTACCAATACCATAGATAAGTCAACTAAACTACATTACATTACTGAAAATCTACTTCAGAACAAAATATTAACTTATTTTAACCTTCATCTCCTTTTCTTTTATTAATACATATGGCATATCCACCCAATGCTAGTGACATGAAATGAAAGTGTAAAGGTCTATTACATTATATTACTGAAAATCTACTTCAGAATAAAATAGTAACTTATCTTAACATTAAAAGCTTGTTCTGGTCTTCATATTCTCTTAACCAAATCAAAGCTCTCTGGTCTTGGACTTGCTCAGTATACAACCACTGATCCCATAAAATCCATTTAGTAACAGTACCTTTGCTTTTGTCTCATTTTATTGTCCTCACTTCTGCTTGCATAATGACAACTGCTTTAGCTGTATCAGGGTCATCCCTCGAGCTCAATTTTCTTGTAATATTTTCTTTTTCTTGGCCGCTTACCAAAACAAAAACAAACAGAACAGTAATTTGATTACTCTAGACATTTTCAAACCTATTTCCCAGGAAAGTAAAATTAGTTTGTCAGCTCAGTGTGGGATTCCCCCAGTAAGTTATGATGGATTGTACCCACGCCTTAAGACTTACTAGTTTGGGTCAGTCACATAAAATATGATTCCAGTTGTCTACTCCAGTTTATAACATCTCTAACAACCACTAGCCACATTACAGAACACAGAACTAATAAAATGCAACACAGATAGCACCAAGTTGAAAGCTTCAACACAAAACGAAACAACAGGAATCAAGCAGTAATCAAGTACTAAAGAATTTATTCTCTCTAGCGCCTCGGCCACCAACAGCCTTCAAGGAGTACAAAAACAATACACTCCACACAATATATATATACACATCATGAAGTGACAATTAAGCAATTAAGCAGTTAAACAATTAATATAATAAAAATTTTTAAAAATACAGCGTCACTATTAAAGAATACTTTTCCAACAAAACTCTACATTTAACCCTCTGGGTACCAGAGTATTATATTTTAATATAAAAATAGCTTCCTTTTTTAAAAGTATACATCTAACTTTATCTTTATCAAGATCAGATGCCATAATATGTTGTAAAACAGTCGCTTTTAAACCCACGGGGTTACTACTATGATATTCTTTAAAGTGCTGGGCTACAGGGCTATCATCCCTGTTGTTCCGAATGTCTCTTAAATGTTCTAGCAACCTCACTTTGAACATTCTTTTAGTCTGTCCAATATAAAATTTATTGCAAGTACATTTAATTGCATAAATCATCCCATTTGTTCTGCAGTTATAAACACTGTTAGGTGAAAAGGAAATATTATTAATACAGGGGAAGTAATTCACTGTATAAGAACAAATACTACACTTTCCACAAGGTTTAAAGCCTCTTTCCACAATTTGTGTAGACAATCTCAATTCTGGTCTAATAAATTTAGAACACAGAACTAAGCCTGAAGGGTGAATAAAAATACATGTATGACATTTTCATCCAAAAATTCTAAATCATCTGAATATGATAGCATACCTTTAGGCTCTACAAATGTCAACCCAATGTTTTGCTTATATGTTAGTGTCTGCACTCCCCCACTATGTCTTCAATCACTCAAATTACCACAAGTAGTTGTCATGTAGTATTTTATGTTCTTTACTAACTACAGTTTTGATGTAGTTCTTGGTTCAGTCATAAGTGTATTTAAGTCTGAGGTCTGTTACTCCATCAGGTTTTTAAAGTTGCTCCCAAAATCTGGGCTCCTCCTTTTACTTATAGGTTCATAGGTTAGTACTAGGCTAACTGCCCTTGCGAGCCATTGTAAGCCTAGGCAATTATCCCTTGTGAGACTCAAACCCTGCACCCTGTGTTTGTAAGGCAAACACCTTAACCATTAGGCCATCCTCCCAACCCACCCAAAAGATCATCCACTTCACTCTCCTTCTGTATGCCGACTTTCTCCGTGCAGCATGTCCTCCTCCTTGCCATAAGACATTTATCATACTACCCAATTTTAGTGCAGCACACTGACTCACACAGTTGACTGAAGCACTGTCACAGAGTACACTCAGACTCAACTACTTCATTGACCAAGTGTGTTTTTCCCCACTACTTTGAGTTCAACCCCACTAGAACCATTACCTGCGTATTTCAGCAATCAATGCCCTCCAAAAACCATTTCCATTTTTTTTTAATCACCAACACACTAAAATACATCTCTACCAGCTCACACCACAGAAGTTCTTAAATGCCTTTTATCTTCTTTGTTTAATACCTGCATTAATTCAGTATCCTCCACTGTCAGTCATTATCTCCATTACATGTACAGACTTGCTTTTCTCCATTTCATCAGACACTACAGGTCTGTTTATTTATTAATGCCAGTGGGCTTGAAGGGAATTTCACTCAGCCAGGGTGGCCAAATTTCTTGTAGTCAACAAAAATACCACCAGAGCAATCTCTCAAAATGGCCTCTGCTGCCTACAGAAATATTAATGGAAACAAGATTTACTGAAAAGTAAATGAAATTACTTTAGGACAAATTGTTTTTAATTCTATCTGAAAAGGTAATGGCTCTGCAGAACGGGAGGGCTGAAGAATGCTTTTACTCTAGACCGTTTTCAACTTGGACTAGCTTTCAGTGTTCTGCAGTAAGGGATTTACAGAAAGAAGTCTGAAAGCAACTTTCAACCTATTCTGAAATGTGTTTTTTTGTCCTGTGTAGCTTCTGCAACAGTCAGATAAAGCAAACTATGTAATAACTACAACATTACTTAGCACCTGGCAAAACCAGGCCATCATTTACAGCACAATCATGAAACAAACTAAGTGATACAAAAACTGAAACCAAAACTATACCTAAAACTTCACCATCTAAAAAGATAACTTTCTGAAGCTAGTTGGGCGTCACTTGGAAACCTCCATAGCAGGATGACTCAAAGTGGACATTTGTATTTCACACTTGGAGAACAAGGAAAATTCTCACCTTCAAGAAAACTGTACATAATACAGTAACAGGAGAAACTCTTGCCTTAACATCTGAAATTGATAATGCAATATTTCTTGCAACACTGGTTTTCAGAGTTGTTTCAGAGAGGTGTTTGGATACAAATTTTCCATTATGCACTTGTGATAAGAATTTTACTTCTTCCTCTTAACACTAACTGTGGAATTGTGAGCTATATACTGCACAACTTGTCTTTGAACCAAAGTCATAGTGTATTTGTACGCATGATTTAGTTTACTGAATGCAACTAAGGAGTTTTTTAGAAACCATTTCATGCATTACATCAGTAAAATTTAATAAAGTCCCTTTTTTCAGAGGCATAGTTTACTCATCTAGTTATTTGTTGACATTCTCTGGTCTAGCACCCATCAACTCTAAATTAAGTAGCAAAAAAAAAAAATCAAACTTCAGGACTAAAAGAGGTAAAATGCTTTCTACTTTTAAAAACTGCAACAAACCACTTGCTATATTTGTAATAAATGACTTGCTATAACTTATACCACACAAGGGATTGAAGCACTGTAATCTTGACTACAAATGCAGTACTGCCGTACGTTTCTGTACCAGCATTCTTACAACTTATACAACACATGAGGTATTGAAGCACTTCAGTCCTGACTGCAAAAGCAGTATTAACAATACTTTCTGTGCAGTCATTCTGAATTCTGGTAAGGAAATGAATGTTGGTACTGAACTGCTGAGTGATAGTCCCACCCTAACACCTTGAAAACGGGGTGGCTCCCCCCTTTTTCTTCCCTAGCTACAATTCTGGCTTTTTTGCACTTTGATGGTATACTGGCTGTATCTTTACTGCTGAAGTGAAATGTCTGCCATCCCTATAATACCCAGATGCATTATATTTTAATAATGGACTGGTTATCAATGCAGATTCAGACATCAATCATGTAGAAGGTAACATTTCAGAAAACATTTGCATTTCACTAATGACACACATATATGAACTACACCAGATGGTACAGAATAAATAACTTTAAATGTTTTTGAATGCACATTTGGCATTGTTTTGCTAAGGGTAATGGTATTTTTTTATATTGATTACAGCCTATTAGCTGATTTAACTGTTTTCCCTGACAGGCGATTGTTGAGCAGTTGATTGAGGTATAACTGCCTGAAACCCACTGGTTAAAAAAATCTCTTTCTAGTGAAGCTAAAAGGTTACTTTCTTATAAATAGTGGGATCACAGTTCATGTGAGAAAACAGACCATTCTACATGTTAAAGGGGGGGGGGTGCAACTTTCCCCACTGTTGTGTGACTGTAAACTTAGTATATAAGAGTTTGGAGGATGAGGGGACTTGACACCCCCATTGGTAGTGCAATGGTGGATTACCAATGCTAACAAACAATTGGGTTGTAGGAGAAAAGTGTTCTTGACCAGTAGCGATCAAGCAATGTTTTTACAAATAATAATGGACTGATCGGTCATAAAAGTGGTTTAACTTGTCCATAAGCTTCTGTTATGACAGAGTCAGTTGTACTTACCCTATATCTGAACCAAGATACTACAACATTTAACATTTAAGCAAAATGAAGAGCTTACATTTATTGCAAGAATCATTATATTGTTATCCCATACTAAACTGTGTAATAAAAATATATAATTAGTGTACACTGATTACATGCAATTATATTTTGCTGCACTAGACAAAATACAGCTATAAATCTCCTCATAAATGTCACCATGTATTCAAATAATTTTCTCTTTAAAGTATGCTTCATCTAAATACTTATGAAATATTTATTTAATAATATAAATTGATTTGCCTTCAAAATTACAGTTTATTAACCCAAATAGTTTTGAAAATATTAACTCTCCCTTATATACATACACAAGTCAAGTTTGTCAAAAAAAAGACTGGCTTATAAAATTCACTTAGCCTTAACTGCAGGAAATCCTTCCAAAATAATCTTGCAGCCTGGCTATTTTAAAAGTGGCAACCAGTTCCATAGGCATCTCGATTTTGTAGGAATTGGTTTACAGCATACACACTTCTGTCTGACATAAGTACAATGTATTACCCAACTGTTAAACAGCCTCTTTAGCCTATTGACAATCCACACGTATTTGTTAGAATATGAAGGTACTGAGCACTTAGCTATACATTTTTAAACACTATTTTATCTGAGCAGTCTTAAAACTATAGCTCTTTGTACTGTCTGCACAACTGCCATTCTTTTGATATACACATACAGCAACAGAGTTATCAGAGTATTTAAAAGCTACTATTTAACCTTACTTAACATACACAGATATTATAAGCCTATTGAGTCCTGTATATCTACACCTTGCCACTACCTGCCATTAGACAGTACCTCCTTTCTCCAAGAGGGCCATACCAGTCAGTCTCAGAGTAAATTTGTGGCCTCTTGTCCAGTCACCTACATTATGTTTAAAGGAAAATTGTTAGTTGTCTTGCTTAACATACAGGGGAGGCTTATTTTTGAAGTTTGGGAGGCAATGAATGCAAATCTACACACACACACACACACACACACACACACACACACACACACACACACACACACACACACACACATTTGTTGATGAAGATTCTGCTTTTTAGTTCTACTTCTAGTAGAACCATTAGACTTGCAGAGATATAGGAGGTCCATGATGACCGGGTCTCTAATGGCAAGATAAGTTAGACAGAGATCTCTCTGCAAAAGTGTATAAAACACTGAATAAAGTAAGATCATCCTTCCTCTATTGCTAGCTCAGAGCTGTAAAGTCTGTGATCTTTTCGGTTAGGGACATGTGGGGTTTTTCTAATTGTTTGATATCTTTAGTGAGCTACATTCCAAACAGGAAAATGTATTCGATAATACTGAGCAACATAAGGGAGTGATTACATCTTTAGACCTTGATGATATTCTTTTGGCAACTAGCTGTGCTAAATAAAAGGATTTCCTGACAGCCCTTGTCACTTGATAGCTAAAACAGAGGGAATAATCAAACTGTTCCAAGGGCCTAACAACATTTTCATTTCATAGTGCAGCGACGCCTACACATTATGATGAGGAGATGGATTACCTACCATAATTGATGGTGGTACACTTTTTTTGCATTTAATTGGAGACCATTTAGTTTTAGAAACAAGATATTAGTTAGGTGAAATCATCCTGGAAGGTTTGTGTGTCACAGGCTGCTTATAAAAAGCCTCAGCATGCAGTTATCTACCAATATATTTAGTTGCAGATCTTGGCTCTCTGCTCGGAGATCTGAGAAGTAAAAGGTGGAAAGAAGAGATCCCAGCACCAAGTCCAGAGGGATGCCACTGCTTACTTTCATACTTTCCGAGGAGACATCTGAAACTGGCACTGACCAGATTCTATCTTTCAACTAGTCTGTTATCAATCTTCCCCTATACTGTATTTATTTTTGTTTGATGTCAGCATTGGGAATGGCATTGAAGGCCTTGATCAGGTTGAGATATCCCATGTTTGCATGGCCACAATCTACAACTGCTATAATCTTTTCATAGTTGTTTCCCAGATGCAGTATACAGGATTTAGCCCTCATAAAGCCAAACTGGTTGGGTCATACCTAATAATATTCTTCATACTATAGCTTATGAGGTCTGCTATAGTATGTTTCATGGTTTTGCAGATGAGGCTTGTAAGGTTGATAGGTCTATAATTACCTTGGTTGGTTGTGAGGTCGCTTTTAAGGAAAGGCATCACCCCTGCAATGTGCCAGTCAACAAAACCATTAGCTAAACTTAGGTTAAACAGATCATATTTAACACTATTAACTAAGCAACTAGTTATACTGTCAGATCCCACAGGGGAGGTATTTTGGTCATGGTTAGCATTTTTAGTAAAAGGTCTTTAGAGGTAGTTGGAGGAGTAAGAGATTCAGGTATTCCACTGCATTGGTTAGAAGTCTCAGGGGTGAAATGGACACTAAATATGGATATTAGCATTATCTACTGGATCAGAATAAGATGTGTCATTATGAATAAGTTCAAAATAATGTAGAGCATTTTTTTATTTGTCTTCTAACATAGCTAAAGAGGAATATATAGTTATATCTGGCTTCAGAAGCCATCCAACGTTTATGGGTTACTTTAGTGTTCATGCTAGTATTGTTATTCTTTGGGGAAAGGGGTCAACTATACAATTTAAGGAGTTTCTTTCTCCTCATAGAGAGTTAATTTATAGTGGTAAACAACCAGGGTGGTTTATTTTTGAATTTCCCATGATATCTGGTTCTGGTAGGGAATGCTAGCTATCACTATGCATTTTAAATGAGTGAATAACTCTTTAGCTATACCAAGGTCAGGGGTGGTTCATCAATTAGTAAATTTTCATACATCATAGAATAAGTTGAAGTTGGCACATTTGTAGTTCTTAAATTCAGTGGAGATTCTGGGGAGTTTAAAGGAGAAAGTCACAAGTTTGTGGCCAGACTTCATTGGGGGAGAAGATAACAGAGAAACAATATAAGAGTTTGCCATACTTTTAAGAATCAGGATAAGAATATTGTGTCCTCCAGTAGATTTGTTTACTAACTCTTCATTTGTGTATTTTGTTTATTACATCTAGGAATTTTTGCATATAGCCTACATTGGAAGTACAGGTGCCACAGTTTATTGAAGGACAGCTGATGTCATCCAGAACAATGGAGGTTCTGCCAATAGGGATGTAATTGTGTCATAAGGGATAAAGAAGGTATTCTGTAACAAGCTGTTATCTGATAGTTAATCCTATAAAGAGTGATCTATAATTCAGTGAGTTCAGTTTGTGGGTATCTTGGAATTTGCCAGGAGGTAATATGCTCATTGATAAATATAGAGGCTCTACCACAGTTGCCATCAGGTCTAAAGCCATAAAAACATGAAACCTAGTACTCTCTTTACCTTTAAAACTATTTTGTATGTTGTGATTTGTTTTCTTTACACTGTGTTTTACTTGTATTATTTTAATTGTGTATTAAAACTAGGAAAGAGACCACAGCTGTGTCTCTTTGTGAGTCATACAGAAAATGTTTCCATCCTTCCACCCTGGTGCTATTGTGTTCTTAAACTCAACTGTCTTTCTAGTTGCCTGCCCCTTACATTAATTTGACCACATAACTCCTTCTATCTCCTCTTATATTAGCTGTTGTGAGTAAGCATAAAATTATCATTTTGTGAAATCACTCCCCTTCAACTATTTAAATTTATTGGCCATCCCATTTGTATTCCATAGAACCAGAATACAAAGTGTCCACCCCCTTTCAATCTACCTTTCTCTTTTAAAATTAGTGGCTCTCCACTTAGACAGCTAAAGCTTAAGTTACCCCCTGTTTCATATATAACTGCTTAGTGCACACTGCAGTGCTTATGATATTAACCATCTTTTTCCATCTTAGATTTAAAATCTGTAACATCAGTTGCAAGACTACCAATTATTGGAGAGCCCACGTTCTGCTTCTCAGTAGTCATCTTGGGATTAGTGCTTCTGTTTTCTCTTAGTGAGAGAAGGAGCACAAGGATATTATTTTCTGGAGACTGTGGATCACTGGAAAGCCTAATAACTGCTTCATATGTGACAGGTTGGAATATGTGTTTATATTCTGCTCCTGGTGAGAGGAGCAGCAGAATGTGTTGATTCTTGACTGTTTCTGGTTGGACAATGAGTGTCTGTGCTTCACATTCCTGATTATTCTGGCTGCTGTTCAAGGCACCTACCAGGAAAAGGCTACAACAGGTCTACAGACCCTTACATCACCTGGGACAAGACTGTGAATCACCAAACAGGCTGTTCCCTGCTTCTCATCTTGGGATTGGTGCTGATGTTTTGCTGCTGGTGAGAGAAGAAGCAAAGGAATATTGTATCTCAGCAGAGTGAACCTGTGGTGAGACCTAAACTAGTGGTAGCCAGGCAGACGCCATTCATGTGACTCCCCCATTTTCATTATTCGTGACAAGCTAATTCTTTGTTTTTCAGGAAGTACTGCTTGAGTTGTTTCTAACTTCAGAATATCTGTCTAAATACTTCCTCCTTAAACTTTCACGATCTACTTATTAATTTCCTCCCAAGTGTTTGGCTGTGCCCTGTATAGACACAGACACATTGAGTGACATTTTTTTTCTGTTAAAGCACAATCGAAATTTCACCAATACCTAGCTGTACGCAGGACAACTAATTTGCAGTGGCAAGCACTGTCCCCAGAGTTGCAAACTGGGTACTTCTGACACTGCTTTATATTCTCAATCCAACTGTATATCAATAAAAAGGGTCTGTTGCCATGGATATGAACTTTCCCACTATCTCTGTTACCAGCTTGGTGGATATGGGCATCCTGAAGCAATGTAGAAATTGCCTCATGTTTACTGATAACCAGTTAATTCTCAAACAAAATTATATGGCATGTGAGAACTGTATTTACACAATGTCATTGGAGACAAAGCTCTCACATAAAAGTACTCCTAATGTCAATAAGGTTGTCAGTAGTACACACACTGCACCTATCACACACAATTCAAAACAGACATACAGACCCATTTATGCTAAGGCACTTAAATGCAACCTTCCTAAACTCCAAAGACCTCCTAGACAAAGTACACAAAACAAATACCCTCAGCAGGCCCAAATGCACTCCTTCAAAGCAACAGCCACATCAACACACACAGTTGCATCTCAAGGAGCCTCTACGTCTAAGCCCATAAGGTAAGCTGCCACACAATCCAACATTCTGGTCTTTGCAGACTTTATCATGAGACACACTGATATCCCTCTCACCAGGCTGAGTAAGGAGACAGTCACAGTCAGTTGCTTATCAGGGGCTAGGATCTGCCACATTATGCATGCACTCAGGTCATTGGACCACAAGTACCAGTATGACTCAGTCATAGTCCATGTGGGTGTAAATGACCTCAGACATGCCTCACTAGACTATTTGCTCCACAAAGGGGGAGCCAAGACAGACCCCGGGATCTACCACCCCATTAGCCTGACAAGCCTGGTCTGCAAGGCCATGGAACGTATCATCATGGAACTCATAAACAAAGACATTGGAGATCTCCAAACTCTGGACCCCACACAGCTTGGGTTTGTAAAATGCAGATCATGTCTCCTAAACCTGATAGACTTCTTTGAAGCAGTCACCAAAGCCATAGATGAGAGTAAGGTGGTTCACATAGCCTATCTAGAGCTCGCCAAGGCATTCAACACCATCCCCCACACTGGAATTATAGATAAACTCACTAAACTAGGTATAAATCCCTATGCCACAAGATGGATTGCCAACTGGCTTACTGACAGAACCCACACTGTGAAAGTAGCAGACTCTAAATCAGACTTCAGACCAGTGAAAAGTGGAGTACCACAGGATTCAGTCTTGGGTCCTCTCCTGTTTGGTATCTACTTCTCTGAAGTACAGGCTAATACAGAAGGTCTTTGGCTAACTAATTCCGCAGATGACTGCAAACTAGGAGCCATAATCAAAACTCCTAACAATGTGGACATCCTTCAAAAGGGCCTCACTGAGACAGATGCCTGGTGTCAAAGCCATGGCCTCAAGCTCAATGCCAGAAAGTGCATTGTCATCCCCTTTGGTAAAAACTCTGTACCCATGAACTACCACATAGGCAGTAGTTTACTTAACACTGAAAGTGTGATAAGAGACCTTGGGACACAGGTGGACAGTAGTCTCTCCTTTGATAATCACATCGCCACAGTGGTCAGGACATCCTTCTACATGGCACACCTCATCACAAAAGGTTTCTCATCCAGAAAAAAAGAGGTCACTGTTCCCCTCTACTCATCACTCATTAGACCCATTATAGAGTACAATGCCCCTTTTGGTATGTACCTCACAAGACATCTACAACAACTGGAAAGGCCACAGAAATACCTCACAAAGAGGATTACTGGCCTCAAACAGATGCCCTACGCAGACCGTCTCAAAAAACTCCAGCTTTACTCCATCGCATATCACCTACTCAGAGGCGATCTCTGCCTAACATACAAAGCTATGTCAAACCCAGAGCTGTTGGACATGCTCCACTTAAAGAAATCCCAAACTCTCCAAGATACACGCTCTAGGGATTTAAACCTCGTCACCACAATAACGAGAACATGCTGGAGGGATAGATTCCTGTCCCAGAGACTTCCCATACTCTGGAACAGACTACCTATCTATGTCAAACAGAGCTCCTCATTAGCACTCTTCAAGAAAAATCTTAATGATTGGATGGGTAATAGGAAATTCACCCCGGGGATCACTTATGTGGCTCTGCTTGACAAGGGCACAGGAAAATAATTTTCTTGGGTGGCAAAAGACAGGGTGCCTTTTTGGCTAGGCTTGTTTAGGCCCTAGGGCCAATAGCCTAGTACCTACCTGTGAACCTATGAAGAAAGACATCATGGAGCTCTCAGAATGTGTGTCCCAGGCTGATATGAGCCTAGCATTGAGCAGCATTTTACCTTCTCATAGGTTCATAGGTAGGTACTAGGCTATCAGCCCAAGGGCCTACGTAAGCCTAGCCAACAAGGTTCCCTGGCTTATGCCACCCAAGAAAGTTGTTTTCCTGTGCCACTGTGAAGCAGAGACACAAAAGTGATCCCTGGGGTGTATTTCCTATTTCCCATCCACTCAGCAAGATTTTTCTTGAAGAGTGTTAATGAAGAACTTTGCTTGATATAGATGGGTAGCCTGTTCCAGAGTATGGGAAGTCTCTGGGACAGGAATCTATCCCTCCAGCATGTCCTGTTTATTGTGTTGACAAGGTTTAGGTCCCTAGAGCATGTAGCTCAGAGGGATTGGGATTTCTTTAGGTGCAGCATGTCCAACAGCTCTGGGACTGACATAGCTTTATATGTTAGACAAAGATCACATCAGAGTAGGCGATATGCTATGGAGTAAAGCTGGAGTTTTTTGAGACGGTCAGTGTAGGGCATCTGTTTGAGGCCAGTAATCTTCTTTGTGAGGTACCTCTCTGGCCTTTCCAGCTTCTGCAGATGTCTTGTGAGGTACATTCCAAAAGGGGCATTGTACTCTATAATGGGTCTAATGTTTGTCGAGTAGAGGGGAACAATGACCTCTTTTTTCCTGGATGAGAACCCTTTTATGATGAGGTGTGCCACATAGAAGGACTTCCTGACTACTGTGGCGATGTGACTATCAAAGTACAGACCACTGTCCACTTGGGTCCCAAGGTCTCTTATCACACATTCAGTGTTAAGTAGACTGCTGCCTATGTAGTAGTTCATGGGTACAGAGTTTTTACCAAAGGGGATGACAATACACTTTTTGGCACTGAGCTTAAGGCCATGGCTCTTACACCAGGCATCTGTCTCAGCGAGGCCCTTCTGTAGGATTTTCACATCATTTGGGAAATTGACTATGGCTCCTAGTTTGCATTCATCTGTGAACTTCATTAGCCAGAGGCCTTCTGTGTTAGCCTGTACTTCAGAGAAGTAGATACCAAACAGGAGAGGTCCCAGGACTGAACCCTGTGATACTCCACTTGTCAGTGTTTTGAGGTCAGATTTGGAGTGTGCAATTTTTACAGTGTGGGTTCTGTCAGTGAGCCATTTGGAAACCCATCTTGTGACATAGGGATTTATACCTAGTTTAGTGAGTTTAGCTATAATTCCAGAATGGGGGATGGAGTTGAAAGCCTTAGCGAGGTCAAGGTAGGCTGTGTGAACCACCTTACCCTCATCTACAGCTTTGGTGACTGCCTCAAAGAAGTCGATCAGGTTCAGGAGGCATGATCTGCCTTTCACAAACCCGAACTGGGTGGGACCCAGAGTTTGGAGGTTACCAATGTCTTTTTTTATGAGTTCCATGATGATACAGTCCATGGCCTTGCAGACGAGGCTCGTCAGGCTAATAGGGCGATAGTTCCCAGGATCAGTGGTGGCTCCCCCTTTGTGGAGTGGGATAACTGTTGTTGTACGCCATTCAGTGGGCACAAAGGCTGATGTGAGGCTATGGTTGGATATGGTGCTTAGGTGGGGAGCCAGTTCGGTTTAAAGTCCATGTAAAATGCAGCCTGGGATGTTGTCCGGTCCCATGGATGCTGTGTTTTTGGCTTTAGAGAGTGCAGCTTTTACCTGCGTAGTTGTGATTACAGGGACTCTGCATTCTTCCTGTATATATATATATATATATATATATATATATATATATATATATATATATATGTATGGGCCCTTTAGGGGGTGAGGGGAGGTAAAGTTAGCACTGAACCTATCTGCCAGGATGTTGGCAATATCAGTTGGTTCTGTAATTTTCATGCCGTTGTGCTGTAACTCAGAGTAGATCTGGGTGTTGCCATTGAGATTCTTGACATAGCTATAAAATGCTTTGTGGTTGTCCTTAGAATCAGTGGTGATTTTTTTCATAGTTAGCTTTGAAGGATCTTATAAGGGATCTCAGCTTCTTACTGAGGCTGACCAGGGAGCTTCTCCACTCATGGGATTTTACTCTCTTTTGCAACAATTTCTTCCTTCTGTTGTACAGTTTGTTTATAGCAGGGAACCACCAGATTGGCTTCCTTTTTTGGAGGAAAGCATCTTGGTTCTGTTTGGGATAGCACGATCCATGCACTCATGTAAGTGCTTATAGAGTGCATTTGTGTAGGATTCAGCAGTCATAACTGTATTGTCCATCTGCATGGATGTCATGAAGTTCACCACTTCTGTCTTAAGAAACATGAAGTTGGCTTTGGAGAAATTTTTTACCATGGTTTCCTTAATGGGGGGTGGGGGCGAGATGTGGATATCAAGGGTGATTAGCTTATGGTCGGATTGGACCAACGAGGAGTTGACTTCAGGTGTGGAACACCGGTCACTCATGTTGGTAATGACTAGGTCTAGGATATAGTTGCTCCTGGTGGGGGTGTATATAAGTTGATCCAGGGCATTGGACTTTATGAATTCCAGAAAGCATTGTGTGAAGCAGTTGGTACATGAGTAGTTTTCCCAGATAATGGTGGGGTAGTTGAAATTGCCCATTATTAGGGTGTTTCGTTGAACCCTAATATTTTCTAGTACATCAAGAAAAGAGGAGTGGGAATCCTGGGGCATGGTGGGGGATCTGTAGCAAGCTACAATTTGGATTGCAGTTTTGCCCAGAGTTAGTTGCACTTGGATAACCTCGGCTGCATTATGCTGAGCAACTAGCCTGGAAGTGTGGATATCCTTAATGAATATGGACATACCTCCACCTTTGGTGTTCCGGTCCAGGTTACATGGCCGAAAAGTGTGGTATGAGTTATAGCCTGGTAGTGCAGGGGCACTCTCTAGAGCCTTGAACCAGGTCTCAGTCACTGCACAGATATCGATGTTCTCCATTTTAAGGAGTGCCTCAAGTGAGTGCATTTTGAGATTTAGACTTCTAGCATTGAGTAGCAGTACCCTCAGTTTTTACTTGCCTGTTCTTGTTATGGTGGTGAATTTGTCATTTGAACCTTGCCTAAAAAAGGCATTATAGGGGCGGCAAGAGCCTTAACTAGTATCCAGAATCCCAGGGATGACAGGTGCAGGCCATCTCTGGCAAAGCATCGTGGTCTGTTGACCATGTCATCCTAAGTAGACAGATTACTGGGTGCCCTTAGAATGACACCAGAAGCTTAGCCAATTGTTGAAATCAATCATTTTGTCCTTGTACTGTGGCATCACTCTGGGCGAAGGCAGAATGCTACTCAGGGCTAGGGTCATACCTGCCTGGGCTACAAGATCAGAGAGAGCTCTTCTATGTCTCTTTTCATATAGTCCAGGGAGGTACATCTCAGGTCGTTCACACCAACATGGACAATGACAGAGTCATATTTGTACTTGTTGTGGAGTGACCTGAGTGCATGGGTTATGTGGTGGATCCTGGCACCTGACTGGCAGCTGACAGTAACCTTCTCCTTGTTTAACCTGGTGAGTGGGACATCAGTGTGCCTGAATATAGAGTCACCTATGACTAGTGGGTTGGATACGTTGTTTTGCCTTATTGGCTGTGGTTGAGTGGCACACTGAGTCTGTGGGCTATGTGTCATTTGGGTTGTGTTGGGGGTGGAAGTTGCTTGTATTTCTGCTTTGGAGGTCTCTGTTGCTTGGGCAGATTATTACTGAGAGCCTCTGTGAATGTGTTTGTGTTTCTATGTGTGGATTTTGGTGGTGTAAATTTAGTGAGACTATGTGATAAGTGTGGTGTGGTGCAAGTGTTTACCTTCTCCTCTTAAATGTCAAGTTCAGTCTTGGTTGGAGAGAGCTTTACCTCCAGTTTGGCTAGATAAGTGCATCTCTCACAGGTTGCAGTATTGGGTGGTAGGAGGAGAGGGTTGTCTGTGTACATGAGGCAATTTTTACATTGCCCCAAGATACCCAGATTCATCAGATAGACAGGAGAGAACACTGGAAGCTGACCCTTGGACATGCCTGAATAAAAAAAAAATATTTTCCTCTAGATAATTGAGGAAAGTGAGTACAATAGCTGTTTTTCTCTAAGCAAGTGAGGAAAGTAAGTGCAAAAACTGTTTTCCTCTAGGTAATGAGGAAGGCTGAGTGCTATAGTAATTAGTAGCTTATTTAGTGCTTACAACAAGTTCTGAACAAGTGCCAAGCATGAATAAGCAAATTCAAGTGCTAAAACTAAGAATCTGTATCTGCACTAGACTAGTTACAGGAAAGAAACAAGTGCAAATGCGGGCTTTCAAATCAGAAAGTTGAGAGAGATGGAAAAGATTGCCCAGATGACCAATAACTAAAATTTCTGGGCCAGAACCACTCCTTATGTGGTCGACAGTTTACCTAATGCTTACCACTCCCACTGACAAGCTAGAAGGATTCCCTCCAGCACAGAAAGGCTTGGGGGGGGTGGGCTCAGAAACTTACATACAGTCCTGGATACAGCAAATCTGTATCTGGACTACACTAGTTACAGGAAACGTAGGAAACAGGCTTACAGTTTTTTTGTTGTTTTTTTTTTGTTTGTTTTGTTTTTACAGAAAAGTAGCTATGTAGCTAAAACAGCAGTAAAAACAATTCAAATGCAGTGCAAGCTAGCACACGAGTATATAGTAATATTAGACCAAACACAGTTTAAAAAAATGCAATTAAATTAAAAATGACTAAAAACAAGTGCAGAAGGAGTGTATTAGGTAGAATGTGGTAAAGAGATGGGACTGGGGGGAGCATCACAGATCAAATCTACAGTGGAGCGGGCAACTGCAAAAGCCACCAAATTTAAACAACACGCCAGAAATAGGGAGGGTGGGTGTGACAAAACACTTTCAGCAGAGATCTGAAAAACTATACATTGAATCAAAAATAACAGTGCACAACTCTGAATAAAATTAGTCCAGCAACAATTTATATTACACAATTCTGAAGAACCAAAACATATACTTAGCTCTGTATATTTCCAGAAAGTTTGAAAAGAGCTCTGTTAGACACAGGTTCCAGCAATGATATGCAGGCTGTTAACTAACAGGGTTTATTATTATGCAACTAATCCTTCAGATAATCAGATTTCACAAGCTGTAAAAAACAGTTATTCCAACTTAAAACACAGAAGAAAATAGGTGGAGGTGGAACAAAAGACTTTCAGCAAAGATCTGAAAAACTATACAGCAAATCAAAAATAACAGTGCACAACTCTGAATAAAATTAGCCCAGGAACAATTTACAGTACACAGTTCTGAACAAACAAAAATACTCTTATCTCTGTAAATTTCCAGATAGTTTGAAAGGAACTCTGTAAGACACAGGTTCCAGCAATGATATGCGAACAAAAGATGAATGACTTTAATAATTGGCTAGCTTCTGGTGTCATTCTAAGGGGGTGCAATATTTGTTAACATGGAAAGAGATGGTCAACAGACCTTGGTGCTTTGCCAGGGATGGTCAGCACCTCTACCATCTAGGCTTTCTAATAAAAGCTAAAACATTATCTTCCTCCATAGTGCCTTTTTTTAGGCAATGCCAAAATGAAAGTACTTCCGACATAGCAAATCAAAACTGAGAAAATCTAAAGGTATTACTGCTCAATGCTAGGAGTCTAAACAAAAAACTTGACTCCTAAAAGCTTTCCTCACCTTAGAGAATGCTGATGTGTGTGCAGTCACTGAAACATGGTTTAAAGCTGCAGGGAGCACAATGACAGTTCAAGATTATAATGCCTTCCACAAATTTAGACCAGTTACTACACAGTCAGGGACTAAAAGTGGAGGTGTCTCGATTTACATCAGAAATAAATATACTTCAAGGTTGGTCAAACAGGACAATGCACTTGAGCTAATCTATGTTCAAATTACCATAGGCAAAAACAAATACCACTTACTTGCAAGCTATGGGTCCCACTCTATGACCTATGTATTTAAACTTAGTGGAAACACTCACCATCCAACCCAACACCATATTCATAGGTGACCTTAATTGGGAATCCTGTATGACAACAAGTGTACAGGCACAGACATTCCTGGATTTTGTAAATACAAACTCTCTGGACCAAATTGTCAATACACCAACCAGGGGTAAAACCATACTGGGTCTAGTCCTTACTAATAAGGGAGACTGCTGCACACCCCCAAGTGTAATGTCTTCTCTGGTAAGGTCAGAACACAAAATAGTCTCCTTTAAAGTTAAAATAAAACCTGGACCTCCAGCTAACCCTGTAATATTCAAGAATTACTCTAAGGCTAACTTCCTGCTATTAAGTGATAACCTGGCAAAATTTGAAGTCCCCATAAACCTCGAGAACACTGCTGCGTATGCAGAACTGTTCACGGAATCCATATACAAGTATGTAAATAGCTGCATAGAGGCAGCTGTACCCACAAGGAAGAAGTACACAACTAACTCAAAAAAAAGCCACCCTGGTGGAAACACAAAATCGATAGGCTGTATAACAGAAAGAAGAAAATCATGGCAAAAATTAGGAGGTACAGCACCCAGCAGGATAAAAGCACTTTCATTAAACTAAACAAATAACTCAGAGAACAAATAAAGTCTACCAAAGCTGCATTTTTGGTAAATTTGGCCTCCCAGGCCAAGGACAAACAGAAGGCATTCTTCAGCTATGTCTGCAACCTCAAAGACAATACACAATTGTGTGCAGAGTGCATTGTAAATGGAGCCAGCTATACTGAGTCAGAAGATATAGCAAACCTACTGGCCAACAAATTCAGTACCAACTTTATCCCTGTCTCCCCCTCAAACTTCCAACAGGAAATGCCATCAAATATAACTCCCCTTGCTATCACTGGGGAACCGGTCCTTAATGCTCTCTCTAAGGCCAAGAACACTGCATCAATGGGCACAAAGAATATCCCATGATGCCTTCTAAATAGCATGAAATATGACCTATCAGGACCTCTGGAATTGCTATTTAAATGTAGCCTCCAAACAGGCTATGTATCTCATGAATGGAGAGCAGCAATAGTCATCCCTCTGCACAAGGGTGGGCCATATACAGTCCCTGGAAACTACAGACCCATAAGTCTCACTAGTCCTATATGCAAAACCATGGAAAGAATTGTGGAAATTATTAATAATGATATAGTAAACCTCCAGACACTGGACCCAACCCACTTTGGTTTCATCAAGGGCAGGGCATGCCTACTCAACCTGGTGAACTTCTCTGAGAAGGTCACCAAAGCAATGCATGAGGGCAAAATGGTTCACACTGCCTAACTTGACCTGGCCAAGGCATTTGACACAATACCCTACCTGGGCATTGTTGACAAACTCAAGAGGTTAGGTACAAACCCGTATGTCACCCAGTGGATAGCCAACTGGCTCATAGACAGGACCCAGGAAGTTAAAACTGGGTAGTCCACCTCTACAAAGAGGCCAGTCACAAGTGGAGTCCCTCAGGGATCAGTCCTTGGACCACTCCTTTTTGGCATTTACTTGTCTTGAAGTCAAGGCTAATGTCAATGGTCTCTGGCTGACTAAATTTGCAGATGATTGCAAATTAGGAGCTGTCATTGAATCGCAAACCAACACAAATATTCTCCAGGAAGGGCTGACACAGACAAACAACTGGTGACAGAGCCATGGACTAAAACTAAATGCCAAGAAATGCATAACAGTATCCTTTGGGAAGTCATTCTTCCCTGGTAACTATCATATTGACAACACGCCCCTTAGAGCTGACTCAGTAGTCAGGGACTTGTTGACACACACAGACAGTAATCTATCCTTTGACCATCATGTGCAACTTATAAACAAAGGTGTGGCATCTAGGTCCAAGGAAGTCATTGTTTCACTGTATTTGGCATTCATCAGACCTGTCATTGAGTACAATGCCCCCTTTGGTATGTACCTAACCAGGCATATCCAACAAATGGACTTCCACAGAGGTTCCTCATTAAAAGAATACAAATTATAAGTAATATGTCCTATGCAGACTGCCTCAAGGCCCTGTATCCCTGTAATTTGTCTCCTACAGGCTGTTGACGGGAGATCTATGCCTGGCATGCAGGGCATTGACAGACTCCACTCTGATGGACCTCCTGCATATGAGCAAAACAAACAGCACCAGAATTACTTGTTATAAAGACTTAAACCTTGCCTATGTTATAAATGGGACCTGCTGGAGAAACAGGTATGTATCACAGAGACTACCCTGTCTGTGGAACAGGCTCCCCATCCATGTGAAGCAAAGTTCTTCCCTAACCCAATTCAAGTGTAACTTGGACAATTGGATGGGGGAACAGGAAATTCATCCCTGGCTTGGCACCTATGCCTTTAATGGACACAGGCAACCAGTAAATGTTTCGTCTCCTAAGCCCCTGCTTACACTTATCAAGGGTAACAGATCTTGTCAGAGATTTGGACTGCATGGATAGGCTTTAAAGTCCCTTGTGGTCATTAGCCTAGTAAACACCAATGAACCTATGACCCTCAGTAACTAAGCAGACATGGGCATTTTCCAAATGCAGGAATGCCTCAGTGTCAAGCATTTTATTTATTTATTTAGACTTTTGGAATTGAGGAAAGCACCTTAATGTGATTCAGCTTCTGGAATGGTGTGTTAGTTATATTGTAATATCCATTATCAAATGAACTCTGTCTAAATAATATAAAAAAAAAAAGCATAGGGGGCAGAAAAGGTTGTACCCAGTACGCAGAAATACTGGACAAACAGGTGTAGGCCATCTTTAGTGATGCAAGATAGACTGTCGAGCATCATCTCACATGTCAACCTTTACTGGAACCCTCTGGAATGGCAGCATCTTGTTCCAGGATGACAGATATTGGATCTTCCTGGAATGATATTTTTCTTATGACTATATCCTCAGAAAATAATTTGCAGTTAGAACCACCTATCTATAGACATCAAGACTTCTAAAAAAATGTAGAACTGCCTTACATCTGGGTTACCCAACAAACAAACTATAAAAAAAGGAGCAAAAATGAATGTATCCAATATTTCTAGCACACTGAATAGAAATATGCTTCATTTGCAAACAAATTAACGTTAACATGTTAGCATGACATACCATTCTGTACTGCAGCTTCCATCATACCTTGAAGTGAACAGTTATGCATTTTGCCAATGAGCTTTAACAGTTTATATTGGTAGACTCACTGAGACACTTATTTAAAACAATTCAGAGAACAACTAGTTGCTCTCTATCTCTTCAGTAAATCCTGCAGACCCGGTCTCTGAATCTACAATGATAAAGCGCAGATTGTGTTTTGTTACAGAAAAGCTCACAACTCACCATTTGGAAATGAACAAAAACATAATGTGATAAAAACGAGAGTATTTCTTAAAAAAATCTGCATTATTCAGGAAAACTTTTCCCAGTCACCAGATTTGACAACAAGCTTATATATTTGTTGACAGTGTGTCTGCGTGTTTATCTCTTTCTTTTTATAGTGACATATTTTAATTGTTTTATTATGAGAAGTTTTTACAGATTTTTATGTTATATTTAAGGCAATGGTCCATCTTTCTAAGAAACAAAATTTTCCCAAGTGCTTCCATTACAATTATCTTTCCATAAAAAATATTTTTCTCTGTGAATCTGGCTCCTGCAGGGTTGTGTTAGTGTCCTGTTCTGTATCTGAAGATATTGTGTTCTGTATGCTTTCTTCCTTCCATCTAAATGTACTAGTTTTGAAAATTCTCATTTTAAAGATATTGTATATCAAGATTTTTAATACCATGGCTGCTTTAAGACTCTGTATATACATAAATGGAACGCAAATGGCAAAAATACAATGCGCTGATATCTGTTCCACTGAAGGATCATTCAGTCAGAGCAGAGGATGCTCCCCTTCTTGTCATTTGCAAATTTGCACCTTTCTCTCTCTATCTTAAAAATTAAGGCTTTAAGCAGGTGCTTGAGAAAAGCACTTTCCGTTTAGGAATACAAAGAAAGTTGAAAACATTTATCTTTGTGTAGCAGAAATTAGTGACAGATGCATTCAGGGCCTTAATTACATCAAAATATTTATCCTATAGTTGTCAACAAGGGACTAGAATGAAAGCCCCTCTCTTTCTATATTCCGGGTCGCAAGGATGTCTCACAACAGTTTGTGTGTACTCACAAACTTTAACCTTGCAAAATTGAAAGCTACAGTTGGGCAGAACATTGTTCTGCATGTTAGACAATATAAATTCCATTTTTAAAAGTTGTAACCTGAAATCAGGATTTTACATTTGCACAGAAATTGTCTGTGCCATATAATAATGCATTGTTCACAAAATAATGGATATTTGGTCAATAAATGAACAGATAAGTGCACGTATAGAACATCGGCTTTCATTTGCAAACTGCTTTGCAATTCAGAAGATTCAAATGGACTGGAAATTGTATTTTATGGATTACAAAACATATTTACTTCAACAGGCAAGTACACTGACTATCATACCATACCATTCCACACCATACCAACATCATTTTCTTTTGCGTCTCCATATAGGCAAGTAGAAGAAAAACAAATCATACACCTTCACAAAGAACAAGCAAAGATTGAGCTGTCAATGAAATATTGCTATGCGGGTGTGAGAAAGGCTAATGCTAGCAACTTACTGTGCAGATTGCGTTCATAAACAAGATCCATAAAAATGTGTATTATTACTAAATGTTATTGCTTATACCTCCCATGAAATCTACAGAATTATTCATTCAAAGCAGCTGTCTAGAGCCTAAATGGATGTTAAAGGATCAATAGCATCAAGAAAATAAGAAGACATCCCATATTTGTACTTTGATAGATTCTGACTCGATTGTGGTGGAATGACAGCCATTAAGCAAATCTGTAGGATTGCAAAGGAATAATTACTGCTTGAGAATGTCCATTGCCAGCCATGATGCTTGGCTGTAAAGACACAAGTATCAAATCAGGAGAGATTGCAATGAAGGAAATATCGTAGGGTAATCAAAAATCCCAGCATATGGATCTGGGAATAATATATCACCAACAGATGTAGGGCATAAATGCTAAATTATTAATATAGTACTACGGTGAACAACAATTGGCAGAAACAATGTATGAGGTTATAGATACACCTAAGGAGAATGCTTTTTATTGTTCACCCATAATATTTTAACAACTTCCCAATAAACATTATTTAAAAAACATTTTATAGTATCTCAAAAATGTATTTATTTCCAAAATGACCTGTGTATAAAAGATAAGCCGTATATTTATATATATATATATATATATATATATATATATACACACACACACACACACACACACACACACACACACACACACATATGCACTCACGCACACACTCACACACACACACACACACACACACACACATATATATATATATATATATATATATATATATGGGTGTACTTTACATAACCGAAATTTCACATAACTGAAGACCATATAACGAGCTGAGAATGCCAAAACTTCACATGAATGAATGATCACAAAGCCAAACTGTTTTCCAGGGTAATTAACCACTGGGCCAAAAACCCATGGAGTGCATACTGCACCATCTACAACATACCCAGGTGGGGGGCTATGCCCCACACACACCCCCTAACTAAACATACCAACTCCAGGATCACACTACAGTAGGGAAAAGGGTAAGTCTCCTCATGCTGGCCCAGTGGTTATTTACCCTGGGAGACAGTTCGGCTTTGTGATTGTTTGCTCATGTGAAGTTTTGGCTTTCTCGGCTTGGTTATATGGTCTTCGGTTATGTGAAATTTCAGGTATGTAAAGTAGACCCATCTATATATATATATATATATATATATATATATATATATATATATAAATATACATATATATATATATATGGTTCCCAACAATTTCTCAAATGATTACTTGTCAAAACTGGAAATCAGCTGATCTTGTGTGCCTGGAGTTGTTTTGTTCAAGATCACGGAACAGTGGGAATTGGGGAATTTGCATTTTCCTCACTGTTGTGTGATCTCAGTGATGACATATCTAATTAGCAGGGGGTGGGATTGCTCCCTCCTACAAAAAACAAGATTTGTTCTTTTCTATTGTTTTTTTTTTCCCAATCGGCTGTTGATCGACATGCTGAGTTTGATCAGTTGCCATTTGATGCTTTATGTTTCAGTCAGTTGTCACAGATCTTTATGTATGAGTATACTCACTTGAGCATCTCTACCACCACCCATGGAGTTTACAAGACATAGGAGGAAATGGAAGCAAGCTGTCAGGTCTTTATTTCATATAGTACATGCAAACACTCACACCAATGGCAATTTAGTGTCCTCAACATTATCAAAATGCATGTGGTTGAACCATAAAAGGTCAAAGCACAACAGATTAAGCTACAAAATATATTAAAAACACCTTCATCAGTAAAAAAAATATTACAAAAATCTTTTTTTGCAGTAGGTGAGCTGCCCCTTCCTTACCCCACATTCTCTAATACTTACATATACCAACTCTGAGATTGTACAACAACAACAGGGAAAGGGCAAGTTCTCACACTCTGCTGTACCACCATCTCCCATAAACACAAATACCAGCATTTTGTATTTGATTGATTGTGCTGGGGCTCAATCTGTTTGACAAACTGTTCATTCATTCATGTGGATGCAATCTATACAGATATATATAACTGCAAAATAAATACAGCACATATATACACACACATATACGTGTGTGTGTGTGTGTGTGTGTGTAGATTTATATATGGTCAATTCATTGAATAACCAGTAATTCAATCTCTTCCATTTAACAGCCAAATTATCAAAAGACAGAGTTATCAAAAATTAATACAAATCTATCCCTTAATCATTTTTTTCTAGGGGTGAAACCCTTCCCCCTGCACCCCAAGCCCTTGTTAACCTAAATATTCAAACTATATTATTACACAATAGAATAACAGAGCACAGGTCTAACATTAGACATTCTAATGAGAATAATGCACTCTCTAGGCACATTGAGTCCCTAGGAAGTAAACATTGTTTTAAATTTAGGGTAATTGATCGAGTTTTAGCAACAACCAGGGGAGGGGATTTGTCCAATTTCCTGGACCTTAAGGAATATGAGTGGATAGTTAGGCTTTCTGCAGATACACTCCCTGGCTTAAATGCAACAATATCCCTAAAACCTATTTTAACTAGAATACAGCAAACCAGATTAAAATGAATTTGTATTTTAACATATTTTATGTGTGTATATATATACATTTTATATATACTTTCATGTTTAAAATGTTTAATTTTAAGTATTGGTTATAAATACTTTTTTATGTGAATCATGTGATCATGGCTGCAGGTCATATGATTTGTTTTATGTATATATATATGGGCGTTTTTATTATACCTGTTGTTATACATTGAGAAAGGGTTTTTAACCTGAAAGCTTTGTTGTCACTATAAAGGTTTTTCTACTCAACTATTGTCGGTCATTGGATTTATAAGTTTTGATATCAGTGCTTTGTTTCATTTGCAATTCATTGAATAACCAGTAATTCAATTTCTTCCATTTAACAGCCAAATTATCAAAAGACAGAGTTATCAAAAATTAATACAAATCTATCCCTTAATCATTTTTTTCTAGGGGTGAAACCCTTCCCCCTGCACCCCAAGCCCTTGTTAACCTAAATATTCAAACTATATTATTACACAATATCTGGGAAAATTAAAAATGCCATACTCTGACATCGTCCGACCTCTTCACTGTTTGCACTCTGCTTAGGCAATCTCTTTCAGTATACATGTTATTCAATCACTTGGATTACATATCTATATATATATATATATATATATATATATATATATATATATATATATGTGTCTACTATGGTTGATTGAAAACTCACTTGACTGAAAATGAAATTACTAGGACCACTTCATTGAAAACTCACTTGACTGAAACTCATTTCGTTGAAAGTCATAAATGGCCTTTTCCCCACTGTAGTGTGACCCTGAAGTTAGTATATAAAGTAAAGGGGATGTGGGGGTGGGTGGCGAAGCCCCCCACATATCTTGGTTATATATTCTTTTTTGGAAACAGTTATTTATTACACTTGTAAGTATCACCGTGTATAGTTTAAAATGTTTATAATATGTGGGGGCCATGTCCCCTAAACTGCCCAATATGGGGGGCTGTGCCCCTCACCCCCCTTACTTTATATACTAACTCCAGGGTCGCACTACAGTGGGAAAAAGGCCATTTATGACTTTCAATTAAATGAGTTTCACAGAAATGAGTTTTTAGTGAAGTGGTCCTAGTAATTTCATTTTCAGTCAAGTGAGTTTTCAATCAACCGTAGTAGACCCATATTTTATAATATACATATATATATATATATATATATATATATATATATATATATATATATATATATATAGTTCTGGTTTTGGGTCAGCCAACCATCTTCAATCTTATTAATCCCCCAAAAGAGAGAAAATGCAATGGTATAATGCAGTTTTTCAAAATAGGAAGTAATATAAAATAAAAGATGAATATTTAACTTCGAGATCCATTCTGCCTAAAAGATAGTCACTCTGACATCTCACCCCCACAGTAGTCATGGCATTAATCTACACCTATATCCATGGTGTAAATTATATACTAATAACTTGGAGGAAAATATGAAAATGCAACTTCAGGGTAATTTCTGTATATACTATATTCACTGCTTTGTCTTGCATTCATAAGAATTTTGACTCCAGGCTGCAGACAGATTAAGTGGGATAATGATAGCTGGGAGTTGGGCTTCAGTACAGTGTCCCAAGGTGCTGTGACATTAATGATAGTATTTTTGTTTTCATTTGCCTTTTATAAGATGACTAATGGTCCTATTGCTCTTCATTTGGGAAGGTTACCCACACATTTCCTGTATTATAGCTTAGTTTGAGAATAACTATGTACTCTTTGTGATGTTGCTTTGAAAGTGGCTAATCTTTGTGGCTCATACATCACAGAAAACTTGTGATATAAACATACAAGTGGGCTGCTGTGTAAAAGGTCAGTAGCAAAAGCATAAGGTTAACTACTTAAGTAAGCTTATTATGGTCAGGGACAGTCTTCACTGTTTGTCAACATGCTTACTCTTTGTACATTTATACAAATTTCTAAAGGACTACAACAAAAAAATATATATTGTCATAGTAAAATAAGGGCTGCTTTTCAGAAATTCTGAAAACTGTGAAACACCAAGAATAAACCTTTAAGCAATATATTCTTAGTTACAATGGTTAATTGTTGCTAACTGGATGACAAAATGATAGAGTGGTGGACCATCGTACACAAAAATGGTTTACTAAATGTAAGCAGCTTGTGATTTTGTGTAAAGTTGTGTATACCTACTGCTCTGCGAGTGTTGGAATGAATGATCCAAAAAAATGTATCTGTCAATGCTGAGGCACAAGGCAGGTAGACCTGTGGGTTAGAGCTTTACAATGAGATTTAAAGGGCAGTGTTTCAGTTTCATGCACTTTATGGACAGAAGACACTTACGGCCAAGTGTTGTATTTGTCCTGTGTAGGTACAGTGAAAATTGCTAGACAAATGCAGTTCTGCTTTTTAATCTGTTCATCATCATCTTCTTTCGGCTGTTCCTGTCAGGGGTCGCCACAGCGGATCACCTGTTTCCATTTCTTCCTGTCCTCTGCATCTTGCTCTGTCACACCAACCACCTGCATGTCCTCTCTCACCACATCCATAAACCTTATCTTAGGCCTTCCTCTTTTCCTGTTACCTGGTAGCTTTATCCTTAGCATCTTTTTTCCAATATACTCCGCATCCCTTCTCAGCACATGTCCAAACCAACATAATCTTGCCTCTCTGGCTTTGTCTCCAAACCTTATAGCATGAAACTCACTGAGCAACTCAGCAGGTGTTCCCCACTCCCGACTTCACTGCACTGTCAGTTGGCAGTATAGGGGCCATGAGTGACCAAAAGAAGAACAAAGAAAGCTTAGTGTAGTGTGCCCCATTGGCAAAATGTTTATTCCTAAGAGATCTTTTCAGACCCCTCTTTTTGAATCTCTATTGTTTGCCAAGTAAATGCACTGTAATTTATGAACTGCCAGCACATATAGCACCTGAATGTGATGCTGCTGAGAAACACTCTAGCAATAAATTAAGGACAGAAGGTATTACTCAAACTAATCATGTACACTGTGTACTAGATGCAATTATTCATGGTGACATGGAGGCAGTCACAAAGGACAAGCTATTAAAAAACAGCACTGCACATCCACCAAACAGTGCTCACTACACACCAGGTTTGCATGAGCAGCAGAGACACCAGCATCTCTGCAAGCTGTTCAGTTTAGGAAAGAATGAACAGTGCTAGGGAAGTGTTATTCAAATATGTGTTGAATCACAAAGGAAGGTAGCAATACCTGCCTTACACAGATGCAAAAGATTTAAGGCAGATAGTGGTATAAGGTATTAAGTAGTAAAGCAAAGGAGTACCATGTGCCCTACATTTGCATTGCACATTGAATGATCTGGAGAAATTACAGCACTATGTCAGACAACACTGTACAGCAGCACTGTGCATCCCACATTCCACTGGCCACACTGCACAGCAGCATTGTGCATCCCACATTCCACTGGCCAACATTTAGGACACAGCATAGCCCTAGTGCTAGGGTACTAAGCAGAGACAGATGGTGTGCCCTTCATATCTGTGATGCTCAGTAAGGATTTATATATATTGTTAGAGCACACAGCAGTTCAGTATAATGTAATGGTGCACTAGAGACTTGGAATGCCAAAGTCCACAAAGCCGTACACCAATCATCTTAATATACGAATGTATAGATGAATGATGCTGAACTCAAGCTAACAGAGGAACTGGCAGTGCAGAAATTTACTGAACTGCTTTGTACTCTTTATCCATTTCTTTTTTTAAATACTCATTATCATCTCATTTCCTCTTGTATTTCATGACTACTATGACAAATGTAAAGATGCCAGCTTTGGTGCCTACATATGTTGTCATATCACACAAACACACACACACTTGCATATATATTTAAATACATGCATGTATTCCATATGTATATATTGATATTTAGGTTGCATGACAGAAACGTGGCAAATACATCTGTCAACCAAAGCAACATTCGACAAAATGCAGGTGAACCATATATCTAAACACACACATATGTATTATATAAGGGGACCTGTGGTGAGAATGAATGAATGAAAGTTTTTGTAAATCATGATGATTAGCAAATCAACAAATAACAGAATATGTTCCCTGACATTAACTGGGGTTCATAAATACGCACTATGTAGTTGTGTAAGGGCTGCATGAGAAGGTGCCTTTGCATGGCATGAAAAGACTCCAAATTTGCTGAGATTCAGCATATGTGAAAAATCCATTGAACAAGCTTCAGATGATATCCTTGTCCACCTGAAAATGATCCATTATCTAGTCATCAATGGGGACATGGTATGTGCTTATGAACCTTGCAACTTCCAGGATGCATAAGCTAGTCAACACAGCTGGTAGCACTTTTAAGGTAATGCTGCTCATCACATGCTACTGCAAATCCAAATATGCCTGCTAGCTGCTGCTCTGATATTTTTGTGTTTTACTGTTACATGGGCATGCATAACAATGTTTCCTCCTCTTATATTGATGTCTTTGAATCGCAACTTTTCTTTATTTGGTTCATTTACATATGAATATGCACACGGTAGCCTGTACAGGATTATTTACTTTCATTTTATGCACTCGATTGCATTTGCAACTTTCTGAACTATACAAGCTGCTGCGTGACTGTACAGTTTTGGTGTATGAATCGGCAGCACCTTGAATGTTGCCAAGAAATGCATAAATGGCCCTTGCATATTATTCAGTTTGCCTTTGAAATGAAGCTATTAGCAATGTTATCTGTACTGCTGTGCTGTGTTTTGGTTCACATTTTCCTCATCATTTTAGCGAGATATGGCAGTTGCATACTTAATATTTCTTTTTATCAAAGTGTTCCGTTTTAACAGAAATGCTCGTTTTGAATGAATAGTTGCAGTTATTATTGTCTTTTACTTTTATTTATTTAATTCACTTTAATTTGACTTTATTTGAGCATGCTTAAATAGCATGTGCAGTTGTTTTAGTTGAGCTTCTGTGTATGTGTCTGAGTAAGATTACCTTGTGTGCATGTTCATTTTTTTTCATTTTTTTGTTCATTAGCATGAATAACATGCTGCTTGATAAAATGGGTAGACTGCTAACATGTACGTTAGATGCTAGGAAGATTATGATGAAATATTTGACTTTGTGACTTAGGCAATGATTTTTATTATACCCCTTTATCAGTATACATAAATGCTCATTGTTAGGAAATAAATACATGCTGGAGCCATTGCTACTGAACAAAAGTGATTTGTTTCATACTTCTCAATATTTAGTCAGTAGACAGTTCCTGGGTTTAGTTGTTCAGGTTCTTATAGTATTATGTCTGGTGTTGCACAGTGTTCTGCTTTAGGCCCATCGCTATTACCCTTGTGTATGTTTTCATTTGGTGAGGGCACTAGGGGAGAGTTCTTCAATAACATTGTACTGATGATACAGAGCTTTGTATTTTCCTTTGGGGAAATTTGCCTACAGTAGATTCAGTGCATCCAAAACTGTGCGGCTGTTCATTATCTGCATTTTATTTATTATTTATTTGCAGTTTGTTAACTGGGAAAGTCCACTGAGCCAGTATGATCCCTTTTCAATGGAGGCCCGGGGAGGAAAGCTCCATGTACATACATACAGAAACAATACAAGTAACAATCGTAGCATAGCTAGGTTTAGCATATATAAAACCATTTCCAATGCAATTCATAACAATTTAAGGGACTAATATTATGCAGCCTTTATATTGGTGATAATTTGCCATTTGTGGCGGATGTTAAAAATCTTGATGTGCTTAGAGACAGCAGATTCTCACTTAGTTAATCAGATCATCAGTTGTCAAATCCTCTTGCTTTCATTCATAAAACAGGTCTAGCATCAAGCACCATCTTCCTCTTGAAGCCCTTTTAGTAGAGGTACATGTCCTGATAACTTCATGTCCTGATTACTACCTTTTAATAGAGGTACATGACCTAATAACTTCATGCCTTGATTGCTATCTTTTAGTAGAGGTGCATATCCTGATAACCGTGTCCTAATTACTACCTTTTAGTAGAGGTGTATGTCATGCTAACTTCATGTCCTGGTTACTACCTTTTAGTAGAGGTGCATGTCCTGATTATTACCTTTTAGTAGAGGTGCATATCCCCATAATTTCATGTCCTGATTACTACCTTTTAATAGAGGTGCAGGTCCTGACAACTGCCTTTTAGTAATGATGCATGTTTTGATTACTACCTTTAAGTAGAGGTACACATTCCAATAATTTCATGTCCTGATTACTACCTTTTAGTAGTGGTGCACATCCTGATAAATTCATGCCCTGATTACTATTACTATAACTCCCTGAATCTGTGGTTGTCCAAAGTTTATTGGCCATTTTGGGCTAATTTCTATCTCTTTCACTTCCCTGCTATAAAAACCTCATTTGCACAGTTTTTACGCTTGTATTCCGCTCAGCAAGTGCCTTCCAGGTGTTCTGCAGAGTCTACAGCAGCAGAAAGACAAAAGAGTGACTTTGGAGTGATTAAGTATCACTTTTCTGCTTTTCTTGCTGTCTTAACTAATTTCGCCTAAAACGCCAGTTTTTTTTAGCGAATCTGTGATTTACAAAGTTTGTTATTGTATACAACTCCACACAGCTCCTTGTTGTGTCCTGCAGAGTGATACAGGCAACAGAGTGACCCAAGAGAGACTTTTCCAGATTTAAGTATTTTTTTTCTCTGTTTTTTTGCTCTGACTGCCTTTTCCCACCTAAAAAGCGGATTTCTAACTGATCTGTGCTTTAAAAAGTTTAAATTGCATTTGCCTTCTGCTTTTTACAGTTTTTGCACTTGTTTTATATTAATTTAAGTCGTTTTTGTATTGTATAACTGTTGTAGGCTACACACTAAAGTGCGCTAGCCTGTTTATAGCATTTACAGTGTTTTCTGTGTGTTTTTCTGCTGTTTCCTGAAAAAAAAAAAAACAATATTCTCTTTTCCCACCTTTGCTGAAATAGATTAGTCCAGATTTCAGGTTTTGCTGAATTCCGGACTGTGGTATAGTTTCCTGTGTTGCCCATATCCTTACTTGGATAGGAGGAAGCTTCTCTGTTCACCAGTGAGAGTGGGGAGCTTTGAGCAACCTATCTGTCCCTGGAGGAGTGGTCTCAGCCCTGAAACTAGTAGCTTATTGGCTGTTTTGGGTCAATTCCTATCTCTTTCACTTTCCCTGCTTTAAAACCCACATTTGCGTGGTTTTGCACGATTCTGCGTATAGCGCAGCATCGGGCAGCGCTGCTTAAACGGGTTTAAACTATTCCCGGCTCCACAAAGTCTGCTCTTTACTTTTTCCCTTAGAACTGTTCTAAATCTCAAAGTAAGCACTCTATTTTCATTCTAAAACCCTGCAGTTGCTCGTATAAGTAATCTTATAAGTAAGCACTAATAAACTAAAGCACTACACCCTCTTATACTCCCTTTAAGTACTTGGCTCCCTATTGGTCCTTTTTGATCAGTCATAAAGTAGTTCCTTATACTATTCTGGCATGTCCAAAAGTCAGTTTCGGGTTTACTCTCCAGTCCAGCTAGTGAATCTGGGAATCTTGAGGCAATGTTACAACTGCCTTATGTACACAGACCACCCTCTCCTCCTCCCAACAAGCTCAAATACATGTGAGAGATGCAACTATATAGCCAAACTGGAGGCTGAGCTCTCTCAACCCAGTTCTGGCGCAGTCAGTCAGGAGGAGAAGGTAACCACACACACCACAAATCCAGTTTCACATAGACCTATCGCAACAGCAAACCAAACACATAAACACACTAAAACATACTTGGAGGCTCTAAATAAAAATCTACCCAAGCAGCAGAGACCTCCAAAGCAGACATCCAAGCAACCGCTACCACACAACAATACCCACGTATCACATATTTCACAAAGTCAGTGTGCCACACAGTCACAGCCCTTAAGGCTAAACAACACACCTAATACACTTGTAATAGGTGACTCTATTGTCAGACACACTGACGTCCCACTCACCAGGCTGAACAAGGAGAAGGTCACTTTAAGCTGCCTGTTGGGTGCCAGGATCTGCCACATAACAGAAGCACTCAGGTCACTCCAAAGCAAGTACAAATATGACTCCATCATTGTCCATGCTGGTGTGAATGACCCGAGATGAACCTCCCTGGACTACATGAAAAGAGACATAGAGGAGCTCTCTGATCATGTAGCCCAGGCCGGTATGACCATGACCTTGAGTAGCATCTTACCCTCACCAAGAATGATGCCACAGTATAAAGACAAAATGATCAATTTTAACAATTGGCTAAAGTATTGGTGTCATTCAAAGGGGATCCAGTGCCTGTCAGCCTGGGATGACATGCTCGACAAGCCACGTTGCTTCGCTAGGGACGGCTTGCACCTGTCACCCCTGGGCTTTCGAATATTGGCTAAGGCTCTTGCCACCCCCATAGTGCCTTTTTTAGGCAAGGCTCAAAAGACAAACCTACTTCCATAGACAACACAAGGAAAAAGAAACTAAGGGTAATGCTGCTCAATGCCAGAAGTCTAAACCTCAAGATGCATGCACTCGAGGCTCTCCTCAGTATGGAGAATATCGATATCTGTGCAGTAACAGAAACCTGGTTCAAGGCTCACGAGAGCACCCCAGCAGTACCAGGCTATACCTCATACCATGCTTTTCGGCCTCAAAACTCAGACCAAATCACAAAAGGAGGGGGAGTATCCATATTCATCAAAGATACCCACACCTCCAGGTTAGTGGCACTGCACGAAGCATCGAAGACCATCCATGTGCAACTAACAGTGGGCAAAACTGCCTTTCAGTTTGTAGCCTGCTACAGACCACCCTCCCATACTCAGGAACCCCACTCAGCTTTCCTGAGAACACTGGAGAATATGAAGGTCTCTCCAAACACCATCATATTGGGTGACTTCAGCTACCCAAACATAGAGTGGGAGCACTACTCAAGCCCCAACACCCTCGCCCAATGGTTCCTAGAATTTATAAACTCAAATGCTATGGAACAACTGGTCACCACTCCCACAAGAGGGGAAAACATATTGGACCTGATCATCACCAACATGGGACTCTATGTTCCATACCAGAAGTATAGCCCTCATTGGTAAGATCTGACCATAAATTAATTTCACTGGACATCCATATCCTGTCCCCAGCCAAGGAAACCACGGTGAAGAACTTCTCAAAAGCAAACTTCACACTTCTCAAAACTGAGGTGGAGTCTTTCAAAGCCCCCGGGCCAGTGGAAAATACAGCCCAAACTGCAGAATCCTTTACAAATGCATTCTATGGACACCTACAGGAATGCATGGATCGTGCTATCCCAAATAAAACCAAGACTCACTCCTCCAAAGGCAGGAAACCTGTCTGGTGGACCCCAGCCATAAATAAGTTATACAACAGAAGGAGGAAGCTACTACATGATAGAGCAAAATCCCAAAAAGGGAAGGCATCTCTGATCAGTACTTGCAAGAAACTACAATCCCTCATAAAATCATCTAAGGCCATCTTCGAAAGAAAAATTGCACAAGACACTAAAGATAATCACAAGGCCTTCTTTAGTTATGTCAGTAACCTGAGTGGCAACTCCCAGATATGCTCTGAGTTAGTGCAAAATGACAAAAAATACACTGAACCCACAGACATTGCCAACATCCTGGCAGACAGGTTCAGTGCAAACTCCCCCCCCTTCCCCCCCAAAAGAGCAAATGTCTATCACAACAGAGTGTAGCCTCCCTGACAATACAGATGCACAGGTGAGAGCTGCCCTCTCCAAAGCAAAAAACACAGCATCAATGGGACCGGACGGTGTCCCGGGCTGCATCTTACACGAGCTCCAAGAAGAACTGAACCCTCACATAAAGTCACTGTTCAATCTCAGCCTTACTACAGGATATGTACCCAAGGAATGGCATACAGCAACAGTGGTCCCACTCCACAAAGGTGGTGCCACAACGGACCCCGGAAACTATTGCCCTATAAGCCTGACTAGCCTGGTCTGCAAAGCTATGGAGCGTATCATCATGGAACTCATAAACAAAGACATTGGGAACCTCAAAACACTGGATCCTACCCAATTCACCTTTGTTAAGGGCAGATCATTCCTCTTGAACCTGGTCGACTTCTTTGAAACAGTCACCAAGGCCATAGATGAAGGGAAGGTAGTTCACACAGCCTACCTGGACCTTGCAAAAGCCTTCGACACAATACCCCACTCGGGCATCATAAATAAGCTCACCAGCTTAAATTTCAACCCCTATGTCACAAGATGGGTTGCAAACTAGCTCAGAGATAGAACCCACATGGTCAGAATTGCAGGTGCCATGTCAGACTCTAAACCAGTTACAAGTGGCATCCCACAAGGCTCAGTCCTTGAGCCTCTCTTGTTCGGTATATATTTCTCTGAGGTACACGCTAACACGGGAGGACTATGGCTGACCAAGTTCGCAGATGACTGCAAACTGGGTGCCATAATCGACTCACCGACTGACACAAGCATCCTCCAAAAGGGTCTCACAGAGACGGATAACTGGTGCCAGAGCCATGGCCTAAAGCTAAATGCCAAAAAGTGCATAGTCATCCCCTTTGGGAAAAACAAAGTGCCCACAAATTACCACATAGGTGGTAATCTATTAAGTACGGAAGAAGTAATTAGGGATTTGGGGACCCAAGTAGATAGCAATCTCTCCTTTGACAATCACGTTGCCAAAGTGGTTAGAAAGACCTTCTATATAGCCCACCTTATCACGAAAGGGTTCACATCTAGATCAAGAGAGGTCATTGTGCCCCTCTACTCATCAGGCCCATAATTGAATACCATGCCCCATTTGGGATGTACCTTACCCGACACCTGCAGCAACTGGAAAGACCCCAAAAGTACCTCACCAAGAGATCAAGGGACTCAAACAGATGCCCTACGCAGTTAGGCTAAAGAAACTCCAGCTCTACTCAGTTGCTTACCGCCTACTCAGAGGCGATCTGTGCCTGATGTATAAAGCCATGTCCAAACCAGAATTAATGGACATGCTCCACCTCAGGAAATCCAAATCCCTTAGAGCTACATGCTTCAGGGACGTAAACCTCAGCACAGAAATAAATAGGACATATTGGAAGGACAGATTCATATCCCAGAAGCTCCCCTCACTCTGTAACAAAATCCCAATCCATGTTAGGCAGAGCCCCTCAATGACCCCCTTCAAGAGAAATCTTGACGAGTGGATGGGAGATCGTAGGTTTACCCCTGGGATCTCTTCTGTGTCCCTACTAGACTGAGGCACAGTAAACTAACCTTAAAAGGGCTACCTTCTGTGACCTACTATACAGAGGCACAGTCAACTAATCTAAAAGGGTGGTGAAAGCCAAACACACTCTGGCTAGGCTTATAAATGCCCTAGGGCAGATAGCCTAGTATCAACCTATGACCCTATGAGCTTGACTATTACAGGCTGTTCAAAATTCCATAGTTTAATTATGTATAAAGACTACTAGCTACCTATTTATTACCCAGTTTTTCAGAATCTCTTATTATACTTCACCTTTAAAATCTTCCTGTTAAGTTATTTAACATTGCATAAGATGGAAATCCCCTCCGTTGGTCCTCTTGATCCCACACTGTCTGGATGCCCCTCACACTATTTTTCTTTGGGATTGTTGGAAGTGTCAAGAGTGCAGTTGGTGACCGCAGATGCTTCTTCTTTCTGTCACCAGGCTGTACCAGGCTGTACACCTCTGAAACCTCTTCTGGCAATGATTTAGGGAATCCCCCCATGCTGTCATGTTTTAAGAAGCCCCCAAAAGTCAGTTATCCAACTTTGTATTTGAAGCTGCTAGATTTATGAACTCAAGTATTTGCATATACTGTTAGCACTTGGTTTAAGACACTATAATAGTGTTCAAACACCATAATAAGCTATTTTTAAGTGGGTACTTCCTTCTTGGCTTGCCAACGATCAGGCCTCTCCCCACAGGACACCCAATCATTCTCCAGCGGTAAGGCATCCCCAAAGCCACTAGGATAAACTCAATGTTTAGAGCCATCAAATAGGTACAGATTGGTGTTGCTTGTCCCCTTGCCGGCATCCTGGCTATGATGGTGTTCTATTACCAATAGCTTAATCCCTCATCTGGTGGTGATATGATCAGTTGCATCAATACAACGACCGCCTGTGCCCTTCTATCTGCACATGTATTTTCCTCCTTATGCAACAAAAAGGTATACTATCTCTGGACTGTATGGTCATGCACGCATCTCTGTGCCAGCTCCTCGCATCTTGACACACCACTGCCCAACAGCAGATGCTGCATCATCACAGCAGCGGCGCAAGCTGGCAAAAGCCACCGTCCCTCCCATTAATAATGGAAATAACTATACCAAATTTAAGCTTAATTTATATGTACATACATACATGCACATAACATGCTTGTGCACTCATACACACACATATATATATATATATATATATATATATATATATATATATATATTACAGATAAATACATTTTTATCCCAAAAGTGGTCACAAACTTTTATCTGGTCCACTAAGCACATGCCGTTTGGTTATTACATCTTTCTATCATCATCAAATATTTATCCTCATCCTTTGCTTATCATTACAAGTTTATTACTATCCTTGGCACATCACTGATCCTACTAAAATTTTTCTAAACCTACAATATTTAAGCTGCTTGCTAAAAGCTAATCCAAACATTACACATACAAAACATAAGCACAGTCAAAGCATCAAATCCAACTTAAAATGAGCCCCAAACCCAACTCTATACTTACTATGACAAAAGGTGGTATTGCCACTACAGCCAGCTGGAGTTTTGTAAAATTATACATCATTTGTGAATATCAACATGATTCATATGCTTGTGCTATGAATGTATTAGTACTGTATGTTGTCTGTATATCAAACCGTTGGTAAGTGTGTGTTGAAAGGGTGTGTAAAGTACTGAGCTTAAAGATATATTCACAGTGTACCCTACTGGAAAAGAACAGAAATATATATACACTATTGTGACTATGTAAATGTCTACATTTTAACAGAGGAAATTGAAACATAGGTTAATTTGCAAAACTTCAGAAAAAAATAGTTGAAATTAAATTATTTTATAACTGCGCCATAAAAGATGGTTTCAATGCAGCAAGGAGACAGGATGTCTAAAACTAGGGAGCCTTCCACATTGTCTTGTAAGTGTTTTATTGTTTCATTTCTTCCAGCAGCTGCAAAGATCTGAGAGTTATGTATTTTTCACAGGTAGTTGCTACATGCTGGCTGTTTTTAGCAATGTAGGTTTAGATTGGGAGCTAAAGTCAGATAACAAGAAGTGATGTCATCCTGCAAGCTAACCCAGCAGTAATTTTTAAGATATTAATTTAAGAACTCTCTGAGAGAGACAGAGTATTCTGTATTCTTACTTGGACCCAACAACAATAGCTAAAAGATCCATTCACCACACTTGCCTTGCCCTGCAGGTAAGTTAATTGGGGTACAGTCATTTATCTTAGATTCAGACAGGACTATAGTGAAGTATAGCTTAGATGTTTTCTTTATTAATGTGAGACTGTCCTGCAATGACATTTTAAATATTTCCTGTGATTTTGAACTCTGACTTAACTGTGATTATTTACTGAGTATTTTCTTGTTCTTTTATTATTTATTATGAAATATATTTAAACCTTTCATTGTGGCTGATATTTGTGAGACATAGTTAAATTCTGGGAGTACTTGCATATTTATCTAGTGACACTGTGTGGGCCACTCCTAATAACCTTGCTCTTGGTCAAAATACCATTTGGATTGATAGTAACATTACACAGTAAGATTGGACACCCTTTGTTAAGGGCCTTAAAGTAGATGATAAAGAGTTGGCTGGTGGCAGTAATAAATAAGTTATAACATGGGCAAAAGGTGGCATAGCTAGTAAACCTGTGCCACCCTTTCCCTTTGTGTGTGTGTGTGTGTGTGTGTGTGTGTGTGTGTGTGTGTGTGTGTGTGTGTGTGTGTGTGTGTGTGTGTGTGTGTGTGTGTGTGTGTGTGTGTGTGTGTGTGTGTGTGTGTGTGTGTGTGTATATGTGTGTGTGTGTGTGTGTGTGTGTGTGTGTGTGTGTGTGTGTGTGTGTAAATCAAATCTCAAAGAGTGTGTGTCAGCTATTTGGTCAGGGGAAATGAAGCACTGTTTGGACAGAGAGTGTGCTGAACGTCTTAGCTTGGCCACTCAGCTGAGATCTCAACTCTATAGCTGTGCCAGTGGGGAGTCTTAATGGGGATCTGGTGAAAGAGGGAGAAACCAGACCCAGACTGATTGTGGACTCTGTGTGTTCTTAAGGGAAACTGCACTTGATGCAGAGTGCTGCATCTGGAAATTCTGTGTGTGTATCTTGTCATCCTCCCAGTGTGTATGTCCCCCACTGTTGCCAGTGATGAGGATTGAGGCTCCTTGTTTTCTGGGCCAGTGATGGGGCATCACACTTATATGTAAAGGAAAAGGTAAAACGGAAAATAAAGCAATAACTGAACTCTCCTTTGACTTCAGTGCAATCACACAAAATTTCACAGACACACTGCACATGTCCTATATATATACTTAAACCACCAAAAAATCCGAGCCATAAACCTAAGCCATGCAATGTAATACAGTCTGTATTAGTTAGAATGAAAAAAAATAATCAAAGGAAAGAAAACAGTTAAATAACAGCCAATGTCAGACAAATAGAGATTGGAATGGTTAGAAAATTGTCTTGAAACTATGAATCTAAAACTAATTAAAACTTATAAAACAATGCATGTAACCTCCAGTTCTAACTAAAACTTAAAAACATCCAGCTACACTATTAAAAACTCACCTCAAAATTAGTAAATAATAGGAAAATATAATTCTTCTCAGAAACTGAGTTTAAAAAATCTAGATGACAGCCCATTCATAAAAAAGCCAGTGAACCTGAGGAAAGCCCTAATAAACAGAAAGCTTGACAGGTAACATAGCCCATTAAAGTCTATAGGGGAGTCTAATCTACTTAAATATATAGCAAACTAGTAGGTGTTGGTTTGTGTGATAAAGAAATCTCTTGTACTTCATTACAAAGTATTAGGCAAATTGGTTCATGACTTGTGGCTTTGCAGTTCATCATAAACTTGTAGTACGTGCTATTTTATTTATAACATACATATATCATGGGTGTGTGTTTGTGCATGTATCCACATTGGAAGGGCTGTTTACATATAACAAATATCTTACTGTACTACTAATGGGATCACAAAGTACACTTTTTGGGAGAACAGTGAACTCTGCTATGATAGCTGTCTAGCTTCAAAGTACAACAGTTGTAGTTGCAGGTATAATACAAGCTTGTCAATTGCTATGATGCACTTTGTGCAGTCTACACAATATCCACATATAATGAACACCAGCTGCTCTTTGTGCACAGTAACAAACTGTTTCTTTAGCGGCAGTGCACAATAATTCTTTGTGAATTAGCTTTTTTTTCTCCATGGTCAGTCAATCTTTTCTCCTGTATTTTAGACAACACTGGTTCTGCTATGTGCGCACCATATCTTTGAACATTATCTCTGATTAATAAACATTTTGTTAATGGATACTGGAATTAAAAAACATCTTAATCCTTCCTGAATCAATGCTACATGTTAGGGATATTCATTGGTCTTGAGATTTGAAAGCTTTCATAGGCTCATAGATGATTACAAGGCTATCGACACTAGAGGGCCTTTTTAAATATAGCAATGCTTCCCCAAAAATTAGCCAGGTTTTGGTCCTATAGGTTTTTTACTAGGAATGTATAACTCTAGCATGAGTTGTCACTGCTTAAGTTTGTCACAGTATTATTGTTGTATCTGTAAGTACTGCTAACTGTACCTTTATTTTTGGTGTAACAAAAAATAATTTTTCACTTGTAACAGGGGTCCCAAATAATACAGGGCTTTCATTTGCTCACTCTTTCTCTCTCTTTCTGCTTTCCTTGTTTCCATTCCTGACTGTGTTCTGCTGAAGTAAGAATTACAAAATACATTCTTTTAGCAGAAGTTCAAGCCAGTACTACAACAAATGCAGATCTATTTCTGGATTCAGGAAAGTGCCACACACTTAAAACAAACCTGGTATGTTACATTGCAAGTTCTGCAGCTGTGCCTTTCTTTGAGCCATAATAGTTCTCATTTTTAAAGGTATTTTAATCAGAAATTTTCCACACTGATATCAAGTTGTATCAGATATCAAATGGCAAGTTCATTTAAATGCAAATAAAAATGCATAAAAATAAATTATTGAGTGCGTTAGGTAATGAACATACCAGAGAACAGTTTTAGATTGCCACAACCCCACTGTGTCATATTGTGATAAAACTAGGACTCTCAGGAGTGTATTACTCTTAAGAAGTGTCCTGCATAGTTTGGATAACTCACTGTATGCATTACTGAAAAACAGGTTAATACCATAGCTAATAACCAGGTAACTATCAGAACATGAAGTAGATGATTCCTTAATGTTCCTGGAATTAAGAATTAACCAGTGATGAATTATAATGGCAGATTATTACTCTGAAAGGAATATAAATAGCTGATTTTTTCTTCCACTGAAAAATGCTCAGTTCTGAAAATGTTTTGCACCACTGTACAGCAAATCAACAGATAGATTCACAGTAAAAATTTCAATAGTAGACAACACTGACTTTAACGATATTACAAAAAAAGAAGTTATGTCTTACCATAACGTTCCATCTGTGTTGTTGATCTTCGTTCATTCATTACTGATGGGTTGTCGGTTCCGTCCTCGGAACCGAGCCGGTCTTATATCAAGCTCGCATCAGCCAAAAACTCTTGACCCAAGATCCTACCTAGAATGCTCTGCTCGCTTTTACGTCAGATCGAGTTTGCAAGTTGATAGACAAAAGTAAAGGCTACCTCTGGTCATACCAGACCTACAATAAAGGAGTATATGAGATCAACCAGGAACTTCCAGAGGGGGGTGGATGGTGGGGAGTAATGAATGAACCAAGATCAACAACACAGATGGAATGTTATGGTAAGACATAACTTCTTTATCTGATGTTGTTAATCTTCGTTCATTCCTTACTGAAGGGACAGAGTCCTCAGCTACCTATACGCCTGGGTGGCCCTCATAGAAGGACATTCCTAAGCACCATGGAGCCAAAAGAAGCTCTACCTCTGGAGGCCAAATCCAATTTGCAATGAAGGATAAAAGTATGAGCTTTGGCCCAAGTCACAGCTGAGCAAATATCATGGAGGGAAGCCTTAGCATGGAAAGCTGCTGAAGTTGCCATAGACCTTGTAGAATGTACTTTCACTCTGTGAGACAAGGTGATATTATTCTTGCTATAGATAAAGGTAATGCAATTTCTCAATCATGACGCCAATGTAATTTTTGAGACAGGATGACCTAGTCTTGGTCCAGAAAAGGCCAGAAATAGTTGGTCTGATTTACGGTTAGATTTTGTTCTGTCCAGATAAAATCATATTTGCCTATGAACATCCAGGGAGTGCAGGCAATACTCTCCCTTGTTAGAAAGATTAGGAAAACTATAGGAAGGTCAATAGACTGGTTGATAGACCGCTCTGACACCACTTTTGGTAAAAAGGAAGAATCAGTTCTCAGTGATACTCTATCCTTATGGAAGATAAGGTATGGACATTTGATGCATAAGGCTTGAAGTTCTGACATTCGTCTGGCCGATGTGATTGCAACCAGAAACAAAGTTTTCCAAGAGAAATACGTTAAATCACATGAAAACTCAGGTTCAAAAGGGGGAGCTGTTAGGGCTTGTAGGACCAAGGCCAAATCCCAAGGTTGTACTGGTTCTCTAAAGGGAGGTTTTAGGTGAAGAACCCCCTTCAAGAAAGTTTTATAGAGTCTATGTGACATGAGTGAAGAATCCTGAAAACCAATGTGGAAATTTGAAATGGCAGCTAAATGAACACGAATAGTAGAGACAGATACCCCAGAGTGGAAAAGATGTGATAAGAAATCCAGAACCACCGGAACTGGGGCTGGCAAGTGGTCTAATTGTTTATTTTCTGCTCATAGAGAAAACCTTTTCCATTTGCTGAGATAGATTATGGTGGATGATTTATGAGATGCAATAAGAATATTGCGCACCGGGGACAAGAGGTTATCTTGCCTGGCAATCATTGGAAGTGGAGAAACCAAGCTGTCAACTTCAGGGTTTTTAGAGTGGGGTGAGTCAGACCTTCCGGATGGGAGATCAACGTTGGGGATGGATTGAGGATCCATAGTTGATCTAGCAGGTGAGGCCAGAGGAAGGGGAACCAGACTTGTCAAGGCCAATATGGAGCAATGGGGATCACTTTGCTTTTCAACTGCCGTGCTTTCTTCAGAAATTGTGAGATGAGGGGGAGAGGAGGATAAGCATAAAGTAGACCCGGGGGCCAAACGTGGACTAGAGCATCTCTTGGTGACTGTCCCCGAGGGGGATCAGGGCAAAATAGTCACTGCACTTGCAGTTGGTTGGGAAGGCGAATAGGTCACAGCAAGACTGGCCCCAGTGGTTGAAAATTTTTGCCGCTATCACAGGGTTGAGGGACCACTCGTGAGGTTGTAGAATGTGCCTGCTCAATTTGTCCACTATCATGTTGGAGCTCCCAGGAATGTGCATTGCAACTAGAAAGCGGTTTGAAGCTATCACCCATTGCCATATTCTCAAGGCCTCATGGCATAACGGATAAGATCTGGTGCCCCCTTGCTTGTTGATGTACCAGACCACTGACATGTTGTCTGATTGGATGACAATAGTCCCTGACGGAAGGATGGAATGGAATGCTTGCAATGCTACTGCCCTCAGTTCCAGGACATTGATATGCAAAAGGGCCTCTGTCTCTGACCAGGTGCCTTGGACCAAGTTTCCCTGACATACCCCCCCACCCCTTCAGGGAAGCATTTGTGGTCACCGTGGCTTTTGGTTGATGGGGGCTGAAGGGGCGAGCCCATTGTTGGGAGTTTTGAGACATCCACTGGAGCCAATCTTGCTTGCATCTCTGAGTTACACTTATCTGAAAAGACAAGGGGTGTTAAAGAGAGTACCACTGAGCGAGGAGCAACCATTGTAGAAGTCTCATGTGGAATCTTGCCAGAGGAACAATGGTGATAGAGATGTACATTGACCCCAAGACTTGGAATATGGACTGAGCAGAAGATTTGTGGTGACAGAGCAGCGGCTGAACCTGTTGTCTTATTCTTTGAAGTCTGTGATCCAGAAGAGATGTTGTGCAATTCCTCATGTTCAACAGCACCCCAATGAATTCTAAAGACTATGCTGGGGTCTTGTTGGACTTCTCCCAGTTTATAGTGATTCCCAGGCATTGTGCTGTGAGGAGAGTGTAGTCTAGGGCTTCTTCCAGTAGGCGCTTGGCGGGGGCAGTGAGGAGCCAGTTGTCTAGATTTGGAAATGCCTGGAATCCTTGAAGTTGCAGGTAAGCAATGACCACTGCCATGCATTTGGTGAACACTCTGGGGTCTGTAGGAAACCAAAGGGCAGTGCTCAAAATTGGTAGTGACTGGTTCCTATGTGGAAGCAGAGGTATCTTCTTGAGCACTTGTCCATTTTTACATGGTAATACACGTCTTGAAGATCTACAGACCACATCCAATTGTCTTCTTCCAGAAGAGGAAGGATAGACTGAACTGTAACCATCCAGAAAATCTCTGTTTTTACAAATGTGTTCAGTGTGCTGAGATCCAGAATTGGTCTCCAGTCCCCTGTCTTTTTTGGCACCAAAAAGAACCTTGAGTAAAAACTGGATCCTATCTGGTCTGGGGGGATTGTTTGGATGACTTTTTTTGTAGCAGCTTTTGGATTTTGTGTGCTGCTGCTTCCCATTGACTGGGTGGAGCATTGGGTAAGTCTCTGGATGAAGTTGGACAGAGATGAAAGGGGATGTGATGCCCTCTGAATATTATCCGTTGTACCCAAGTGTTGGTGGTTATGTTTTGCCAAGCAGTGGGGTACAAGGAAAAACTACCCCCGACCACTTCCAGAGGTGAGCAGTCAGACAATGCTTCAGAAGCGCTGATAGGGTTGGCCAAAGAAAGAATCTCTGGAACCCCAGTTTTGTGGATCTCCTCTGCCTGAAAAGGGAGTCTTCCATTGGAGTTTCCCCCTCTGCCTCTAGGGGAGAACTCAGTATGTGCATCATGGAAAGAGCCCTGTGATTTCCTATGACACATCTTCCCGCTCCTCTGATTTCTGGAGTAGAATTTTTCAGGAGTGGAGTGTCTGACACCAATGGCAGACAGGGTCTTGCCATCTTGTTTGCACCTTTCCAGCATATCTTTAACTTTAGGGCCAAGAAAAGAAGCGGCCTTGATAAGGGCATTCATAAAGGAAGCCTTAAAGGAGTCCACAAAGTCACAAAGGTGACTATACCTGTGCTTGCCGCTCCAGCCGTTCCTTCCATTGCATGTGAAATAAGACACATGGAAGAATTGGATATGGATTCTAGGGTCGCTATCTGAGAAGCTATGTTGTCACGGAAATCATCAGAAACAGCTCCTGCCAAGGTTTCAGAGAGTTGGTTGATAAGATCCCTCTGAAGCCTTGTAAAGTGTGCCAAATAGTTCAAACACATTACGGTGAAGGTCGATGAAGCAAACACATGCTTCCCAAGTCTGTGTATCTCCCGGGACTGCTTGTTGGGCAGATGGACAGTTTGGCTCTCTTCTGCCAAGTCTTTCTTGGTTGCAGTCATCACCACTATGGCATCTACTGGAAGACCTCTTGCCCAATGGGGATGCTCAGCTGGGGGAGATAAGATCTTGTCAGGCCTCCACGGTATAGCTTCCAAGGTGTCAGGAGCCTTTCATGCATGCTGGACAATGAGCTGGACAAGCTCATTGGCATGCGGGGTAATCAAGGAGGTAGGAGGCTGGGCAAGAAAGGCCTGCAGGAATATGGATTCCTCTGAGGAAGGGTTAGAGGACTTCCAGTCACCCCTCTGTCTAAGGATCTTGAGGATGTCACCAAATGACACCTCATCAGAGAGTGACCGTGGGGACCCTTCCCCATCATCAAAGTCCATATCTTCAGGTCAAAGACTCCTCAGTGTAGTCCATGTACGTCCTCTTGCATGAAGCCTTGCAAGGTACTTCCTCAGTGGGAAGTTCTGGGGAAGACTGCAAAGAGGGCGTCTCCTGAGGGGGAGAAACCTGAGGCCCTTGTGCTGGGTGTCCGGTGGTTGTGGCTTGTGACAGTTGCGACACAGAGGGGGGAGAGGACTCTGACATGGTGGGTTTGCCAGCAGAGGCAAGCCCCTCTCCATGGCCTGGAAGGCCGGCCCACCCAAAGAGGGATGGGAGCCCGGAACAGAGCACGACAACCTCAGAACCGGGGTCACACCCCACTCTGACGAGTTGACCCCCAGACCAGGAGTCTCAAGAGGGCTCTGGAGCGTGAGAGAGATAGGATTCTTGGAGGGTGCCATAGAAAAAAATTGGCGTAGAACCAAGAATGCACTCCCCCACAGCACAGCCACTAGCCTGAGAACAGCCCAATGCCTAGTGCACCGAGGGCCATAAGGACAACTCTGGCTCCACAGTGAGGTCCACTACTGGGGTTGGATGGAGGGAAGCTGCTGTTGGAGGAAGGGGCTTCGATGCTTGGGTGGAAGTTAAAGGAGGAGTGCACATTGGAGTTTGAGGAGAGATACGTTCACCTGAAGGAGGGAATGTAGGTTTAGATGGTTGAGAGAGACCCCTGGCCACAAGCAACTGGTCAACAAGTCGCAACACATCTTGCTCAGAGAGGCTCCTGGTCGACCTCATACAGAAACCTGAAGGTGATTCTGGCCTTTCTAGGAAAGGGCTATATTGGCTACCAACAAATGGATCCAAAGAAGGAGAGTACTTGGTCCTTGCTAGTTCGAGTGGTGCAGAGCCCAGAACCAAGGATGTCTGCACCGAGGAAAATGGTGTCGAGGTAGTTTGTTCTGATGAAGGCAGTGCCATAGAAGTCGAAGGTGTCTGTACCGTAAAGGCAAATGTCTGCACCAATGGGTATGGTGCCATCAAGAAAGGTGTCTGCACCGGTAACAATAACGGTGCTGAAAAGAACTGCACTGAAGAGCATATTAGTGCTGAAGGTGTCTGCACTGTGGAGGACAGTATCGTCAGACTCAGGCCGAAAGGGATTGCACCAATGGCGCCGAAGGAGATTGTACCTGCAGGTAAGGTGCTGGTAAAGACTGCGACAAAACTGTCAGAGCCGTAAGTGTCTACACCGGGAACTCCAGTGCAAGTGGTGATAAGGAGGACATGGCTGGAGCAAGAATCAGCTGCGGCGGTGCCGTGCCTGGAGCGAAAAGGGTCACAGGTGGCAGCGCCGGACTAGCAATTTTCACTTTCTTATGAGTCAACTCCTTGCGATCTTCAGAGGGAGATGAAGTGAGTGACCTCAATGAGGAAGAAGAAGAATGCCTCTCATGGGGTTTAGCAGGAGGGGGTGAGGGGGTGAGCCCTCCGACCCAGAGATAGTCTCACAGAAAGGAGATTTGAGGAGACCTTTCAGGATTAACTTGTTCTTTCTTTCATTAAGAGTCCTGGTTGAAAAATTTCTACAAATCCCACACAGGGGATCCACACTAAGGTGGAAGACATTCAAGCAATAGACACATAAATCATGGCCATTGGGAAGTGGTAACTTACAGCCGCAATCCTTACACTGTTTGAAACCAACACTACTTTTCTTATCTGACATAATGATGTGGAAAAGACGACAGTACCAACGAGTAAAGAAAGGCTACCCAGAAGGGTAAGAACAGAAAGAGAAGGAAGGATTACCAACGATGGTAATGAAGAATTACCTCAAAGGTAAGAAAAGGGTAATAAAAGGAAAGAGACTATAGGGAGAGACTCTTAAAGATATGATAGGGTAGGAGTATAGTAAAAGTAACTGACTGAAAAAATTTTAAAGTACTAACAATATATAAACTTTCAAAAAAATATTCACTTAGCTGAGAGAGAATGGCTTGACATGACAGTAAAGCAACACAGCAAACGAGATCTGAGGTAACAGGGAGCAGAGCATTTTGGGTAGGCTCTTGGCTCAAGAGTTTTTGGTTGATGCGAGCTTGATATAAGGCCGGCTTGGTTCCAAGGACAGAACCAATAACCCATCAGTAAGGAATGAACGAAGATTAGCAACATCAGATCAAATGTTTCTGCAGGAGGGATGCAACACCCCCCCCTCAGAAACTCATCTCTAAATATAATAAGTATAAGATCTTTGAAGTAAGCAGACTTCATTGCACACCAATTCTGCAATGGTCTAATACAGGTGCTTGCAGTTAGTCACTCATGACTCACCAGCTCACTGCCACTTGTTCAAAAAAACAAGTACTGGAACTCCCTCTAGCCTAATCTCGCACTTCTACGTAGTCCTCCCCACATCAACCCTATACACCTGTATAGCCCTACCCTAACCTAAACTCAAATTCTAAAACACCCACTCAGTTACCAACCAGAGTTCTTGTTTCCTTACCCAAAAACTCCACTCCCTCTCCCCAACCACAAAGTCATCGATCATGCTCTAAGTCTAAATTCCTTGATCACCCCCTAAGCCTAAAACTTGTTTTCTTGCTCCCTAAACTTAAAACTCCCTTCCTATTCATTACCCACAGCTACTTGCTGGGACTCGTATTCAAGTTCTAGTGTAAGCAGCAGCCTACCCATGCTACAAGCTGCTCATGTCCTTGGCTTCTAGACAGTGGTTTTCTGTAGCTTAGGACTCCAGTGCCTGTTGCGTACCCATTCTGTAGTCTCACTGAAAACACTAGTAGTTCTTCAGTGGAACAGAGATTCAGTTGGATCTGTTTCACAAATTCTGTTTTCTGTATATACAGATCAATCAAAACTATGTATTGCTGAACAATTAATAGTCAGCAGTGAGCTCTTACTACCTATAGCTTGCTGGATGAGGTAGCATACGGTTGATTCAGATTCAACAGTAAAGACAGGAGGGATTTTTTTTTCATTTTTTACCTCTACTCTGCTGAATACACTATCTGTCCTGCCATTTTTAGCTCTACTCTGCTGAATACACTATCTATCCTCTTGTGGTCTTTTTGTTCAAGACATAAGAGTTGGGAACAAATCAAAATGTTGCTACCAAACTAAGGGAATTGAAGACTGTTGGAGACTGTTCCAGTGTCCTATAATGTTCTCTCTCTTTTCTCAGGGCTGCAAGCATATAGCATCCAAAATACTAGTCTGGCGCATATGTTACTGCATGTGCTTTCTCATCCTCTTCCTAACATACCTTGGAGAGTTACAGCTATAATATTCTACTAATTTTCATTTTGTGGTGCTGGGTTTGATTCCCTCAGTCTCCACTTGCAGATTATATGAAGTCATATTACCAGTCTATTATGTTGCTCTTAAAAAAAGAAGCACCTTTACCTAATGGGCTTAACATCAAACATATCAACTGCAGATAAAAGATGTTAGCATTATCCAGGTCAGCTAGAGATTGTTACAAATATTTTTTTAAAAAGTAAGTATCGTACCTTTTTCATTAATAAAATATTATTATTTTGTACTTTCAATCTGTCTTGCACATCACAGCACTAAACAAGTACATACAACAAGGTAAGCTAATTGTGGCATTAAATGCAGTACAATGATGCAAAAGAATGCATGTCTACAGAAGTATGAAAGTGAACTAGTTTTGGTGGGAGTTTCTTCAGAACAAAAAAACAGACTGCTTCACTTTTTTTTAATAAAAAGGACTTCATAATTATTGCTGTGTTTTGTTAGGTTGCACACTGGGACTGTGAGTTTTTTAGAGCACAAGAAACTATAGCTAAATTATTTTAATTACTTAAAATACCAGGAATCACAATGCATACTGCCGCCCCCCCTACAGTATTTATTACTATCATTATTATTATTATTATTATTATTATTATTATTATTATTATTATTATTATTATTATTATTAACACATCCAAAGAGATGGGTTTATACAGTACAGCTTCTTAATTTTGAGTTCTTTTTACATGAAAGTATGTTGATCCTGATATGCAGTGTTTACCACTGGCCTAGAAGGAGAATTTGACTTAACACTACAATGTCAGCAAGTTATAATACCTGAAAAAGTACAGTGCTGTCATTTCCAGCAGAAAATCAAAGAGGGTGGGGAAAACCCCTTTGTTAGAGGTCACTTGAAACAGAAAACTTAAATATATACCCTATAACGTTCCATGGCAGCCACAGTAATTTTGAAATAATTGCTTGGTGTCACTTCAGTTTTTAAAAATTGCCTGCCAGAGTAGGTGGAGAGTTGCATATATACGGACATACAACATTACATATGTAGGTGGTATACATACACATTTCTTAAGTAATTCAAAGAAGACAAAAGATAGGGAATAATCAGTAGTATGTTTTTTTTTTTTATTACTTCAGTATTTTTCCTCAGATGTTTAGTGACGTATCTGTTTTGAAAGGTTAGAAACTTGTATTTTAACAGCAGGCTCGGATTTCACAGTTTACAGTTTTTACCTATTGTTTACCGGAAAATCTGTAGTTTCCTCAAGATGCTAACATCCTTTTAAGGATGATCTCATGTCTTTCCCATTTTTATTGAATGTGTTTACTGCTTTTGGTAATAATTCTACTTTAGGAAGGCTGTTTTGATCATCCGACACCATTTATATGAACTACACACATTTTTTCTCTCTCCTGTGCCACCCACCCTTTTTCTATAGAACATGCCATTTTGTTCAAATACCTGGTAATTATTCGGGAGCATACTTCTCACACATTCTACATCTGGTAGATTGCTCTGAATTCAGCTTCCAAAAGTTGCTTCTGCTCCACTGTTCCACTTGGACCACAGATGGCTCTGATTTCCAGACTTCCATTAGCTCAGTTTGACATCCAATGAAATGATGAACTTCTGGAGCTTGTCAATGTTTAAGGGACCTAAAGCAGATGTACAGGGTTCTGTATATGTTTAGCAATGTCTTCTGTTTTGTTTGGAGATGGACAACAAAAGAAGAAGAGAAAAATGCAACAGCAAGCATCTTACTGAGGACTTAAAGCTCCGAGTGTCTAGTGTTGGTTTTGGAGCCAGATTAAGGGGGGATTGTTGCTAGTATTCTTTTTGCTTGCTCAAAAGATGTGATTGTTGGTCAGTAATGCCTGTCTGTGTTACCACTGCTGCTGTGTCTCTTTTTTCAGGATACTGTGAGTAAGCTGCTGGAGAAAATCATAAGTAGGGTGTCAGGATGCACTTTAGTGATTATCAAGTTTTCATTTGTAGTCTTAAAAATGTCAAGATACATAGTTTGTCTGAACAAACAGACTTTTATTTTGAGAAATGATGTTAACACTTCAGAATCTCACCTCCAAGTGACTCATGCATGGTAAGGCAGTGCATTATGGTATATCTACAGTCTTAAAAGGTCGATCTCATAGATCAGACTTAAAATGGCAATATATATATATATATATATATATATATATATACACACAGTTTAGCAGCTTTGTTTGACTTATCATCAATAGGAATTACTATCATAATTCTTTCTGCTGCTGCTTCTGCTTAAATTGTGGATGAGGAATCTAGATCCAGAAAAAAAAGCATTGCATCTCTGGATATACTGTTTCTATGTTGAGCTGCTGGCAGATCTCCATGTGTCTGCCACCAGTAGTAAACCTATCAATACTACATAGTTGCATTGGTGCATTAACATTTATTTGGTTGGCTAACCTGTACCCACTACTGCTGGTTTCTGGTCCATTTGCATTTATCTGCATTGCTAGACTGTACTACTTAGATTTACTGTTATGCTCTTGTTTTATTTGGCCTTCAGAATAAAAAAAAAGATGCATTCTGTTTTGACAGCAAACAGGTACATATCTTTCTCAATGTTGTATTTTTGTTTCTTTAATTTAGTGAGGCAGTACAGATGCTATTTGTTTTAAATGTCAGAGAAACAGTATACAGAGGTGGTACACTACAAGTCTGATTACGATGTTGGCATATTTATCATTCGTTATGGTTATTTATGTTGTTAAATTACTTTTATTTTTAGCATGGTTGGTTACTTTTTTCTTAAACTTCCTATTTCATGACATTTTCAGTATTGGAACTCTCTCATCCTCTCCTATAACATTTTTTTAGCCTCATTATCCTTTCCCATTCAATTTCTTATTTATCTCTACATTGTTCATATATGTTAGAGATGACGTTTTAAGAGCATTCTTCACGTGAATGGCAAACTTTACCTTTACTTGTATTTTGGGACTCTATTCCATTTCATACAGCTATAATTGGTATACCTTCAAGACTTTCTTCATCAGTATTTTCTAGTAAAATGTTATATGTTCTTACCCACATTACTATTTATTGTACTCAAGTAGTATTGTGTCTTTTTTTTCCTTTTATTATTTTTCCCTTATTTTGTTCTGTTCCATCTCTGACCACCTAGGCTCCTTCCAGCCACCATATTAACTTATTCATTCTGAGAGGTGCTAGAGCCCTATCGTTTGATCATTCCTCAAGGAGTCAAGGGTCGAGCATGCCGGTAGTGATGCCATCATGCATGTGGGGAATTCTCTTCTGTGTGCATTCCCAGTGATATCTTTTGGTTTGGACAAGCAGTGAGAATCATGAAGGCCTGCCACTTACTTTCACTGGTGACATAAGCTCACAAACATCAGCACCCTTGGGATAAACACCCTCTTAGGTCCTCCGCCATCTATTGCAGAATTGTAATTGAGTATGGACTCCAAAGCATAAGCTTCTCCCTCCTCCTTGACAAGAGTGAGCAAGCTCATTCTTCTTCTGCCTCACTTGGCTTCTCCAGTGATGGGACTGCTAATGGTTCCTAGGCTATCTGACACAAAGTCAGGACTATGTGTCTCTTGGCTTCAGTGCTGACTTCCATTCTTCTTTTAAATGTGTTAATTAGTTTCACATAAAGGTTAGTTGTTTCTGAGATGGTACTTTTATTTTCTAACCATTGCTCTTCTTATTATTTAGAACTTATATGATACATTTTTCAAAGTCGGCACTCCTGAATTACAGAACTTTCAATTCTGTGCAACTCATATCTGAGTATTTAAGTTGATGATGATGATTCAAACTGATTGCCACTAGTTCCCAAATGGTTGTCCATTTCTAGGTCTGGGTTGGTTCTTCATCCTATTCTGTAATGATAATACTGAGATTTCCCCTTCCTGAGTAGCCTCCAATACCACCTCTCTAAAGCCTACTCTATGTAGTGTGTCAAGAATTATCCTGCTCTTTGGCCTGAATGCAGTTAGGATGTTTTTGTATTTGGCATACTGAAGTCTTCATCAATACAGCATCCTCCTCCACCAATTCTGTGAAAATAGTCTAACGTTTTCTTATTATCTTCCTAACCCATATGGAGAAATTAAACAGAATGATCTTGTGAGGATTATTTTGCCATTTCCATTTCCCAGTGTAGGTCACTGTGCTTCCTTATTATCATCCTCACTTATAGAATTTGTTGCTTTAATATATCCTTAGACTGAAAATGATATCTCTTCTATTTTATCATCTCTTTTCTTCCTAAAAAGAGTGTATTACAGCATGTCTGCATTCTAGCTAAGGTTTTCCCTGTTTCCTGACAATAACAAGACATTATTTGCCCATCAGTGTCACTACTTCAGGTAACATTTTGTGCAGACTGTAGACATCTGTACTTGTGACTTTACTGGGTTGCCCATATTTTTCATTTTCATGCACATGCATATCAGTGCATTTAATATAGAGGATTATAGTTGGCTCACCCATCATAACCCATATTATATGTGTACAAGACATGGGTGCAAGGAAATTTACCTTTTGAGCAATGCTTGAAAGGTGAATTTCTTGACATCCATGTCGAGAACACATAAATAATGAGTTATGATCAGTGAACTGAACATAGCTCTTTGAAGTGCATGGAGCTTTATCTACTCCATGTACGGCTATTTACAAAAAAGGAGAGAAAGCTGTAAAGCACTTGGGGGGGGGCACTGTCAGAAAGGCAGTGTAAGGCTTTCAGTTACATCTACATTCACTTTTCATGGCTCTCATTTGTCCAGATTTTCATGGGACATCCAAATTTTTGGTTCATTTGTTTGGTCTGTTCCTCATAAATTCTGTGGTTGACAAATCGCTGAAGATTAATCACACTGAATAATAACATATATTTCAGTTTGTACTTTTTTAGAGGGAAAAAAACACTTCCGGCAAACGCATCCTATTATTCTAGCTACTTTCTAACTTTTTAAGAGAAAGACAGATATTAAGACAGCAGTACTGCCGTTGTCATTTACTGTTCAGTATTGGCAGATGTGATTGATTAGCACTAGACCCAACCTTAACAACTTAAGCAGGCGGCACTTAATTGTTAAGGTTAGTCTCTTGCCAATTTCATGCTTAACTTATTTGTCTTTTTCAGAATTTTGGAGCGTAATCACCATGCTCCATGCACTACAAATGTATTATCATGTTTCTATGCACTTCTTTCTGTCTAGCATAGTTCTCCGTACTCTATTGAGCTGAAACTCTGGCTTACAACGTCTGTAAAAATGGAACGAAAAATGGGGAGACAGAAAAGCCAGAAACTGGACAAGAGCGAGAAGAGAAATATACCAAAGAGTAAGAGGAAGGAAAGATGGGGGAAGAAGGGCATTTTTTTTTATTTGGGACAACTGCCCATTTTTAATTTTTAAGGAAGGATAGAGAAGGATGGTAGGAAGGAGTATATGCATTAAGGAATGAATGAATATAGAGGTAGCAGTGGCAAACAAACAAATACAAAAGGCAGAAAAAGTATGCACTCAAAAGGGGAGCAACAGTGAAAATCCACTGATAGAGGGAGAGCAATTGCTGATGGGGAAAATTGGACTATAAACAAAGTATGGTTAGTCACACACTAAGAAGGGGCACACCATGATGGAAGATAAAGCAAGGGTAAAGGGGCTTGTCTAACTAGCCCAGGCGAGACTCCACCCAAGCAGCAGTCATCTCCCTAGCTAATGTTATTGACAGGCTATGCCCCTGGCAGCCCAAAGGTCAGGGCTGGATGGCCGTGTTATTCTCTAGAGTCTTGGTACAAGAATGTAGCTTCAAACTCACTATACTTGGTATCAGGTAACTTATAAGGACCCCTCCCCTCCAGGCAACATTCAGAGGGGTACGCTCCAGACCCCCCCACCCCCACCCTGAGAGGTGCCCACACAGTCTACCAGTAAACCATCCAGGTAACTTTCTGCAGGGAACCCTCTACCAACCCTCTACCTTTTGCATAGAGGCAGGCTTGGCAATCACTGGTAACCCAGTGGCAGACATGTCAGTCAGGACATACAAAGGTTCCCACTCTCCTACACATCTTGTACCAAGGCTGAACCTGTAGTAATAGGAAAAACAGAACCAGAACATTATTATGCGTACGACATGCTGGATTTCTAATTTACATGGCAGACAACTGCAAACAACACATATCCCTCCACGTGAAGCACCTGTGACTTCTCCTTAGAAGGCCTCCCTATTTAAAGCAATTTCCTGTTCCACTGTAAAATATAAAACAGACAGCAATCCACATAATTTAACCTGCCAACAGAAGACAAGGACAGCAACAGACAATATTCATAAAGTACAGTACAAAAACCTATATAAAGTGCTTCTTATAAAATGGTGGCTCTATGTCCCTAACCTCTGCCTCCCCCTGACAGCACAGGTGTGGCTGGTGACTCCACAGGTCATTATATCTATGATAGTACTGCTCACCAGAAAGGGTGATGCCACCAGATCACTCACTGCCCTGGCTAGCTGGTGCAAGGCATCAATTTTTATAAGGAGTCATCATAATAGCCCAGCAGAGACTCTCTTTAATTCCTGTGCAGCATACAGTGGGAGATTTATGTCACCTGTTTGTACATGGCAGGAGCCCTGCTTAACCCAGTGTCTGAAGAGGCCATTCCACCCCATATGTTCATAGGTTGGTACTAGGCTATCGGCCCTAGGGCCTATACAAGCCTAGCCATAACAATTCCCTGGCTATTTCTTCCCCGGACCCCTGTCTAGCAGGGTAACTGACGTGATCCCCAGGGTGAATTTCCTTTCTCCCATCCAATTGTCAAGGTTCCTTTTGAAGAGGGCCAAAAAGGTGCTCTGCTTGACATGTATGGGCAGCCTATTCCAGAGTCTGGGGAGTCTCTGGGTCAGGAATCCATCCCTCCAGCAGGTTTTGTTTATTGTGATGACAAGGTTTAGATCCCTGAACCATGTGGCTATGAGGGATTGGGATTTCTTTAAGTGTAGCATGTCCAACAGCTCTGGGTTTGACATGGCCTTGTATGTTAAGCAGAGATCGCCTCTGAGTAGACGATATGTGACAGAGTATAGCTGGAGTTTTTTAAGGCGGTCAGCGTAGAGCATCTGCTTTAGGCTTGTGATTCTTTTAGTCAGGTATTTCTGCGGCCTTTCCAGTTGTTGCAGATGTCTTGAGAGGTACATACCAAATAGGGAGCTGTATTCTATAATAGGTCTAATGAGGGATGAGTAAATTGGAACAATGACCTCTTTTTTCTGGATGAATAGCCCTTAGTGATGAGGTGTGCCACACAGAAGGATTTGCTGACTGTTGTGGCAATATGGTTATCGAAGGTGAGACCACTGTCCCCCTGTGTCACTAAGTCTCTATCACACTTTTGGTGTTTAGTGTACTGCCACCTATGTGGTAATTCACGGGTACATGTTATTTCCCAAAGGGGATAACTATACATTTCTTGGCATTGAACTTGAGCCCATGGCTCTGGCACCAAGCATCTGTTTCTGTAAGGCCCTTTTGTAGAGTATCCACATCATTTGGGGATTCAATAATGGCTCCCAGTTTGCAGTCATCTATGAACTTTGTTAGCCAGAGTCTCTTAGTGTTGGCCTGTACTTCAGAGAAGTAGATGCCAAACAAGAGCAGTCCCAGGACTGAACCCTGAGGTACTCCACTTGTCACTTGTCTGGAGCTGTATTTGGAGTCGGCTACTTTTACAGTGTGGGTTCTGTCAGTAAGCCAGTTGGCAACCCATTGAGTGATGTGAGGATTAATGCCCAGCTTAGTAAGTCTATCTATGATTCCAGAGTGGGGGATGGTGTCAAAGGCCTTGGTGAGGTCCAGATAGGCTGTGTGGACTGCCTTACCCTAGTCCATGGTTCTGGAGACTGATTCAAAGAAGTCAATCAGGTTCAGGAGACAAGATCAGCCCTTCATGAAACCAAACTGGGTGGGGTCCAGTATTTGAAGGTTGCCAATGTCTTTGTTTATAAGTTCCATGACAATACGTTCCATGGCCTTGCAGATCAGGCTTGTCAGACTGATGGGGCGGTAGTTCCCGGGATCCAAGGTGGATCCCCCCTTGTGAAGTGTGATTACTGTAGCTGTGTGCCACTCAGTGGCCACAAAGCCTGAGGTGAGGCTATGATTAAACATGACATTTAGGTGAGGTGCCAGTTCATTTTATAGTTCATGTAGTACACAGCCTGGGATGTCATCTGGTCTCATGGATGCTGTATTCTTAGCTTTGGAGAGTGAGTTTTTTTACCTGTGTGACGGTTATTACCGGTATTTGGCAATCTTCCGGTACTAAGATGGGCCATTTAGGGGGTGAGAGGGGGTGAAGTTGGCACTGATTTGATCTGCCAGGATATTGGCAATATCCTTGGGATCAGTATATTTAATGCCATTCTGTTGTAGCCCAGAGCAGATCTGAGCATTGCCATTTAGATTCTTGACATAGTTATAGAATGCCTTGTGGTTGTCTTTGGAATCTTTAGCAATTTTATTTTCGTAACTAGCCTTGGAGGATTTTATGAGGGATCTTAGCTTCTTACTGAGGCTGGTAAGGGAGTTTTTTTTGCATCCTGGGATTTTCCTCTTTCTTCAACAGTTTCTTCCTTTTGTTGTAAAGTTTGTTTATTGCAGGGGACCACCAGATTGGCTTCCTTTTTTTGGAGGAGAGCATCTTGGTTCTATTTGGAATGGCACAATTCATGCATGAGTGGATGTGCTCGTACAGTGCCTTAGTGTAGGATTCAGCAGTCGAACTTTCAGTTTCCGTCTGCATGGGTGTCATGAAGTTTGTCACTTCTGACTTGAGTAGCATGAAGTTGGCTTTGGGGAAAATTTTTATGAAAGTTTGCTTACTGGGGGGTGGGGGTGGGATGTGGATGTTAAAGGTGATTAGCTTATGGTCAGACCTGACCAATGAGGGGGTGACCACAGGTGTGGAGCACCGATTTCCCATGTTGGTAATGACCAGGTCTAGGGTATTGGAGCCCCTGGTAGGACTATGGATTAGTTGATCCAGGGCACTGGAATTTATCAATTCCAAGAACCGTTGAGCAAAGGTGTTGATACATGAGTTGTTTTCCCAGTTAATCGCAGGGTAGTTGAAATCACCCAGTATTAGGGTGTTTGGTTGTATCTTAATATTTTCCAGTATGTTTAGAAAGGTGTAGTGAGAATCATGGGGCATGGTGGAGTTTCTGTAGCAAGCTACAATTTGGATTGCAGTCTTACTTAGTGTTAGTTGCACATAACAAGAGAAAACTGGTGGCCTCATGCACACACCCATATATTATGGACACCAAGTCATGTGCATTAAAATACATATACTCTCCATTTCTTAGCCTTTACAGCACATATAAACAGCGTTATATAACCTATGCTCCACCTGCTCTATCATTTCAATTAACATACCATATCATTCTCTTATTTTTTTTTTCTTACTCTTCTGTCACTCACCTATCTCCCAGCTCCCCACACCCCTCAACCCACCAACAGTGACTCATTCCAGTCAAGGTCCATACCACCTTTCCCACAACCACTCTTCACAACACTTCCCTTAATACAACCACATTAACCCACCTCTAACATACACCCCACTCACATACCCCTGCAAATCATTATCATCCACAAATTTTTATAAGCCGAAAAAAATTCTACACCTTATCAAAAAAAAAAAAACATTATTAAATCATACATGTTCCTAAAATTCTTTCTTCTCTTTGGAAATATTATGACCAATCCAGGTACTTTCTCCAAGAGTCAAACAAAAACCACAGGCACCCTAGCCAAACTCTTATGTGCTGCAATTAATGCACACAGCATCAACAGCAACCAATCAAATTCATGCCTTCCTCCAACAAAACAACCTTGATACCCTTGCTGTTATTAAATCCTATCTATATCCTAATTATCAAAACCTTCAACTTCTTCAACCCTTTTACAAATTCCTGCATGACCGTAAGATCTGTCAAAACACTAAGAGGAGATACACTCATAATCCACAAAAACAACCTCCATCCCACTTTAATTTACCAAGCCAATGCCCTCTTTAAAGTTTAGAAGGGAACTATAAAAACATTTATACAGCACTGCTGCAAACACCCCTCCCCATTCATCATTCTCCACCCCAATTACAACCATTCTCCCCCAAATTCTGAACAATGCCATTATCCTTCTTGTTGGCATTAACCTCAATTTTCTTGGGGTCTGCTCAGCAGGCATCTCCCAGTTCTTACCTAACTGCAGCTTTATGCAGGACATCAACCAGTCTGCTATACCCAACCTCAGCTCAAAACACTCAACACTTTATAGTCACAAACATGCACACCTCCATCTCCGCAATCTAAATTCTACCTCACTCCTTAGTTATTGCTGTCCCATTTATTTCTCTAACTCAAGTCAATCCATAAAACAAACAGCATAGCCATACTGAAAGTTCGTCTCTCATCACTCTCTTAGGACAATATCCTTGCCCTGGATGATCCATTCTTAGCAACCATCACCCTCACTGCCACACTACTACATACACTATGCTCCTTTATCCCAGAAATAAAAAGACTAGTACAACAAAATCACTATCCAAAGAACTTAAGAACCTACCAAAAACATGATGTATCCTGGAAAAATTATCCTTCCACCACTAAAAAATACAAATTTAACTTCCCTCAGGAATTTAACCAATTAGAAACCTTCATTACAGATTATAAAACAATCCCAACTAATAAAATCCCCCAAATAGTTCTAGAATGACATAAACCAAATCACTGGTTGCTCTACTCCTACAAGCTGTACCCCCTCCTCCATCCCGAAACACAGCAAGAACAAACTCCGCTAATGACTTCCTGCTAGAATTCAGCAACCTCCCCTCCATCCAAGCATCCAACCTTCATTTGGCCTCATTCTCCAACATCCCTTCATCCCTCCCTTTTATCTCAAACAAATACAACTAAAAGACACTGAGGACCTCCTCAACAACATCCACACAGATTTCCCTCCTGAATCTGACAATCTGTTCCCCTTGTTTATATTTCACTTCAGAGAATTCTCAGTACTTCCTCTCGCCTACATCTAAAATATTTGATGCACCAAAAAACACAATGCAATCCATCTGGAAAATAGCCACCATCCAACTCCTCAAAACAGTCTAACCCCTCCCACCTATTATCCATCTACATCCTCCCAACTTTAGGTAATATCCTAGAAAAATAATCTACAATACATCAAACAATGCCATTTCTTCTCCCACAAACAACATGAATTCTGCCCAGGCAGAAGCACCATGACTGCCATTTTGGTCCCACGCTGATGACATACTTATGAACACTGACCAGGGCAGCATCAGTGAAGCTCTTTTCCATGACCTCATCAAAGCCTCTGTCCTTATATTCTACCCCTCTTTCTAAACTCACTAACAGAAATTGTCATGAGCAATGATTCTACCCTGTTTCAAAAATGTTCTTGAAACCAGGCACTTTGCTGTCAGAATAGGAAATGCTGTCGCTCAGAACATTAACAAATAACCAAAAAAGCACCATGTGGCCCATTGGTATATACTAGTATAATGACTCCTGGGGACTTGCTAAGCCTAGCCATGCAACCCATGAGTTATTGTGCCTTACAGGTTGTTTTAAGCTGTGTATGTTAGTTAGGGCATGGTTTAACATCTACCTTTGTCCATCAGAGACATAGGTGTCAGACCAGGGATGAATTTCTGATATCCCATCCACTGATCCAAATTGTGCTTGAATATGGTTAGGCAAGGGTTCATAGTTAAGTTACTAGACATGCAGTCCAGGAGACCATTAGGGAGCTTAGCCCAAATTCCCAAGTGCTGGTAAACAGTATCTGATTAAGTGACTTGCTGAAGGACACACTCCATTCTCTCACCCTTCTGTTTTCCATTTTTATCAGCAAAAGACCATATGACCTCCCCACCTTCCTGTCCAGCTGTATGCTGACAACATGGTTATGTCTCTGTAATCCACTTGCAACTAGAAGGTGACCTTCAGCAACCCAGCAATGACTAACATACCTTAACTTTCTCTTAGACTTTTCTGCAAAAAAAAACAATGTTATTGGGAACTCCCCAAAGGCTCACTCACCTCCCAAAACAGCTTATCACCTCTGACCTAAACAACTGCATCACTGAAACTACAGTTTCCTTCAAATACTGAGGTCTTTGGTTAGAACCTTCTGTTGTTACTGCATATGCTCCACAAGTTGGGTGTGCGATGGATGAGAAAGAAAATTTTTGGAGTGAGTTGGACGAAGCGGTGATGACTGTACCCAAGGGTGAGAGACTGGTGACTGGAGCAGATTTCAGTGGGCATGTTGGTGAAGGGAACAGAGGGGATGAGGAAATGATGGGTAGGTATGGTGTTAAGCAAAGGAATGCAGAAGGTCAGTTGGTAGTCGGTTTTATGAAAAGGATGGACATGGCTGTGATGAATACATATTTTAACAAGAGGGAGGAGCATAAGGTGACATACAAGAGTGGAGGAAGATGCACAAAGGTGGATTAAATCTTATGTAGAAGGGCCAGTCTGAAGGAGATTGGAGATTGTAAAGTGGTGGCAGGGGAAAGTGTAGTTAGGCAGCATAGGATGGTGGTTTGTAGGATGACATTGGTGATCAAGAAGAGGAGGATGAGTGTGAGGGCAGCACCAAGGATCAAATGGTGGAAATTGAAAAAGGGTAATTGTGAGGTGGAATTCAGGGAAGAGTTAAGACAGGCACTGGGTGGCAGTAAAGAGTTACCGAATAGCTGGGTAACTACAGCAGAGCTAGTAAGAGAGATGGCTAGAAAGGTGCTTGGTGTGACACCTTGAAAGAGGAAGGAGGACAAGGAGACCTGGTGGTGGAATGAAGTACAGGAGAGTATACAGAGAAAGAGGTTGGCGAAGAAGAAGTGGGATTGTCAGAGAGATGAAGAAAGTAGACAAGAGTATAAGGAGATGAGGTGCATGGCAAAGAGAGAGGTGGCGAAGGCCAATGATAAGGCGTATGAAGAGTTGTATGAAAGGTTGGACACTAAGGAGGGAGAAAAGGACCTGTACCGATTGGCTAGACAGAGGGACCAAGCTAGTAAAGATGTGCAGCAGGTAAGGGTGATAAAGGATAATGAGGGAAATGTACTCACAAGCAAGGAGAGTGTGTTGAGCAGATAGAAAGAGTACTTTGAGGGGCTGATGAATGAACAGAATGAGAGTGAGAGAAGGTTGGATAATGTGTGGACAGTGAATCATGAAATGCAGTGGATTAGCAAGAATGATGTAAAGATAGCTATGAAGAGGATGAAGAATGGAAAGGCTGTTGGTCCAGATGACATACCTGTGGAAGCATGGAGGTGTTTAGGTGAAATGGCAGTGGAGATTTTAACTAGTTTGTTTAATGAAATTTTGGAAAGTGAAAGGATGCCTGAGGAATGGAGACAAAGTGTTTTGTTACCAATTTTTAAGAATAAGGGTGATGTGCAGAGCTGTAGTAACTACAGAGGGATTAAATTGATAAGTCACAGCATGAAGTTATGGGAAAGAGTAGTGGAAGCTAGGTTAAGAAGGGAGGTGATGATTAGTGATCATCAGTATGGTTTCATACCAGGAAAGAGCACTACAGATGCGATGTTTGCTCTGAGAGGATTGATGGAGAAGTACAGAGAAGGACAGAAGGAGTTGCATTGTGTCTTTGTGGACTTAGAGAAAGCATATGTCAGGGTGCCTAGAGAGGAGTTGTGGTATTGTATGAGGAAGTCAGGAGTGTCAGAAAAGTATGTAAGAGTGGTACAGGATATGTACAAGTGTAGTGTGACAGCAGTGAGGTCTGCAGTGGGAGTGATGGATGCATTTAAGGTGGAGGTGGGATTACATCAAGGATCAGCTCTGAGCCCTTTCTTATTTGCAATGGTGAGGGACAGGTTGACAGACGAGATCAGACAGGAGCCCCCGTGGACTATGATGTTTGCAGGTGACATTGTGATCTGTAGTGAGAGAAGGGAACAGGTGGAGGAGACCCTGGAGATATGGAGATATGCTCTAGAGAGAAGAGGAATGAAGGTCAGCAGGACTATGACAGAATATATGTGTGTGAATGAGAGGGAGGACAGAGGAGTGGTGAGGATGCAGGGAGTAGAGGTGGTGAAGGTGGATGAGTTTAAATACTTGGGATCAACAGTTCAGAGTAATGGTGAGTGTGGAAGAGAGGTAAAGAAGAGAGTACCGGCAGGAAGGAGTCAGTGGAGAAGAGTGTCAGGAGTGATTTGTGACAGACGAGTACCAGTAAAAGTGAAAGGAAAGTCTACAAGAGGGTAGTGGGACCAGCTATATTATATGGGTTGGTGACAGTGGCATTGACAAAAAGGCAGGAGTTTGAGCTGGATGTGGCAGAGTTAAAGATGTTAAGATTTGCACTGGGTGTGACGAGGATGGACAGGATTAGGAATAAGTATATTAGAGGGTCAGCCCAGGGTGGAAGGTTTGGTGACAAAGCCAGAGAGGCAAGATTACGTTGGTTTGGACATGTGCTGAGGAGGGATGCAGAGTATATTGGGAAAAAGATGCTAAGGATGAAGCTACCAGGTAACAGGAAAAGAGAAAGGCTTAAGATAAGGTTTATGGACGTGGTGAGAGAGGACATGCAGGTGGTTGGTGTGACAGAGCAAGATGCAGAGGACAAGAAAAAATGGAAACAGTTGATCCACTGTGGCAACCCCTAACGGGAGCAGCCGAAAGAAGAAGAAGAAGAAGAAGAAGACACACTGAAAAAACAAAATCCAAATTTAATGCACTGTTTGTTTGGGCAAAAAAAATCTCTCCATTCCTATCTCCATCAGCCAGATAAGCTATTAGCAAAGGAAGTCTTTTAGATTGGCTCAAGTATGTCCTAACAATGATGTCAGCAACTTCAACACATAACGCCACCTCACAACTAACTACATCAAACTCAGTCTGCAGATTAATTGCATACTCACCTCCTTAAGAACATCACTGACTCACTTTCAAAAAAAAAAAGAAAAGAAAAAAAGGTAAATGGCTGTTAGTTAATCAAAAATCCACCCTACTCCTTGGCACCCACATCTTTAAACTGCTGCACTTACACTCCTCTGCCCCTCTCTCCACTAAGTTACTTGACAAAATTCCTCCTATCTCCTACATAGCTTATTACAAACTAGTCCCTCTTTCGCGACACCAATGATTGTGAAACATAATGAGATATTTTTTTAATATATTGCAAGACTTGATTGCAGATTACTTTTTCTTAGCATATTACTTAAGGCTGGGAGCATACAGAATAAAAATAATTTAAAAAAGAATCTCTTTGTTCGTCTGCAAATTCAAGTTAATTGCTCCTGTTCACTTTGTCTAATACCCCTCCTCCCCTTCATACATCTAGTTCCCTTCAACTCTTCCAGACATCTGCTTAAAACATACTTGTACACATTGTATAGAGTTTTTACTGACTACATTTCCTACTTGTTTTGTGAATTACTCTGTATGTAGCTTGTCTCTTTCACTATTGAGCTATATTTGCAACTGTGTAGCTACTGCCATTATTGTATAATTACTACTTTATAATCTGTGAATATCTCTACTTACCCAGGCAGTGTGTACAAATGATCATTCTTGATCAGTGCACTACCCTGGTAAATCAACTAAAATAAATATAATATATAAGCACACAGTCTCTAAGACATGCTACAGGAGATGTGAGGCCTACTGTACATAAGTCACAACACATGCTCTCCAGATAGTGCAATAAGGCAGTGGTAACATTCTCATTGCTGATGTCAAAATGGCACAGGGTGTGAGTGGTGAGAGCATGCTGTCAGATAGGTATGTGGTAAGCAAATAGAGACAAGGGAGAATGCTGACTCATGGGGGCCTGCCAAGGGTAGTCATGCAAAGATGTGCACACACACTTATCCATATAGATAACCAACAGTTGTACATGTCTTATGTCAGGACCAAGAGAATGATTATGGCTGGAAAAGTTCACTGCACAGGACAGAGAAGTATTATTGTAGGTTCTACATGCACACAGCACATATATCATTGGCAGATGTAGAGCAGACAAGGCTTTCTGGATTCAGTTATGGCAGGAATCACAGAGCACATCAATGTTGTGTGTGTCCATAATGGTACACTAGGTGCATTGCAGGGTCACCAGTATGATACTACATGCCTATATCAAAGCATAGAATATCACTAGGAAAAGGTCTAATGCAGGAGGTGGTCCAGCAACACAGATGTGACTCACAGAGGTGAAGGTGTTCCTGGTAAACCTGTCCAGGGCAGGTGACAAAACCCTGACACATAGTGGTGGCTTAAATGTGTTATATGGGTTGGTGACAACTACCCAAGAACTTGTAGGGGATGCTCCACTATAGCCTCAACATATTCATTTAGCTGTTGTACACTGACCCACACATGTGAAGGTGTTATTCAGCAGAACACATATGCATATGTTTTCTCCACATACACCATGACTGCAACTGCAGCAACCTGCATCACAAGGTATGTATATGCCCATATGCTATTCACATAATTGCCATATAACATCATGTGTGTCTTGGGGTGTGGGAGTGATATATATGTTCCAGCATTAACAAGTAAAATAAGTTTTCACAGGTCCCACTGAAAGAGGGTCCAGTTCAACATTTTTGCACATGCCTGATATCAGTTGGTCACCTCTAATGATGATGGCACCATGTGCATGGCACAGTCTGATGACACAGGAACACTGTCAGCAGAGGGGCATGATGAACCCCCAGCATCACCTGTATTTAGCATTAGACGTCCTATCTATGTTAACCCACTCAAGCTACACAGGAGTCACCACCACAGACAGCTTCTGTGAGCCTCGTTGACTCCAAGGTACATGCAGCTACCATGTAGAAGAGATGTATAGGTGGCAATCATTGCCATGACTCCTGACTGATTTCCAGGCTTGAATGCCACACTTATTATCTTCAGCAGACTAGTCAATGATCAAGGTACAGACAGCAGCCATGCACACCATGAGAGTGGTTTTGAGTGTGCTGCATGGTCTGTATGACAAAATGCAAATGCTGCAGACACTGTAGAATGAATTACAGCCCATGTAGAGTGACATGGATTATAGTGACATACAAATCACATATCAGCAGAGGGCAGTGGTGGCCTAATTCATATCCATTGGTACATCCATAAAGATACTGACAAATGCCCGCCATGACCATGCAAGGGTCAAGATATGCAGTGGATAGTTTCAGGCCAGGGTTACAATGACGGTAAACACATTTCTGGAGGGTAAACCACTGGCACTCTTGTCCACTGCTGACTCTGTTGCAAGGTGTTGCTAATTTCATGGTCATGGCTGTCTGAATACTCTTCAAGGATGCTCCTCCAGGCTAGCTGCTGTAGGTTATGCAGTTCCCTACCTTCCTTATCCCCTGCTGGTCTATTGAATACAACACCTAACTCTCGCCATCCTTGAGGTCACAAATTCAGATAATCTGTTGCCATCTCAAATGGGGAGTCACTGCTGGGTCTACAGACTTCTGAATTGCTACACCATTTCTCATACATCCAAAAATTACATCTGGCCAATGTTCATTTCAAGGAAGCTCCAGCCTCACACTGAACAATGTGATTTCTGTCTCCTTATGGCATTCTGCTTACCTACATAGTACCCACAGCCACCTCCCATGTCCCTTTCACTTTATGATGGCACTTGTACACCTGCCACTGTGTTCCACTCTTCCAGTGCAAATGCCGATAATTTGACTTCCACGTCACTCTGGCTTTTGCAGGTAGGGTAATATCTGATGCATAGCATGACCAGCAAATGCAGTATAATCCGTATCATGGATGTGATTTTGCACAGATCCGTTTTATTCTGAATTGAACTTGTAATGGCCTACAGTAGTGGAATAGTCACCACTTTCTTTCTAGTGCTACAACATTTTGCACCCACCTCTGTCTTGCATGGAGTACTGCTGCAACCAGCTGCTCATATGATTTATTGCTCAACACCTTCACTGTTGCTGCCACAGAACTGTCAGGCAGCATGGCAATGTTTCCATGTTGATGCTGCTTGCATACTACAATATATTAAGTTAATCAATTTATTTACTTATTTATTTAAAATTTGTTTACCAAGGTAGTACATGGGTCATAACAGATCAATTGTTGGCACAGCCTGGGTGAAAAATTGACACACAAAATGAACAATCAATTCACAAACATGGAATAATCACATAAGATATAAAACATCCAGCAGAAAGTTGAAACAGTGAGCAAATATTATCAATAAATGAGAAAAAACAAATGTGGATTAATTTTAGTAGTAAATATGGTAGGTAATCAACAGTTGAGAGAGGGCGATAGCAAAAGTGATTTAGGTGAGGGAGGTGTTAGGTGAAGTGTTCAACTGAGGACGGCTTGTGGTCAGATTTTACTTTTGAGTAGTACTCTGGAAGCTGGGATTTCCTTTATGGTATGAGAAGAGAGACTGCTAGAATTTGGGTACAAGAATGGCAAAGGAGTTATCAGTACAGATCAGTTTGGTCTGGGAGATCTGGAGCAAGGGAGTCAATTGGGAGAAGTTACTGAGAGGTTGTAGGGGTGTTTTTTTTTTTTTTTTTTTTTGAGACTGTGGCTATGATGGAGTCTGTATTTAAGATGAACTAGGGTTCTTTGCCTATAGCAGCTCTTTCTTGTTGAGAGAGAAAGAGAGAGAGTTATTTTCCAGCACCAGAATAATCTTTTTCTGGTTGTATTCAGTGTAGTTATGGAAGTTTAAGTGACTGATCCAGCTATAAATCTAGATACCATTGAGTTATGCAATGTTGAGATTTTAGGAGTTTCTTCTTTTTATCTCATGTGAGATTCAAGATATCACACTTTTTGCATTTAAGCAGTCTAAAAATATTATGGCATACACCAAAAGTAACTTATGCATGTCTTAGGTATGTACTGGAGTATACAACTAGATGTATCTAAGAAATAAGTGCATGCCTTCAGGAGTCCAAACACATGCTCAGTGATGTTTCATGTCTGTGACAATACTGTGTTGTATGCCATGGGTTTCAGGTGGGCATCATTAGCCAAAGTTCCAAGACATATCCTGCATCCTACATCAGATAAAATGCACAACAATGGACACCATTATCTCTGGCCTACCGGCTTGTCCATGGAAACAGCATATCCAGGATTCTGTACAAATGTGTCCACCTACTAGCCATGTAACCTGTAGAAAGTTCCTCCTTCATGAAACATAGGTAGATGGCACACATCCTGGATGTTGGAATCATGGGAATTATCTGGATGGTAAATGGGCTATGTAAAAAATGCTTGTGCAACAGTGGTTCTCTCTTCTGCTTTCTATGGATGCTATATATCCTACTCCATATCCTGCGGCATTATGTAAAGTATCTAGTGTAGGATTTACAAAGTCATGCTATAAAACTCCTAATGTATCTCCCGGCAGATCCTGAAAGCCCACCACAGCAAGAATTGTTAATGCTTCACACATTTTTATGTCCACTGGTATAGGCAGTCCATGCATCGCTCTTGATTTTACACATCCTGGCACACATCTATCAACTTCCAGTGTGACTCTGCCCATGAAGTAGTGGACAAGAATGTTCTGATCATGGAGAGGATGTTGTCAGTCACTAACAGGCTCATCTGGAAAGAGGAGAATGACCAACATCATCATGGGCACCTCCTCTAAAAGCAACATGTTGCTCTGCTAATGCTACTCCTAGCATCATAGTATGAGTGATAGTCTTATATATCATAAAATCCTAACATTCAGAATAGAGGAGCACTGTGGCCCTTGACATGAAATGTATACATATCCAAATCACTTTTACATGCTTGATTTTGTCATTTGCATATGTGATGGATCTCATTAGCATATTGGCATTCATTTGCATGATTTTATGCAGTTATTTGCATACCATGTATACCACACTATTTCTTCAGTAGCACACAAGCACTATTTGTTAGTGGCAGTAACTCAACAAATAGCACATTTTCTTTTGATGATGTCAGTCTAAAATATGGTGGGTTCAATCCCTACCATCTTTGCTTGGATTTATCTTCCAGTACTGATACTGTAGTATCTTATTTTTAGCCACATCTTCATATGACAGACACATCAGTATTATAACTGCTTTCCTATCTCACATGTTGCTTCTTTCATTTTACACATAAATGACTAAACAGCTGCATTCATTGCAAGTACATACCTAATGGACATTCTTGTTTAATTCCACTCCTATTTTTTTATTTTTCCTCACATCCATTTGCTTGCCATAACTTTAACCCATGACATTTCTTAGCATATTTTTGCAATATTCAAAATTTCTTCTCTGATCCTATATGCATCTAGAAATGTTCAAATCACTCATGACTATTCTTATCAAAAACCTTTGTCACATATTTCACTAGAATTACTTTTTAATTTCTTTCAAACTTAAATCTGTTACTTTTTTTTTGCTATTTTTAATATTTTCTTCACCTCCCTCTTTGATTTAGAAATCCATTCTCATATAACTTTACCCAAAACCTTCTGCATTCATTTTTGTATTATTTTCATAAATGTTTCATAATCTTTACTTCATAACATTATCGGTGTCCAAATGTGTGCATCTTTTCTTTCATCTTTTTGCTATATAAACGTAATTACTCTGCCACAAAACCCTTCATCTGTTTTTCTATACTTTCTTTAATACTTTACAGAGTATTGATTTCTCATGCCTATTCAGCTCATTACAGTATTCATAAACTAATCCATCTATTTCTAGTGCTGATTCTTCCCTTCCTTCTTTTATTGTTTCCTTACATTTCTCTCATGGTAATCTCCTTTTCTAGAGAATTCTTAACATTTTCAGATTTTTTTAAATCCATATTTATAGTTGTACTATTTCCTTTTCACACATTCTATCCACAAACATTTCCATGATGTTTATTATTTCTCTCTCTACTTATATCTTATATTTCCTTCCTTATCAGATATTGCCCCCATTCTTCCTTATTTTACATCTTTTTTTCTCAAATAGTGAAACTTTTCCTTTTTTGTCTGCACAACATATTTTAAGTTTTTCTCTATGTTTATACATCTCTCTTTATATTTATCTTATTCTATCATCATATTGTTCTATTTCTTTTTCATGCCTTGCTATAAGTTCGTTATGTACACTATTCTTTTGCTTCACTCTTTTTTTCTACAATCAAGTTTTTTTTTTGATATTTTTCTTTATAAGCACTCCAACAATCTGGCCAGTTTGCATAACATACTCTTATTGTCATATGCCATTCCCAAAAAATCTTATGCTCCATTTTCATGTCATCTGTTTCAGCAATCCCTCAATCATATTACTTTCCTTTCATTACTCTGTGTCATCCCATATTCTGACCCACACAGCTGTATGATCTGAAAATCTCAACCATTTCTACCGCACCTGTCATTTCTTTCATTCAATATACCACAATCTATTTCAATTCTAACAGCCCTCAATTATAAGCACATTCTTTATTTTCCTGTTTTCAATGTGCCACGTCTTATAACTTATCTTATTCATTTAATACCTTATGTTATTTACCCTATCCTTTCTAAAAATGCAGTTAAAATCTCCACCCTAATAACTGACATAATTAAGAGAACAACATTTTAAGTTCTGCAAGCATTTGTTTCTTCTCTCTCATATCCATGTATACATAAACCCTTCCTTTTAAAAAATCCTGTTCTTGAGCACATATCACATCTCACTGATCATATACTCTTTTTACCCATATTGTCCCAATTCTTTTCTTTTTCTTCCTTTACAAAACTTATATCTAACAAATGTATAACCTCCATTCTTACTTGTTTATGCCACTCAGTTACTGCCACACTTTTAATATTATTTTGAATGCTGTTTCTTATTTCCATTTTTTTTCTTTTCCTTCTCCATATCCACCCTCCAGCTGATTGATCATAATTTTTTCTTGCTCTTCTCCTGTCTTAAGGTCTCGATCTTCCCTTTCTTCATCTCCTTGTGGTGCATATCTGTTTAATCTTGAATTGTAGTACTTTTTTGTAAATATTTCCTTCCTCGTTTCCATCATTCTTCTCAATATTAATTATATTTTTCTTTAGTTATCATCAGATTGTCTTTCTTCTGAAATATTCTCTTTTTCTTCTAAAATTTCCTCTTCTAGTATGGACTCATTGCATTTTCTACAGTTAAGCCTACACTTTTTGTGGTATGTCCCCTTTCCTCACACTGACCATATCTTGTTTCATTATAGTCTTGCGTCAAGTGCCTCTCACCCCCCACAAAGAGCATGCTTTATGTATACCCCAATACCTCACTATTCCCTATTTCCTATTCAAAATTACAACATTTGAAAATGTTGTAGTTTCTCTTCATGCATCTCTAGTGTCACCCACACCTTCCACCCTTGTCCAAACATTTCTTTTATCATAAATTTTTTAACTTCAAGCACCTTATTACAAACAGACAAAAAAGTCTAGTGCGAGTCATTCTATATCTGATATTCTGAACCGCTCATTTATTTTTTCTCTTAACTGCAGTCCCAAGTTCTGAAAAATATAGTCATTCCATTCTACCAATGAGCTCTTTTCCCCAAAGCATGTACCACTGCTAGCACTGAAATTTCAGAAGTTGTGCCTAGAAATGCTATAGGTGGTGCATGGGGGTCTCTTCCAGAATATAATTAGGAGTTGCATAACTATTCAGGTATTAATGGAGCAGTTTCTATTGCACCTCTTCTTAAAATGACATCTGATAAATTATTGAATTATTTTCAATGAAACTGAATTTTAATGTTATGTATTATTTGTTTTGTATTTACGTACATGAGATTGTTTTATATTATGTTGTTTAAATGCACTGGTTTTAATCATTTACATGTTTTATCACTATAAGAAATAATTATATATACCAACTCAGAGATCACAACACAATAAGGAAAGGACCAATACCCTGATCGATCACTGTGCTGTGATCTCACACTAAATAAGTCCTGGTGCAAACAGGTGTTTGCTTTGTTTTAACAGTTTGATATTCTGTGGTTCAAGCCTTTTGGGCCAATAATGTGACATTTGCTAATGTGAGTGTTCAGTGATCTGATAGGGATCCATATGTACATATATAAAATATGTATCTATATACTCCAGTATATGAAGATAGTCATCAGATTCCATTCATAAGGAGTGCCAGCAGCACCTACTAAGCACTCCACAGGACATCAGTGACAGATGGAAGGCCTATTTTCATCAGGAACTAAAGAGAGACGCACAGCAGCTGTAATCTCCCATATACACCATATGAAGAAAGAGGAAGAAGAGCCCATCCCAGGAGAAATAAGAACAACACTAAGGAAAATGAAACCAGGGAAAGCAGAAGGTTTAGACAAAGTCACAGTGGAGATGATTAATACTTTGAACGAGTTTGGGGAGAAATGGCTCCTAAGGATACTTTTAGCAATATAGAAAGGAATCAAGCTGTGTTACAACAGCATATACCTCTTTATGCATTTAAAACACGCTGGGTTTAAGAACTATTTTTACTTAGACAGGTTTATACACTATATTTATATTTTATAATGTCTTAAACATTTAGGTGTCTCATTTCAACTACATATGTTGTTTGTGTTTGCTGCTTTGTACTCAACAGAGCTATATACTTAGTCATTTAGCTTTTTTATCATTTTTTATGATATAAATAGTTGCTGTTTCTTTAACTTGATGAATGCAATTAGCATTTGGTTTTTTGAACTCATGCATATATAATGAAGTTTTTACTCATTGGAATTGTTTCTGAGGAAGTCAGTTTTTGGGCTGACGAAAAGCGCTTAAATAAACTGTTCCTGCTTGACTGCAAATTTGCCACCATTCCTGTTTTTTGCTTTATTAGTTTGTTTGCCAGTTTTGTCAATATAGGAAGAAAGGCATATCCCAGATGACCAGAGAATAAACAATCAAATGCCAATGTAGAGGCACAAAGGGGACATTCACAACTGTGGACAGTATAGAGGTATCAAACTACTGTCATACTCCATAAAAGTGCTGGAGAGGTTGACTGATGGATGAATACACAGAGCAGTAGAAAGTAATATGGGAGTTGAGCAGTTTGGATTCAGATCAGTATATAGCACAACTGACCTGATGTTTGTAGTGCAAGCTAGAAATGAGGAAAGAATTCAACGGGGCATTCCTATGCTTGAATAAAGCACATTATAAGGTCTTAAGAAAGCTGATTTAGGTAGTCCTGCCATTGCTAAAAGTCCCAGAAACATTGTTCCTATTAGTACAGGCTATGTACAAGGACCTGATGATACAAGTACAAACATTGTTTAGTCTCACAGAGGAGTTCCTAGCAGAAGTGCTGCTGGACTAAATTAGCCTACAGGTCATCAGAGACATATCAACAAAGCTTCAGAATACAATGATGTGACATTACAGACACTGTACAAGACCTTCAGTAAATAATGGGGAAATGGAATGAAATGGAATCTAAAACTGAAGGCCCATAGCATGAAACTGAGTACAGACAAGACAGTTGTCATGACAGCAGTTGGTAGAACCAGAAAGAGCTCATAACTGAGACAGAGTGGAAAAATAGTGGAACAGGTTAGTAGCTCAAGTATCTGGGAGGGGTGGTTAAGGAGAAGGGAAGTCTGAATGAGGAGGTCAAAGCTAGAAAGAGAGAGACTTGTGTGACAGAAGAATGCCAAAGAAGCTTCAACAGTAAGGTGTATAAAGCAAGGATGCAACCAGAGCTTCTGTGTGGTACAGAAACCTAGAAGGTTGTTGATGACTAGGGAAAATAGTAGGGGGCCAAGGATGGAGCCTTGGGGGACACCGAGAGTTACAAGGAGATGAGAGGATAGCTGATCTTGCCAAACAACTGATTGCTGCCGGCCAGATAGATAACTATGGAACCAGTTGGTGGCAGGGTGGGAAAAGGAGAGATTAGTGAGGACAGAGAGAAGTATATTCTGTGATACCATATTAAAAGCTTTTGATAGGTCCAGAAATATAGCAGTGGAGAATAAGCCATTGTTTTTATGTTGTAGGATCATGTTGGTGAAGGAGAGCAAGGTGGTGGTAGTGCTGTGACATGGTCAGAAGCCATGTTGGGTTTTGGAGAGGAGACTACTAGCTAGGAGATAGTTTAATACCTGACCGTTAATACATTTCTGAAGGATCTTGGAGAGTGGGGAAAGGATGGCAATGGGGCGGTAATTGGAAAGGTCAGCAGAGGAATTATTTTTGTGTAGGAGAATGATGTGTGAAACTTTCCACAGAGTAGGCACATAGCTTTCTGATATGGAGTGGTTAATTAATATGGAAATTGGATAGACTAGGGTGTCGGCTGCCAGTTTTAGATATTCTGAGGGAAGGTTGTCAGCTGCGAGTTTTGTGGGCTTAAGTTTTGTCACAAATCTTTTTATACATGTGGTAGGTACTGCGGAGAAGGTGAAAGAGGGGGTGGGGAATTGGGGTTGAGTGAGGGGATAGTGGATGAGGAGTGTTGTTTTTTGGCTAGGGATAGTATGGTTTCAGTGAAGTGTTTGCTAAAAGAGTCAGCTATACTGCTGGAGGAGGATGGGATGGTAGGTGGGGGATGCCTAGTTTACCTAGGTGGAGTATGGAGCTTATTGTGGACCAGAATTGCTTAGGATTGTGATGGGAAGAGTTTAGGGTGGACTGATAGTAAAGGGTTTTATATGTTTTTATTTCCTTTTTAACTTTGTTGCGCAATTCAAGGAAGGATTGCCTAGTAGAGGGGGATTTTGTTTGGTGCCAGTGTTCCCATGCTTTATCCCTAATTTTTATCAGTCTCCAGGTGTTTTTTGAAGCCAGGGGGAGCTTTTAATTTTGACTCTGGCATATCTTAGGGGACAGTGGGTGATTAGGAAGTTGAGAAAGGTGCTATTGAAGAAGTGGACTGCTTCATCATTCTAGACTGAGGTATTTTAGTGGTGTCCAGTTACAGTTTTGGAGAATATCATGTGAAGGTTTTTTCGCTTGGAAATTTGTTCAAGATAGAAGGCAGAGGGCATCAGGGGAATGGCTGATGGATGGGAACAGTGCTGACTGTGCTATATATATTGTTCTCAAGGAAGAGTTATTGGACAAAAACTCACAAATTATTGGTCAGTCTATACCCCTATCATCATCAATGGCTATGTGTTTTGAGTAGCGACACAAAGCATGAGTGTGCAGGTACATAAATCATAAATTAATTTCCTTCCTAACATAGTTATGCTTACTCTCCTGGGCAGACTGAACCAGGTAATCACTAGTGTACGTCCACTCATAATCCATGTTGAAGCAGTCAGCTGAGGCAGTTTGGATATCTTGTTCATAGGTTCATAGATTCATATATTAGTACTAAGCTAACTGCCCTTGCGAGCCATTTTAAGCCTAGCCAATTATCCCTTGTGAGACTCAAACCCTGCACCTTGTCTTTGTAAGGCAAACACCTTAACCATTAGGCCACCCTTGTGAGGATGACCTTGGGCCCCTCTCCTGTAGCAGGAAGAGCCCACAGGAAGGAGGCCTCAGGACAGATCAGGGGCATGCTGGTGGCATTATATCAACTTCCTGATAATGCCCAAGAATCACACAGGGTACATTGGACACTGCTGCAGAGAATAGGAAGTTTGACCTACTCTCCTCATCTTTGTGCCACTGAAATAATTTCCACAACAAGCTGTTCAGAAAATTAATGGATAGATGGATGGATGACTCAGGTTTGAGAATGTCAATAAAGTTGAGATGAGACAAGCTGAGATGAGTTGTTTTATCATGCAAGTTTTGCTTTGCCCCTTCCTGATGTAAGCCTCGGCAATAATGTGTTTCATCAGTTCTGCAAATATTTTAACTCTCTACACAGCTTAAGCAGTTTAAGTGCAATTTCTGGCAAGGGTTTTTATATGATTCTATCAGCAATCCTCAAATGCCAGTTTTACTGGTACTCATAAAATCAGCCTCAATGCATTCAATCAGAATTTATCAAAAGTAGGCTTTATCATGGGGGCAGGTCTGCATTTTTTTTGCTCCTTCACACTTCATGAATAGGCTGTAATAAGTTTTGGTCAACATTTCCTTCATCGACCAACATCTGTTCAGCAATAGCTAGTGTAACCATATATATATTTTTATTTACACACACACAGAGAAAAAAAAAAAAAAAAAAATATATATATATATATATATATATATATATATATATATATGTATCTACTATATTTGGTCGAATTTAATTTGGTCGAAAATGTTTTTAGGCAGTCCACTTCACTGAAACCTCATTTGACTGAAAGCACATTTGGTCGAATTACATTTGGTCGAAAATGGTATTTAGCCCTTGCCCCACTGCAGTGTGACCCTGGAGTGAGAATATTCAGTAAGGGGTGTGTGGGGGGCACAGCCCTCCACATTGGGGGTGTGGGAGGCATAGTCCCCCACATAATTGCAGCTAATGCACTATTATATATGTGTAGCCATTATAAATACATGAAAACATATAACATCAGTAAAACCTGGTTGCAAAATGTGGGGGGCTGTGCCCCCACACCCCCCTAACTTTATATTCTCACTCCACGGTTGCACTGCAGTGGGGCAAGGGCTAAATACAATTTTCGACCAAATGTAATTCGACCAAATCTGCTTTCAGTCAAATGAGGTTTCAGTGAAGTGGGCTGCCTGAAATCATTTTTGACCAAATGTAATTCGACTAAAAGCAGTAGACCCATATATATATATATATATATATATATACATATACACACACATATAGATATAGATATATAGATAGATATAAAGAGAGAGAGAGAAAGAGGCTGAACAAGCAGTCTTATGTATAATTCAAAAATCTGTAGTGTATTAGTTTGAGTGCCTGTGAGGTATGTTAAAATTATTATGCATTGTTAAGAGTTGTAAATATATAAATACAGTGCAGACTGAATGAACATCTGCATAAACTGGCAACCCTGGATTCATGAGTTACAGAACTATTTCTGTTACTCATTTTCATGGGAACCTTTCTGTTTATGCATTTCTTGTCGAGATTAAGTTCGACAGAGACTTTTTCTTTTGGACAACAATCTGGCATGGCCTAGTGATCTTCTGCATTTCAAAAGTATGTTAAATACTAAATGTCGTAAAAGTTATACTTTTCTGGTTAAACATCTCAAATCATTTCCCAGGAGCTATGTTAAAACTCAATGTCACAGGAAAATCCATGTAGTTGTCATTGTCACTATTGTTTTTCCCAGGATATTTGCTTCTCTGAACCCCTACCATGTTCTTTTCTCTTCCCAATATCCACATGTAATGTTCCCACCACTACCATAACAGCTTATGGAGGTGATGGGATAGGAGAGTACAGTGGGAAATGGCAGTCTTTGAGATGTAGGGGGAATTTGTAGGTAACAGAATACTGTAGATCTCAGCATTAGCAGTAGTTAACACTCCAGATATGCTGATTATTATGACCCCCCTAGCATGAAGGACTAGGCCTGATGAAACCTTACTCCCAGAAAATGAAAAAACCTCTGCCACTGATTTTTGTCTCTTAAAAACTGATCCTTCACATGAAAACTTATCAAGACAGAGTCTCTGGCACTGCTGAGAGGAATAAACCGCTGGGCCAGTGGGACAGCCATGACAGATATTTTTTTGTCATGGCAAGGCCTGCTGGCTGAAGAGTTGGATTGTACAAAAGTATCAGTTTCACAGAATCATCACTATCTTCCTCTTGGGTTAAATTTCATAACTGCATGAGAAATAGAAATTACAGCACTTCTTAGGCGCAATTTGTGTCAACATTGTTGCTATATATAAACAAACCAGTGAGAAGTACAAAAATGCTATTTTTGTATCATTATATCATCTTCGTAATATAAATAGCTCTACAAAGAAAGAATTGACTAACTTTTGAACTATTTAGTAATATATCTTATATACTTTATATTATATACATTCATGTGTGGTTATGTATATATATATATATATATATATATATATATGTATACATAGAGAGAAAGAGATATATACAGTACGTATGCACATACAAAACAAAATCATATGGCTACAGCCACGTCCATTTATGCTAAAGGCCTGCAGAGAAAAGCTCCTGCAATCATTAGATACTTCACTATAAAAACAAATTGCTAGAAAAATATTAGTAATTGTAGAGAGAGAATATGGTTTGCTGAAGAAATAACATGAAAATGTAGCCAAAACAGAAATTAATAATGGAAAGAATATAAGCATATAGTACACATGAGGACATGGGTTTCAAAACATATACTACAGGATTTAGATTGCTCCAGTATTATGCAGCTATAATTCCAGCTATGGGTTATTTTTAATTTATTTTCTAAACATGATTGTTGTTTGTAATTCTAATATTCTCCTGAGAGGAGTTCTGAAACCGGGAGGCGTGAGAAAGCTCTTTCATCTAAGGTACATCAGGGTCAAATTCTTTTTGTTAAAATTTCAAAATGAATGAAAAATACATTTGGTGAAATACTTTTCTGTAATACATGCTAAAGTCAGTTTGTGTTGAAGTTTGATATGAGAATTTTATTTAAGATTAAATCTAGGATTATAGTTAGGGTTTGGAGAATGGGGGATGCTTTATCCTATATTGTAGTTTGTAATGTTCAAAATTATGTTTCTGATTCTTCTTTGTGCTTTTTTTTGAATGTGCTTTTTCACAAATTGAGCATTGGTTTTGATGATTTTCATCACTGTGTATTTGACAAAGTTATTGTCTATTAACAGTTCTTCTACCTATAAACTATTCCCAAATCCACCTTTGCTTTAGGAGGGTGCAGTGAGGCAACCAGTACCTGAGCAAATACTCTAGAAAACTGGACACCGCTACTATTTGCTGAGAAAATTCCTGCTATTGTCTTATAGAAGTTAGAGACAAGAATACCATACACGCATACAAGGATGTGCGTAACCTATCAAATTTTAATGTAGACAGTTTCATATTTACTCTCAAGCAATACAATTGGAATATGTTCAAAAAAATTTCCTTTAGATGAAGACACCCTCAGATTCAACAAAACCTATCAGGAGAAAAATAGTTCATCTTAATCCAACAACCTGTCTGCCTATAAACAGTAGACAACTAATGGTACTTAGAGATAATGTCTAGAAAGCATGGCACACCAACAAATCTTGGGGAAAAACTTTTACACTACAGACAGATAAGAAATAAAACCAAACAAAGTACAAAGTATGACAAAAAAACTTCACTACTTTAATTTATAGCAGGCACACCAAAATAATCCTAAAAATTCTGGTCATCAGTCCAAAATCTACTAAATCTAGGCCAAAGTCAACAACCCACTCCCTCCCGGAAAGAAACTTGATCAATAGTTGTTAATAACTTTCAAGTTGTAGTCTCACATATTAAATACAACCTTATCATAAGCCCAACCCCCCCTCCCCACCAAAAGAACATCATGAAAGCTCACTTCTCACTCAAACCTGTTCCTACCTCCACCATAAGAAAATATCTCCTAACAATAAAAAGTACAACTCTGCTGTAGACATCCTTCCCCCTAAATTACAAAAATTGCAGCCAAATCTTTGTCATATCCAATATCTATACTAATAAACAGATGCATTCTAGAATCTCATGTCCCATCCATAAAGGAGGACCTTCTGCTGACTTCTACAACTTCAGACCAACTGCCATCCTATCACCATTCTCAACAATATCATAAAAGTGTATCTGTTCCCAGTTACTTCATTACCTGTCCTAAACAATCTTCTCTTCACCACACCATGGTTTTCATCCAAACCATAGCACCACTACTGCAATATTTCACTTTTGCTAATATTGGAAACCTAGTATCATCCCTATTCTTAGACCTGTGCAAAGCACTTGTCACTGTCTCTCACCATAAACTATTACTAAAACTCTCCTCTTTGGGCGTTTCCCCCTCCTCCCTCTCCTGGTTTAACACCTACCTAGCAGACAGATTCCAAGCAGTCAGATGGCAGCAAGAACACTCTTCATTTCCATACATTACTGTAGGGGTGCCACAAGCTTCCATACTTGGACCCCTCCTGTTTAACATATTTATATATAATCTATACACTACTTCCAAGCACACCACTGTACAATACACAAAGGACTCTACACTCATCTGCACAGCCTCTAATCTACAAAAACTTCAAGAAATTTCTCATGAACCCTTTACATCTATAGAATTCAGCTAGACAACTAACAACTCATACTTAACCCCCAAAAAACAAAATTACTACTTTTCACTACAAAAGCATTCTCCTAGAGCAAAGTCTTGTCAAAATAATTTCGTTAAATAACACCCTGGCTGAACAGGTCCCTAAAACCAAATTCTTAGGAGTCACAATTGATGACAACATGAAATTTAGCCTACACTTCCAAATTGTTATTACAAAAAAAAAAAAAAAAAAAACACCAAAAACCCAGCCTCTTGTATAGAACACATTCCTACCTAACAGACAGAACTAGAGAAACCATAGTTAAAGCCTACTTCCCACCTACCCTACTACATGCCTCCCACTCTTTCCTAACCTACAAATGTCCACACAAACAAAGCTGGAACAATGCTACAATAAAGTAGCTTGCTTTGCTGTGAATCTCTCCTTTAGAACTCATCACTGCTCTGCCTTTAAACTACTAAATTGGATTGAACTACCTCCAGTATAGTCAGCTACTACTAGCTCATACTCTAATATACTACCCTAATAAGTATCTAGCACTAAAAGACATGCTGCAACACTACCACCCTACCAAAGTTCTTCACTCTGAAGATAAACTCCTCCTGTTACTAAAGCCCAGAATGCATCAGGAGCATCCTTAAACTCAAACTCTGTAGCTACCCCCTGGAATTTCCTCCCACATGCTCTCAGGCTTCTTGAACACCAACAGGTATTCAAAACACATCTAAGAAAACAGCTCTCAACATCCTGGCTTTGTAACTGTACATCTCCAGGATAAGTGTAACATCTCTGCTTTCTTCCTCCTCTTCTGATATACCTCTGCTCTCCTCTACTGTGTTACCAGCTATCACTCTGACTTCACCCACCTTCTGCCTATGCCTCCCTTAGCTCTTTTACTACTCATTTCATTTATATGTCATAATTAAATCAACCTTTCCATTTCCACCCTTTGTAAATAACTCAGTAATCTGTATTGTGACAGCTATCCTGCTGCACAGATATTGAACCATATTTGTATAGAGTATAATTAATATAAGAAGCCTTACTATTGTATGTATAGTTGCTATCTTATTATTTTGGGGTTGTAAAATTTATTTTAATTGACATTTTTGATATTATATAGCTTAAATGATTTTGTTTGTGCTGGTGCTTTTCTCCCTGGCCTCTTTTAAAAAGGGGTCTTTATCCCAGCTGGACTTCCCCATTCAACAAATGTAAAATAAGTAAATAAATAGTAGCTTTAGCATGCTACCAAACTGGATATAGCATAGGTACTTTACGAGCAGGCAGGTGTATGTACTCTAAATAACCAGAGAAACAAATGTAACTGTCCTGTGAAAGGCTACTCCAAGTTTGCCTCTGTAGGAATAAGGATAAGACTCAGTCAGACAGCAATCTACAAAGAAAATGTGAGCTGTTAAGCTTGACATCTGGCTCTGGGATAATGAAGGCCTGAACACAAAAGAGTTACCATAAATATTATTAATCCACATGGCTTTTCTATGATCTGGTAGAACTGCACTCAGTATTACAAAATATTATTGCAGCAAAAGTCAACAGGACAACATGAACTAAAGAAAAAGAAAGTAACAAAATAAAACTGTATCAAAATGCCTAAAGATTTTCTTACATTTTAACTATATAAACAGCACTCAACATTACCTTGTACCCCCACTATAGTCATCTATGTGATAAAATGCAAATAACAAAAAGCACAATAACAGCCTTTCTTTAATGCATTTTATATTCCATATTCTGTTATATTTCACTTGTAGTGGTTTATCAGAACAGGGCAGCGATGGATCCTTAATGGTCCTGTTGTGCAACATATTAAATATCATTAAAGCCCCCAGAGTACCTAGTTTCCATTTCAATTGGCTGACTTTCTTAACATTGTAATACAGCTTTCTTAAGTTAATAGATTCCATGTTCCACAGCTAGCACATCAGCTCTGTACTCTGTCCTTCTCAGATAGATGGATAGTGTGGCCCTCTGTTTTCTTCTTTGTGTTCTACAACTTGAGGCCCACAGAAATGATTAACTATCTTGGCTGAAATTTCAAACTCACTGAAGTACCAAATGTGCATTAACCATGACAGTCTTATAAGGATTTAGTTTATCAAGCCATACTGAACTTCAAGAGCTATCCATTTAAATATCGTCAACTAGAACTTCAATAAACATTCTACAGTGAAGCTCACAAAAAAATCTAAAACTAATTTCTGCATTCCTATTCATGGGTGGCACACTTGTACAGTAAATAGTATTGTTTCCTCACAGCAACAGGTTCTCTGGTTCAATTCTTAGCTGGGGTGCCTTCTGTCAGTGTGTGCATGTCCCCCCATGTTAACATGGGATTTCTTTGGGTACTCAGTTTCCTTCCACCTTACAAACACATACAATAGGTTGACTGGCAACTTTAATATCCTTCCTAGAAGTGTGTGTGGTGTGTGCATTTTATGGAAGAAAACCTTGGCTGTCTACTTCTGCTCCCTGCTTGCCTAGTAAACTCTGTGGTTGGCATTGACTCTTCACAAAGTCATTACAGGAGTCAGATGCAGTTCGTGAATGACTGTATTTTTATTCACAGAACTGGATTATATTTTATAATACACAGGGAGATGCAGGGAAATATACTTCAATTTATTACTACCTTGTAAGCTTCTGCAGTCCTGGTACCACTAGTATGGGGTGCTCCACTGCAGCATGTAGGGGATGCTCCACTGCAGGATGTAGGGGGTGCTCCACCACAGTATGTAGGGGGTGCTCCACTGCAGTATGTATGGGTTGCTCCACTGCAGTATGTATGGGTTGCTCCACCGCAGTATGTAGGAGGTGCTCCATTGCAGTATTCACAGATCTAATAACATCATTCTGATTCAAGAACAACTACACAAGATACAAAACAATGGTAATTTCACTGAAAGTGAAACAAACCTAGCAGCTGTTTCACCATGTCTGTTATTGAGCTTCATAGGTTCATAGGTTCATACTAGGCTATCTGCCCTAGGGCATTTATAAGCCTAGCCAGAGTGTGTTTGGCTTTCACCACCCATTTTAAAATAATTTTGCTATGCCCTTTTTCGAGGTTAGCATACTGTGCCTCTGTCTAGCAGTGACACATAAGTGATACCTGGGGTAAACCTAAGATCTCCCATCCACTCATCAAGATTCCTCTTGAAGACAGTCAATGAGGGACTCTGCCTAACCTGGACTGGGATTTTATTCCAGAGTGAAGGGAGCCTCTGGGTTATGAATCTGTCCCTCCAGCATGTCCTATTTATTTCAGTGCTGAGGTTCAAGTCTCTCAAGCGCGTAGCTCGATGGGATCTGGATTTTCTAAGGTGCAGCATGTCCATTAATTCCGGGTTGGACATGGCACAGATCGCCTCTGAGCAGGCGGTATGCCACTGAATAGAGCTCGAGTTTCTTTAACCAGGCAGCATATGGCATCTGTTTGAGCCCTTTGATCCTCTTGGTGAGGTACTTTTGGGGTCTTTCCAGTTGCTGCAGGTGTCTGGTAAGGTACATCCCAAAAGGGGCATTGTACTCAATTATGGGCCTGATGAGGGATGAGTAAAGAGGCACGATGACCTCCCCTGATCTAGATGTGAATCCCTTCATGATTAGGTGGGCTATATAAAATGTTTTTCTAACCATTTTGGCCACGTGGTTGTCAAATAAGAGATTGCTATCAACCTGGGTCCCCAGGTCCCTAATTACTTCTTCTGTACTTAATGGATTACCACCTATGTGGTAATTTGTGGGCACTTTGTTTTTGCCAAAAGGGGATGACTATACACTTTTTGGCGTTTAGCTTGAGGCCATGGCTCTGGCACCAGTTGTCTGTTTCTATGAGGCCCTTTTGGAGGATGCTTGTGTCGGCTGGAGTGTCGATTATGGCGCCCAGTTTGCAGTCATCTGCAAACTTGGTCAGCCACAGTCCTTCCGTATTGGCCTGTACCTCCGAGAAATATATACCGAACAAGAGAAGTCCCAGGACTGAGCCTTGTGGGACACCACTTGTAACTGGTTTGGAGTCTGACATGGCTCCAGCAATTCTAACCATGTGGGTTCTGTCCTTGAGCCAGTTTGCAACCCATCTAGTGACATAGGGGTTCATATTTAAGCTGGTGAGCTTATCTATAATGCCCGAGTGGGGTATTGTATCGAAGGCTTTTGCGAGGTCTAGGTAGGCTGTGTGGACCACCTTCCCCTCATCAATGGCCTTAGTGACTGATTCAAAGAAATCAACCAGGTTTAAGAGGCAGGATCTGCCCTTAACAAAGCCAAACTGGGTAGAATCCAGTGTCTGTAGGTCCCCAATATCTTTATTTATGAGGTCCATGATGATCCTTTCCATAGCTTTGCAGACCAAACTAGTCAGGCTTATGGGGCAATAGTTTCCAGGATCTGTTGAGGCACCACCTTTGTGGAGAGGGACCACTGTTGCTGTACGCCACTCTTTGGGTACATATCCTGTAGTAAGGCTGAGATTGAACAGTAGTTTTATGTTTGGGTTTAGCTCTTCTTGGAGTTCATGTAGGATGCAGCCCGGGACACCGTCTGGTCCCATTGATGCTGTGTTTTTTGCTTTGGAGAGGGCAGCTCTTACCTGAGCATCTGAGATGTCAGGGGGCAGCACTCTGCTGGGATAGATATTTGCCCTTTTGGTGGGGGGGGGGGAGTTTGCACTGAACCTGTCAGCTAGGATGTTGGCAATGTCTGTGGGTTCGATGTATTTTTTGTCATTTTGGACTAATTCTGAGCATATCTGGGAATTCCCACCGAGGTTCCTAACATAACTAAAGAAAACCTTGTGATTATCCTTAGTGTCCTGTGCAATTTTTTCTCTCAAAGCTGGCCTTAGATGATTTTATGAGTGCCCGTAGTTTTTTGCTAATACTGATCGGAGATGCCTTCCCTTTTTGGGATTTTGCTCTATCATGTAGTAGCTTCCTCCATCTATTGTATAGTTTGTTTATGGCTGGGGTTCACCAGACAGGACGTCTGCCTTTGGAGGATTGGGACTTGGTTTTATTTGGGATTGCATGATCCATGCATTCCTGAAGGTGTTCATAGAATGCGTTTATAAAGGATTCTGCGGTCTGGGCCGTATTTTCCACAGGCCTGGGGGCTTTGAAGGATTCCACCTCAGTTTTGAGGAGTGTGAAATTTGCATTAGAGAAGTTTTTCACTGTGGTTTTCAGGGCAGGGGGTGGAGTCGGGACGTGAATATCCAGTGAGATTAGTTTATGGTCTGATCTTACCAATGAGGGATACACGGAGTACATAAAATAGTATTTTCTGAGCTGAAAGAATATGAAAACTGACTGGAGATTTTACTCCATCCATTTTACTTCCTATATCCTGAGCATGATAGTGGTGTAAGGAGAGTATATTGTGTGTCACTTAATGGTAGTATTATTATTGGTCAGTATATATACATACACGTGAGCATATAATATACAATAGAAATGAATAAACAGTTCAAAATATAGTACATCTACTCTTTGTAGAACTACTTGATGTATATTATGTAGGTTATATACTCACACAAAAATAGCATTTTCGAACTTATACCTCACTGGTGTGTTGATATATTTAGCAACAAAATTAACAAAAAGTGTGCCTAAGAAATGTGGTAATTTCTATTTATCATGCAGTTGTGAAATCTATCTCTAAAAGAAGATACTGCTCTTTCTTCTGTGCAGTAGTTATAAAATATCTGAAACCTGTTGGGGTGGTCATGTCACAATAACATAAGTTCCGTTAAAAGTTTGTTTATATTTTTTAACTTGCATTTTTCATCTTGCTTCAGTCAACTGGGTTCATATATTTCAACCTACTTGCACACTACTCGTGAATCATTCAATACGTCTACACTTTAAACAATTGCATTGATATTTTCATCCCTGTGATGCACAGAAATAGTGGAGATAAACCTAAATAATAGTTACAAAAATAACAAAGATGTAAACCAAGAGAAATTGGTGTACAAAGCCTTTGAATTTCCAAAAGGTTAAAGTCTTCTCAATCAAGATAACTCACTAAAACAATCAGAAATAGCAAAGCTTCAATTGAGGTAAATTTTGCTATCAGTAAGAGTGACAAACCAAATCTGAAGAATGAACAGGAAAAAAATAAAATAGTATAGTGCATTGGGACTCTATGTTATCACCATAACAATGCCACTAGGAATACCAAGCACATTAGCATAAAGATTTGTTACAGATTGCAGGTCTCTAAGAGGAACCACATTGACCCTTCCTCCCTGCTACATGATCCCTCTCAAAATTACATCTGAAATGGACATGTCTGCCCTCATTAAAGTCATAAGCACCAGTTCCATGGGACCACATCAGATTCCAGGAAATTTAATTTGGGCAATTAAATATAACCTAGTATACCCTTACACACATTCTTAAGGTGAGCATTATAATCTCCCTAGACTGTGTTGAGCATCTCAATGTTACACAACTAAGAGAATGATTACAGGATGTGACCACTGGTCTGATCCCTCCAACACTAAGAAGATGTCTTTTTAAGTGAATATCAAGGCTTGCATGTTTATCAGTATTTTTCATTTGGAGCTGTTTTAGCAAGTTTCTCTTGTGAAGAAAGGGGAATTTGTAGTATTCATAGTGATTATTTCCTAGTAGTTATCTAGTACTGAGAAATTCTACAGGCTTTTGTGGGCTCTTGGCTTTCTTTCCAGATAACATAAATGAATTACTGCTCAATGCTAGGAGCCTTTATAAAAAAAACAAATCTCTACTCCCTATAACAAGCACTCCTTACCCTGGAAAAAAACACAATATATGCATTATCATGGAGATCTGGCTAAATACCATTGAGAGCACCACATCAGTGCAGGCTTTCTATGCCTACCACACATTCAGGCCTACTGCACTAGATGTAGGCATTAAAGGTGGCTGTTACTCCATATTTGTAAAGTTAGACAAGATAATGATCTGGAGCTCCTCCATGTCCATCTTAGCATTCACAAGAGCCCTTATCATATCCTGGCTAACTATAGAACACCCCCCCCCCGCATGTCCACCTCAGCCCATAACTTCCATTGAACTAGTATGTAGTCCCCTTGCATTAAGCCAAAAAATATTCTCCTAGGAGACTTCAACTACCCCTCTATTAACTGGAAGACATATATATCCTCTAACATGTATGCTCAGAGATTTCTGAACATCATTACAACCTCTCTGGAACAGTTAGCTCACATCTTAATCAGGGAGGATAAAATCCTGGACTTGGTCCCCACAAATATAGGACAGCTCTGCTCCCTACCAATTGCACTCTCTGTTTTATTGATTCTATCACAAATCAGGCACATTTACCTTAAGACTGAAGCCATAAGTATCCTCCAATACCTTGGTATTGAAACTGAGTGATGACCTGGCTAAATTCTGTATCCCCTGATATCTCAATGACCCTGCTGTTTATGTGGAATCTTTTGCAGGCAAATTCTCTGCACATGTGAATACCTGCATTGATGCAACTGTCCCCCCGTAAAGTAAATACAATTTCAAATTCAATAATAAACCCCTATGGTGGAACCTAACTATAAACAGGCTTTATAATAAAATAAAAAAAAATCACTGCACATAAAAATTAATTTCAAGACGCACAGAAATTTCTTACTAAACTTAACAGGCAACTCCAACCCTGCTTAAATAAATCAAACCCAGATATGAAGTAAAAATGGCTGCCCAGGCAAAGAACAACAACAAACCCTTATTTAACTGTGCTGGAAATCTTAGAAACAATGCTCAGTACTGTACAGAGCTAATAGTAAATGATATCACATACTCGGACCCAGAGGATATAACCAATCTACTAGTGGATAAATTTAGCTCTACCTTTAGCACCCCCCCTTCTACATTCCCAGATCTCATACCTGCATCTATACCCAGCCCCCCAACTGTCCTATGAACAAGTCCTGAAAGCACTATCCAAGGTCAAAATACTGCTTCTATTGGGCTGATAGCATATTGGATTGCTTACTGGCCAGCCTTAAACAGGACTGGTCAGAGACCTTACAGAGGCTATTTAATGTCAGCCTCAAACAAGCTCTGTACCGAATGAATGGAGGGCAGCAGTTGCCATCCCCCTGCATAAAAGTAGGGTGTCAATGGATAAGGAAATTGCAGACTCAATGTATGACCAGCAGTATCTGTAAGGGTATGGAAAGGATTACTATGGAACTAATAAATAAGGACATAGGTAATCTATAAACTTATGACTTAAGCCAGTTTGGATTTGTCAAAGGCAGATCTTGCCTACTTAGCCTGACTTCCTTTTTCAAAAAGATTGCTGAACAGATGAATGAGAGCAAAGCAATACACACCACATATCTAGACCTTGCAAAGGTATTCAGCACCATCCCACACTCAGGTATCACAGATAACCTATCACAGTTAAATGTAACTCATTGGATAGCAAATTGGCTCACAAATAGAATACAGGAAATTAGGGTGGGCTGCTCTACCTTTTCCAAAATACCTGTTACTACCAGTGTTAACCTAGGGTTTGGTCATAGGTCACACTTCTTTGGCATTTCCTTCTCATAGGTCAAAGTTTTTGTTAAGGGTTATAGCCTTATGGACTATGGAGTTAACTGTAAAGTTAGTGGCATCATAAACTCCCCAGGGGATATCAGGATTCTCTAGCAGGTTCTTTCCAAAATCAATAACTGGTGTCAAGAACCACAGAGTAAAATTAAATTCCAAGAAATGTATAATAGCTTCCTTTGGCAAGCAAGACATTCCTTGGAACTATTACTTTAACAACACACTCTTGAAAACTGAGGCGGTAGTTAGGAGCTTGAGAACCTTTGTAGACAACAAACTGACCTTTGATCACCACATATCCAGTATTGTAAAAAAAAGTCCTTTTTACACTGCACATCTTATTACTAAGGGTATGGTAACCAGGTCCACAGATGTGATCATTTCACTGTATTCCAAACTCATCAGGCTGATCAATGAATAGTATGCCTCCTTCATTATACCTGTCCAAACATCTGACACAACTTGAATGCTCACAATATTTCCATACTAAGAAAATCAAAGGTCTAAATCAATAAAACTATGCAGACCATCACAAAGCCTTGCTCCTCTTCTTAGTTTCTTAAGGCTCCTAAGGAGTGATCTCTGCTTCACATAAAGATCTTCAACAGACCCTATCCTGTCAAACTTACTACACATTCAAAAGTCCAGCGGGGAAATAAACATCCACTCAAGAGATCTCAACTTCTTTTGCAACTTAAATAGAACATGTTGGAGGGATAGATATGCACCATAGAGAATAGAACTTCTTTGGAATTGACATCCTCTCTACACATGACAAAGTACTGCTCCTAAACTATTCAAATTTTTTAAATCTGAATGAATGGATAGGTAACCATACATTCACCCCTGGTTTAGCAACTTTGTCCCTCATGGATAGGGGCAACGTGCAAATGTTCTGATCATTTCTGTGTTATTCATACATAAAATATAGGGTAAAATCTTCATGGGACTGCATGACTAGGCTTCTAAAGATCCTCATGCTTCAATAGCCTAGCAAGTACCTATGAATCTATGGAGATTCTGTTGCATTGACTGGCTTTGTCCTTGTTAGGCAAAGAAAATTTGTAGTGTTTTGAGGAACTATTTGGTGGTAAATAGCTAGCACTGACAGTTTCTTTTGGCTGTTGCTGCTTCTTAAGTTGATATAATTTCTACTGCATTATAGGACTTAACTCTTGTTTTAGCTGAGCTACCCAGCATGGAGCACAGCATCTCTGTAGTCCTTATTATGCTGTACAGAAATGGGCACCATTTCTGCAATTCTATTCCTAGTGATCAAATCTCCTTATTGTGTTCTCCCTTCCCCATCTGCCACTCAATATTTTGACTCCTTGCAGCACTGTTTGAGTAATTATTTATCCTACAACTGTACTGTGCAAGAAAATGTAGAACCAGATTCAAATAAGTGCATTGTTTCCACAAATGTATTGATCAAAAAGTTGTAGCAAACAAGACAGCATTGCTTTAACTTTTCTGCATGTATAAACTTAAATTATATTACAGTATTACACTGTTTTTTTTTATCATGCTGCACTTATATTTTTCCTGCTGAATGGTTTGAGAAATTGTGGCATTCGTGCCTCCACTGTTTAGCTGCACTATTGTTAAAATTGATTGTAACTGCTATGCCATAATACAGTGCTATGTACTTCATACTGTCTGTATACTATACTAGTTAGAGTTTTTATCATAATGTATTAATACAATTTCTGTAATAATGTATCATTATTATTATATCATTCTGCACTAATACTAATTACTACTGTACTAGTAAATTACTGTTTGCTGTACATATCACACAGCTCGAATTTTGGGGATGTATTTGCAGTGATACATGCTCCAATGAGTTTTGCATTAGCGACATGATTAATCTTCATTACTTGTTAGTATGCTCCCTTGCAGTTTTTGGCTGTTCCACTGCTGTAAGACAAATGAAGATTAAAAGTACCAGACAGACTAATTGTTGGTCTAAGTGTAGTTACCACTTATCACCTTCCTATATCACTAAGCATAGCTGCGCTTTGGCAAATAGGCAACTGTAGTTAGCTCTGACCTCCTTCTATAGCCAATCTGGCAGGATGTGGCATTTTGAGGCAGTGTAGAAATGGCCTCATGCTTACTTAAAACATATTACAGCTGCTACAGCATTACTCAATATGTGAAATCTATATGTACTTAATGAGTCTGAAGCTCTCTCTCTATCTCTCATATCACATGTATGTTAAGTACCACATGCACACCACCATAGCACAAAGCACTTTCATTACACTTACTTATACAGAGATGGTTATGAAGTCATTCAAAAAGTCTCTAAGATTTAGAACTAAGAAGTCTCAGCCAACAGGCAACATGGGCTCCCTAATGAAATGTCGGCACTTGAAATGAGATCAGAAAATAATAGCGATTCTCAAAAATCACTTTTCTCCTTAAATTTTTTTTTGCAGGGGGGGGGGGGAGCACCCCATAATCCCCAAACTTTTATATACTAACTCCAAGACGGCTTTACGTATGAGAAACAGGAATATTCTGAGAAATGGCATCTCATGCTTAGTATTTGTAATTCCATTCTTTCAGCCTGTCTCTGTATTTTCAGAATCGCTCTAGCTGGTCCCAACATTTCAAATGGTTACAGGTGATACCTCTGTATCAACATGTACATCATCAGCCATAACATGTATTTCAGAGAGTCTTGAGGGTGCAGAACACTAGCCCTTAAGGACTACAATGGATGCATCCATTTTCGAAAATGTTTTGGTAATTGATTACTCTATTGTGAGGCACAAAGACACTATCCTCATGAGGCTGGACAATAGCAGGTAACAACTGGAAGTTTCAGAGGCAGGATCCAAAATGTTGCAAGGGCTCTTAGATCTCTCTTCTCTGAGAAATTCAAATAGTGGCCAGTGGTGGTTCAGGTAGGGATGAAGAACTAAAATCAAGAAGCAACTCCAAGTCCAAACAAACGTTTAATGTAAGCACTTTTGTTTACTAAAATAAGTAAACTTCATCAGACAAATTAAAATATGCACAAGCACTATAAATACCATAAATATCATTACATCATAGAAAGGGGAAGTATCAACCTGCCAGCAATTAAAGGAATAACATCCAAAAAAATCTTCAATATATATAAAATTTAGATAAATATATAAAAAATTACTATATAAATACAGACATAAATACAAGCCAGTTACATAGACTTGGAGTTGTCTTCTTTTTTATTTTTTTGCAGTTAGTTCATTTAATGGTTTGTTTTTGATTTGTAGGGATGAAGAACCTTAGATGCTCCACCCAAGAGGAAATGCAGAGAATATGCTTGACCTTTTTCTGCATGTGTCAGAGACAGGAAAGGTACTGAGTGTTATCATGCCATCTTCTAGAATGATGACAAAAATTCAAGAACAAGATAATTACATTCAATTGATCAGGAGTGTCATTCAGACATTTCTGTATGTCTTTGCTTGGGAAGAGATGGTTGAAAAACCTTCATGCTTTGCCAGGGGTGATCTACCTCCCTTATCAGGGCTTAATGATCTGATATTAAGACTGTTATGACATAGTGCTGATAGTGTTCATAAAGCCTTTTTAGGCAGTGTCTGCTAACCTGACATTCCCATCTTGCCAGTTCCAATTTGGAGTGTATTAAGGTGGCTCTACTCAGTGCCAGCAGTATTCACAAAAAGATGCCCGAGCTTCAGGCTCTCCTACAGCTTGAACATATGTGCAGTACAAAAGACATGATCACAGAATGTATGCAAATAAAGCTAACAATGTTTGTATCACTTTTGTGGCTTTCGGCTTTTCCTGGTTAGGGGTCGCCACAGCGGAACTCTGGTCTGCTAATGATTGGCAGTTGATTTTTACGTACCGGCTTGCCAAGCCTGACGCACAACCTTCAACGAAGGTATGCCCATTCACGCATGTCTCCACGCAGAAGATGCTCTAGCTGAGAATCGAACTGGACAGCATCTTACTGTGAGGCGACAGTGCTACCGCAGCACCACCACCGTGGGTAACAATGTTTGTATCACTACATTTTAGAAATAATGGCTTAACGAAACATCTTCACCAATTATGAAATAATTGACATAAATACATTCCACTATTAAAAGAAAATAATAAAGAAAATTAAATAATATATAAAACCATAGGTTTGATCAAATGGGATTTTAGAGATGAAGCATACCATGCTCACATATTTATTTATATTTGCCTTCAATGTTTAGGTTCAGAAAATGGAAAAGTGAACAGAATCATGCTAGGGATGGAGTTCATTATCCATCTTACACCACTGTTACAAAGGTAACTGAATTAAAGGAAGGCTTAATAACATCCTTAAGGGCTTTACTGTTTTTGTGTTTCCTTTTCCTTGGTGTGTTGAATCCTATATATATGAAGGAGAGATAAACTAAATAATGTACTTGTCTATCTGTTTCTGTTCCAATTAACAACGAGTATGAATATTACCGAGAAAGGAATGAATCATCCAGGCTCAAACCAGCATCATGCAGAGGTAGCAGAAGGTATGTCTTATAGTAGCTTATGGTGAAAAGTAGTTTAAGACAATTTTGGAGTTACTGTCTTTCCAAGTTCTGAATGCACTGACACTTAAGGTAGCTTCTCTACGCTAACTTTGACATGATTGCAGGCCATTTTCAAATTGTTTTGAGCCTGGCTCTGCAGGTCTGAGTGAAAGACAGACACAAAGAATAATACTGACATTAAAGGGGTAATGGCTATTTGTATTTGTTTTCTTGTATTTTTAATTAGAAAGTTATGAATCTTGTACAAGTCACCCAGCTGTTGTGCTGTCTTTTTCAAAGGAAATGAGTGGTTAAAACAAGTTTTAGCTGCACACTCATCTAGACAATAATCTTAACTGTATGAGGAGTGCTAACCTTAAATTGTTTGCTGCAAAGTACTGTATAATTCAATTTTGCTGTAAACCAGATTTAGCAAGCAGAGTATCTATGCTGGAAAAACTCTCCTTTGGAGAAGCTTGCATAGATGCAACAGAATGACCCAAATTTTCTATGATGGAATCAGTAGTACAAATGAACAGTTGTATATTGTCAAACAGTTACCACAGCATATCATTTATAGATTTGGAGATGAAATGACCAAGACAACTCACTCCTAGACACCAATGGAGAGGTAAGGAGAGGGCATTAATTATCCACATGGAATGGCCTCCTTTTGTTCCATGTAAATAACTGACAAATCATTTTAAGGTAGCAGCAGTGCTTCATCCCTGATTGCTTGAATCTCTTTTAGAGAGTCACTGATATCTCACATGTCTTGCAAAGCTTATCAGCCATCTTTGATTGTTGTTGGTAGCACACAGGAACTGGGGTACTTATAATGGAGTAGTGTCAATATCATATCCAGTGCTGAACTCTGATAGTGAGACAGTGAAAATCCCATTACATCTGACAAACTTAAGAGTAGCTTGTGAAATATTCTATCTAGTGTCAAGCATTGAAATGGTTCTGTAAGAGCCGAGTTCCACAAAAAACTATCATCAGACTACCTAAGTTGGTGTCTGACAATCAGGTTTTTCTCAATGTGATTATTTTTATGAAGAAGTTATTTTTGGCTAGAGGGTACCCTAATGAATTGGTGGATGTCTTTAATGGTGAAGTGTGTAGAAAAACGCAACAAACAGAAAGACAATTTTCATCAGCATGCTGTGTGCTTACTTTTCGTAACTGACAATGTCCAAATACAAAATATAATTAGAATGAACTGGAATGTATTCTTGAGTCAGGAATGTGTCATTGATAAGATTGGATGTATGCCTAAATTTACCTTAAAAAGGGTAATAACATCAACAGGATGTTTGAAAATAGTACTAGATACAACCCTGACTTGAATATTAGGGAGAAGGTATGTGGTGGAGGCATGTATTGCAGTTGCATTCACACTGGTAAATTTGTCTTGGTAGGTGATGGTCTTTACAGTACTAAAGGAAAATACAATTATAATACTTCTGATGTGATTTACATTGCCATGTGTTCATCTTGCCCATCATTTTATACAGGCAAGACGGAAACAAAACTTATCTATATTTTTATTATATTAAGACTAAGAACCTCAACAATGCTTTAGTTATGTTGGACAGTGTGAAAATGTCAACATTTTTTTTTGTGTGTAAAGAAAGTCAGTAAATGTGGGGTGGGGGGTGACTGGGATAATCATCTTTTAAACTGGGAATTATATTGGCAACTTTTACTAGAGCCTAATAATTCACTTGAAATTAATAATTACATTTCTATCAGTATTTTTTAACAGACATATCTGTTTAAGATTATCCTTATTGGTGAGAATGTAGTCATGTTATTTTTAAAGGGAAGTTATTTAATGAATTGGTATCTGTTGTGTGTTAAGTTATGATAACGTCTTCATAAAATGTGGATGAAAGCACTTAACTTATTTTATTAAAGTCTTTGTATTTACCAGGAAGAAGTAAAGTGTTTCTTGGATTGTGGTTTTATATCTCTCTCTACTCTGACTGCTGTGGACCTATTTTTTTTTTTTCATTTTTGGTAGAAGAAATGTTGAAAGCTTGTCTGTCGTGAAAGATTATCTTACAATATCTGAAAATTCTCTCTTCAAATAGATTGTGAATGATGCAAATAGTGCACCTATACACAACAACTGCAAGCATCCCATTTCAGCACTACCTATTAAAGGCAGGTAGACAACCCGGTCTGTGAGGTATGGTTAGCCATATGACTCTTAAGAGAAGACAATGGCCTTAATAACACCTAAAATAGGAGTGCAGAAGTACAAAAGGGGCTTATCATATGCTGTAAGACATTCAAACCTCAACCAGTTGCATCTCCTTAGAATGTGTTTGAAAGTGCTCTTGTTAAACTTTTTCATCCTATGACCTCAATGTATGCATGTGAGCCCAGAATATACACATGCTTTCATACTATTTATCTCAGTAAATGGTCGGTGAGTAGTCCAGGTATTTTAAGTTTCAGACTTGATATAAATGAGAGGAGAGGATCTGGTCAAATACACTTTGCATACAATGTTCTAGTCAGTCTTTGTTATGGCCTTGATAATTTGTGTAAACAGGAAAAGAATAATCTGGACAAAAGTAGATATTAAGTTGTTAATCATGTCATCCTTAAAACCTAGTAGCTGAATAAATAATTTTATAGAGAGTGTTAACAGCTTAGTAGATTTAGAAGGCATACAGAGAGATACATAAAATTCTGAAACTTATATGGCTAGATTAAGAGTTAATGCATTTCATTCACAGTTTGAAGAACCTAAAATAGATCAAGTGATCAAAACAGATCAATTTTAAGATAGTCATACTCTAGCCAAGAAGTTCACAATAATGTCCTGTACACAAAAGTGATGTTTATAGTGAGATCAGACAGCTGAGGTATGATTTATTGAGACACAGCACACGAAAAAACAAAGACTCTATCTCATCCCTGGAAAAATGTCAAGCATGATCCTCACAGCAGCAGCAATAATTATGGCAGAAAGAGCACTTCTTCAAATGTGCAGTTTAATTACAAATAATAAATCACTTAAAGCAATACTTTGTAAGAACATACTCATGGCTTCTTAGAGCTCTATTATTTCATAACGGATTACACCAGAGAAAGTATTCACGCTTAAGTAAGCAAGCAAACATTTATTTAATCTATTTTGAATTTGTTAACCATGGTAAATCACATTGATTCATGTTGACCATTCACAGGTTCAGCTCAAGTGTACAGCAAAAACAAAGAAAAAAAATACCTGAATAAAATAGCAGCAGACAATGTAACAAAGCTTGACAAGTAAAACATCATACAGAAAAATAGAATGTAGGCAAATACAAAGCAGTAAAAGCAATCAGAAATTCACCCTGGTGTGGTGCCCCTGTCTCTGATGGACACAGGCAGTCAGTAAATCATGACCCAACAAACTTATATAAATTTCTAAGATACAGTAACTCGTGGGATACATTTTGATTGCATGGCTAGGTTTATAAAGTCCCTAGTGGTCATTAGCTTAGTATACACTCATAAACCTATGAATATAGTCAAATACAAAGATGAAGACACATCAGAAATTCAAGACAATAAAATACAAGTCTAGTGAACCTGCCTCATGACTCTAGTACATAGACTATATAAGTACATCAAGCAGTGTTCTACATGACTAAGTCATGAACATTCGTGGAGATGCTGTCCTGAAGAGGACTAGTGTGCACTACTATTAACATCAACTATTTGTTCCATGCACACCTGTTTTTCTCCTCACAGCAATATGATTCAATGGGATTGGTGCAACCCAGGCTGCACAGCAATCTTGCTACATACTAGTTACTTCAAAAAGGAGCCTGATGGATGGTTTGACAATTTATGGAAGGTCTCCATGGGAATCTGGCTCTACTAGATCACTTGATTTTACTTTTATTTTACTCAAAACATAAGGCACCATATATGATCAGCAGAACTTATTGATTATGACAGGTGCTGTATGTATTCAAACTGCAAATCACTTCCTCATCCTGCAAGTGTGTGTGTGTGTGTGTGTGTGTGTATTCACACATGCATGCTTGCCATACATGTGCAAGTCATTTTGCATGAAAGAACTGCTAAATCAACACTTCTGCTAACTAGAGTAATAATCATAGCTAATGTTCACTTTGGGTTTACATTTTGCTTGCGACCAATATCATTGCACAATACACTGTAAAAGCTGTTTCCATAATTAGGGCCCCGTTGTATAATCCCTTTTTTAATATCTTCCAAGTTCCTGTAAAATCCTGTCCCACTTTGCAAACATAGTTTCTCAAGTATGAATATATTTTAATTGCCCTTTGAGATCTCCTGACCCAAGCATGTGTTATACCTAGTAAACCCCTGAGATTGGCACTCATTATTACAGAATGGTCTCATCCACTATTAAAGTCAGAGTTACATCCATTGTAGATGTCTCCAGTGAAGGGCTTAAAAGTAAACAGTGTCTGGTTAGGTGAGATTTCTGTCAGTAGTTTTCTATTTTGTCTCTTTAGAAATATCATGTAACAAGCATTGTATTGAGTTTTCTGTGTTACGGGTGTTTTTTTTTTTTTTTTACAAATACTCCTTTGTACTGGTAAAATATGTCTCTTACATGTCAGCACATAGTCTTAGTTTTTCTTTTTGTAAAAAAAATAAAACAAAAAAGAAACAAAAAAAAAAGTTTTATATTTATTTTGATTAGCCCCCTTTTCCTCACTGAGGGTGTCTTATCATGTTTCTGAAATAGTGCTTGAACAATAAATTGGAAGGGAAGGTACCTGTGGCTGGGTACAACAAACTCCTGTAGCTTCCCAGTCTAGAAATGGGTTGCCTCTTTCATGCCACCACCAGTACAGCCAGCATTCTTTTGCATGAAAGTTTCAATGAGCCCACTGTAGCCTAGCCATGAAGGGGATGTCTTCCTGTATTGAATATCATGGCTTTGACAGTTCAATTTGACAAGCTAACTGCTTAAAGTTGAGCCACATTAAACCTCCTGACTTATTAAAATCCTAAAACTGAGAATGTTTCATCCAGCACATGGCACATACAATTGGCACAGTGCCCACAATTGGAACGTGTTTGTTTGTTTGCTTGCTTGCTTTCTAGGTAAGAAGTCTAATGCAATGAGTCTTTTCAGCCACAATCAACACCTGAATCTCCTCTAGTTACTTATGATAACAAGAACATAGATCTGGATATTTATGGGACCATACATGTTAACACTAACATTAGTTTGGGCCTCTTTGGAAAACTTAGACATTGTTTTGGAGACTGCTTTCTCATAGTGAGTTGTGGCCTAAACAATCTTTAGACTCTCATCAGTTTCAGGGAACTACATTTTTTTACATGGAATAGCCTTAGTTTTCCCAGTGCCCAGGTAGGCCTCAAGGACAATTTTTGTGCATTTTCTCTAAATGCTTGGATATTGTTAATCTCACTCTTTTTATGTGACTGTTGCCATTACAACTACAGTCGTTTCATCTTTAAACCTTTCATATCTCTTTAGTGCTTCATCCTGGGGAGTGGCGCCAAAAATATATTAAGACATATGTTCACATCCATGAATGTCTCTGATATCTGTATCATCTGTCATATTTGTGAATAGAATATCCACAAGGGTAATTTCACAGTGTGCCATGTCAGGCACTTCAGACAGTATTTGGTTATTGCAGAAAGGTTAGGTTTGAATAAGCTGACATAAAATAGATTGGCACAGTTTCATTGCAAATCCTGAGAGTATTTGTACGTGCAGTTAAAGCCAATGACTAATCATCTGCATCTCAACATCAACAGAATCAGGAACAAATCCAGAAATAATCAGAGACACTTTTAAAATTTTCCTATTAATAACATGAGACATTGACAGAATAAAAAAAGTGACAATGTATGTTTTCTGAAGTAAAAGAAGTATGTATAACTTAGATTACCGTCATTATTTATTAAGAGCAATTTACCATCTTTTCTTCAAATGTCACTAGTTTTAGGATGGATTGAAATGGACACAGTTAAAATCTGAGTCAAAATCAGGGATGCCCTCTAAATCAGGGACAGTTGAGAGGTATGTCTGCACTAACAACCCCCCTACATTAATTGCCTGGACTTCAGCTTGACTATACATTCATACATTGGTTAAGTGGTCTGAGACTGTTTCAATGGCTTTCACTTTGAATATAAAAAGATGTCCCTTACAGATACCAAACTGATATCTAGCTGCCTATCGACTAGTAAGGGATAAGATTGTTCTAAAACCTTCCACATTCAGTGATTCTTGAGATAGCTGTGCTTTCAGACTGAAGAAACTCTGGTCTACTTCATAACACTGAAATTTCATACTGTTGAATTTCATAACACTGAGACCATAACATCGAAAATGACTGCAACAGTAAAACATGAAGAACATCATTGAAAGTGTGCTTCATAACATTAAAAACTACATTGCACAAGTAAATAAGATCCCCTCCACCTATAACACCACCTAACAGTTTCTACTAAGTTTCTGCAGGGGGACAAGCCCCTCTGCGCCCCACATGTGGCAGGCTCTGCCCACCCCCCCCGCCATAAATTAAATATACCAACACCAAGATCACACTACAGTCGAAAAAAGTTAATTTCCTAACCTCACACACTGTGACCTCAACTTTGACCACCTTACATCTCTGTTATGAAGATGTAGACTGTTATTCTACATCACTCAGCTGATTAGCAAATGCATTGCCTCAAGAGCAAAGGAAATTATAACTCCCCTGTAGTCATCCCATATCAGTTCTGTTACTGAATATAATGCTGCCTTTGGTATGTACCATAACAGATACCTGCAGCAACATGAGAGACCTCAGAGATTTCTAACTAAGAAAATTCAGAGTCTCCAGCACGTCTTACATAGACAGACCAAAGTCACTGTTACTGTACTCAGTAATGTATAGACTACTTAGAGATGACTTATGCCTGGTTTGCAGGGCTATTTCTGACATAAATCTAATGGAAATGCTGCACATCTGTAAGTCAAATGGGACTACAGTCACCCATTCCAGGAACCTCAATACAGCCTGAGACATAAACAGGACCTCTTGGAGAGACAGATACATTTTTCAGAGGTTGCTACTCCTCTGGAAATGGCTTCCAATCCCTATCAAGCAGGGCACCTCCCTGACCCTGTTTAAGTACTACAAGCACCAACAATAGTACAAAGTCTTTTATTACAAAGGATTGAGCACTTCCGTCTCGGTATATTAGACTTCTTCAGAATAAAGTGCATTACATAATTACAAATTTAAATACACTCTCCTGAAAGTCAATTGGATAGTAAACCAATGACCAAATTGCACTCCTCCCCCATAATAATTGCATACATTTAAAATTAACCATTGCATGAACCTTACTAAAACACAGATGTTAATACAAAAAATAGTAGTAATGTTACAAAATAACATACCATGGGTGGCACAGTGGTGCAGTGGTTAACGCTGTCACCTGACAGCAAGAGGTTCTCCGGTTTGATTCTCGGCTGGGGTGCCTTCTGTGTGGAGTTTGCATGTTCTCCCTGCGTTCGCTTGGGTTTCCTCCAGGTACTCTGGTTTCCTCCCACATTCTAAAGACATGCTTCTGGAGAATTTCCCCCCGGGCCTCCACTTGAAAATAGGATCTGTGGAACCTAGTTGGACTTTCCAGGTCAACAAATGCTAAATAAAAAATAAATAAAAAATAAAAAAATAAGACTTGACATTTTACATACAATAGGCAGATCTAAACGTCAATATGGCACTTAAGGAAATCTGTTCATTCAAGCCAGGAAATTCACTGGCATTAGTTCTAATTTGCCATTTAAGTTCTTTGAACTCAAAAAAATCATCAGAGGGACCCTCCCCCCAATTGACCCAAGTCCACATGATCTATAACACTAAACCTAAAAGAATGTGAAGGGTGGGTACTTGTATGCTTGTACAGGGCATTCTTGTCATTTTTATTGTCAATGTCATAGACATGTTGTTTGTTTAATAGTTCTTTTTGTTTTCCCCACATAAAATCCATCACATAGTTGACACAGTGCTATATAAGACACAAAGCAGCCAGCACCCAACTGGAAAGGAGTATTTAATATGTGGCTCACAAAACATAAAAGAACAAACTGGTTTCAGCCCAATGGCCTTTTTCAATGTATACTGCAGTTAGAAAAAACTTTAATAGAAAAAAACTTATGAAGTGTTTTTACTAGTAAATTCTTTCGTCTGACGAATGTGTTTACAAAAAGAGCAATGACCACAAGGGTAACTGCCCACCACTTTGGTCCCATTTTGTGTAACCTGGACTGAATGTTCCAATGGTATAAACACTTCAAAAGTTTTTTCTGTTAGTTTTTTTTAACTGTAGTAGTGATTGGGCCATTTACCTTGCAATTTGTTCGTGCTCAGCTTTTTATGTTGGCCAAACTTCTAGACCAATCAATTTTCATATTTCAGAACATCTCAGCAATATTAGAACTAAACATCTGACCAATGCTTTGTACAAACATACTATGTCACATAATACAGCTACATTTAAATTTATTATTATTGACAGAATTACGAGCAACAGATCCTTCAAAATAGGTGCCATAAGATCTTAAATATAAAAGAGAAATCATGGATTGTGAAACTGGGTGGATTATTTCCACCTGATTTAAATGAGCATTTATTATTGTTTGATGAATGATCAATTAAAGCTTTTGGCTTTGTATATAAATAAGTGTTTGACTATAGGCTGAAGTATACATTGAAAAAGGCCATTGGGCTGAAATCGGTTTGTTCTTTTATGTTTTTTGGAGCCACATATTAAATATTCCTTTCCAGTTGGGTGTTGGCTGCTTTGTGTCTTTTCTTACTATTTTGAGCATTGGCACCTGCTGTCTGTGCAGAATCCTCTGTTGTGGTCGTTACAGTGCTATATAAACCACTCCTTTTGAACAGCAATAATACTTCCTACTAGGTTTAATTAACTCAAAGTTCCTTATTTTTGTCTGTTCCTGGTCTGCCGTGTACTTACACTGGGAACATCTACTACATTTAAAACTTCCACCTTTCCCAGGTTTACTTTTAGTTTTCTCCAACATGCCTTTAAAAGAAATTTCCTTCTTATATACCACTGTAGGTTTCTTTTCAACTAAGGAAAAACCTCAGGGTCTAGACTAAATAAATTCCAGTGTTTAACTACAATATCTCTGATGTCATAAAATTGTAGACTAAAAGGTAAAATCAGTGCTCTTTGAAGCCCACTCTCTAGCCTAGTAACATCCTATGAACCTATATGGACTTCATAATTAATATCTGAATTTGGAATATGCACTGCTATTAATAGCTCTTTGCAGTATATTGCTACTTTGCATACTCTTTTTTTTTTTTTATTCTGGGCTGTGCTGGAAAAAGGTCCATCTTTGCCAGCACATTACCCCATTTAACAAATGATAAATAAAACCCATTGGCCGTATCTGTCTTTCTGCGTCCCTAACGCCCTATAACAGCTCTTCTTACAGTAATCTCTACTTGATGTACTTGTCTTACCCACCTTAGGATTGGCAGGAAGTAGGTAAGGCAGAGATGGGAGGGACAGAGACAGAAAAAGAAGCCATTACTAATGCTGAATATTGAATGATTCTTGGAGGTTGAATGCAGTCAGTATTAGAAGTCAGAGACCGGAGCATTCAGCATAGAAAAAATGATTGATAGGAAACAGGTAAGGCAGACAGGAAAATGTGTGAGTAGGTGAAGACAAGGGACAGTGAGGCAAAACCTAGATTTTGTAATTTTTTTTTTATCCACTGACACAAAGTGCACTCTCTCTCAATTGTGCAACTTTGCGGACTTTCACAATTTAAGTTACCAATTAATTTCTATTTTCCTGTCTATCATCTCTCTCTCTCTCTTCCTTTTTTCTCACATTTCTTTGGCATATTTCCCATACCTAAATATGTTTTTAAATACTGTTTAAGTACTATATAGAGAAAGTGACAGAAAAATCTTTCCATTACCACTACAGACTTTTCATGCATTTAGTTTCTGATTACTTCTATATCTTTTATTTATCCTATGATATCTGAATGTTAAGAGCTCTCCATTAATTACTTGTACCCCTCCCCCCCCATAGTTTTTCCCTTTCTTTTGTTGCTCCTCCTCTTCTTCATATTTATTTATGAGACTACCTTACACAATATGAAAGAAAACCGTAGTACTGTATATCACTTCTCTGTCCAAGATCTATTTTTACCAGCTCCTGTCCTCTTAAAGTCTTTTTTTTTAAGTGAAACTTCTTTAGGCACAGTAGTGCGAGTTCAGAGTGAAACGAAAAGTTAAGCGGATGTCAAATTCTGCTGCATGATGGCGCTGTTTGGCTCCAGACAGTACAATAACTCTCAGAGAGAGACAGGTGTAGCCTGTCTGAGGAGGACAAATATACGGGATCACTGTATGGATATTTCACAAAGCAGTGCCCATATTTCAGTGTGAGAATCCTGTATCACACGCGCACACACAGACACCACACATCATTAGGAAAAAGGGACTCTGCATCATCCTCCAAGACACACTACAAATAGGTAGCCACTTTCTAAATCTTGCTCATTCCAAGCATTGGCTTCAGCCTTCACCTGGGGGAAAACAAGTAAAGAATCCAGTCTGAGGAGACAAATACACAGGATCACTGCATCGATATTTCACAAAGCCTTGCCCATATTTCATTGTGAGAATCCTGTATCACACACACGACACATCATTAGGAGAAAAGAACTGCATCATCTTCCACACCAGTCTAGAAACAGGTAACCAGTTTCTAACTCTGATCATATTTCAGTGTGAGAATCATGTATCACCAGAAGCAGTGAATGAACAATCTGTTATTAATTTATCAAGGCTGATTCTGTCTCCAGCAGACTATGCCCTATTGAATAGAGGCTTATAATTTATTCCTTCTAACACTGATACTACTGTTGAAGCACTGACTGATTTAAAACTGTTCACAAGGAATTTAAATTTAAAACCTTTGTTTAAGGACAACTTGAATAACATTCAGGTATGCAAAAAAATCAAGTACATTTATCCCTATGAGCTCCCCCCAGTAATTAATGCTTTTTATAAGTTTTGTGAGCAACAGTTACGAGAATTGTATGAACAGTGGAATATGCTGAAATTATATAATTTAACTAAGGAAGAACATGATGTTCTCTTAAAGTTGCAAAATAATATGGATGTACTCCTCAAACTGGCAAATAAAGGGGGAGCCACTGTTATTTTAGATGAAGAAGAATATATAATAGAATAGATTATATTTAAAAGATGTAGGAACTTTTAAGAGAATTAATAACATAGGTCTATCTAATATTGTGCATAGAGTGAATATGTCTGCTTATGATCTGCAGCTATCCAATGGCATTTCTAATGAATTATTTAACTATTTTAGTGTAATGCATCCTATTACTCCTGTTTTGTATGGGTTACCTAAAATCCATAAAGACATTAGACATACACCTATGAGGCCCATAACATCAGAAAGAGGCTGGGTGACTGAGCCTCTCTCTATATACTTAGAAGAGGTTCTGAACCTATATTTGTCTAAGGTCCGTTCTAAGTTATATTCGAGAGACAGGTGATTTTTTTGTGTAAACTTTATGAATGGTCTCAATCTAAACAAAATACGAACTACATTTTAGTAACTCTGAGAGGAACAGGTGTAACTCTAAGAGAAACACCTGTAAGCCTGTCTGAGGAGGACAAATATAAAGGATCACTGTATAGATATTTCACAAAGTCATACCCATATTTCAGTGTGAGAATCTTGTACCAGATGCACACGCGTGCACGCACACACACACACACACACACACACACATCATTAGGAGAAAGGGATTCTGTGCCATCCTCCAGGCCAGTCTAGAAATAGGTAGCTAGTTTCTAACTCTTGCTGATATGGAAGCATTGACACAAGCACACACACACACACACACACACACACATCATTAGGAGAAAGGAACCCTGCCTCATCTTCCACACCAGTCTAGAAATAGGTAGCCAGTTTCTAACTCTTGCTAATATGGAAGCATCAGCTTCAGCCTTCACCTGGGTTTGCATTACATCACTCCAAAACTACAAAATGCAAGACAAATTGCACTTCCTCCCAACTGTTAATTGCAGGAGGGGGGCATCACTCTGCACAAATCAGGTATACTATAGTGATCACATTGCTGCTTCATGTCTGCATGTGTATGTGTGTTTGTGTGTGTACATTTGTGTGCGTGTGTCTGCAGGCCATTGTGAGTTGGAAAAATATATTAAATACGCAACACACAAATACGCATATACTTAAAAAAAATACACATGACAGGTTTGATGGTGTTTTGAAGCAGGTTACAATCTTTTAGATCAAAAACACTTTTGCAATTAGGACTTTGATGCATTGAGACCTGAAAAAGCGCATCCCATTGTCTGGAGTGCTGCTCGTTGGTAGCACTTGCAGTCCTTATATATAGAAGTTTCGCTTCTACCTTGCGTGGCCACAACATACATTCTTCTTTTTTTTGTCCACATTTTAGAACTTTAGAACAGTAACATTTACATTTTTGTAAGGGTGATGATTTTTAGACAAGTGTTTATGTTCTTCTTTTGTAATGTACTCCTGGAAGACCTACCCTTTAAAAAATGCACCATACAAATACTGGATTCCCATAGTACTGTTTTTTATTAAAATTGCGAAGCTATACTAGTCACAAAAGTGCATAAAACTGGCCAGTGGTAATAGTTGTTGGGAAACCAGAAACTTCCTTCCAGAGTTTTTTTTTCTAGTTAAAACTACCAAATGTTTCAAAAACTAGTCAATTACAATAAGAAGCATTACTCACAGAAGAGATTTTGCTGACAACACAAGTTGTGGCAGTGATCACTAGTTTGTAGGTGCTAGTCCAAATAAATTAAACCATCAAGAAAACTGACAGAAGTGAGAAATCTGAGCTAATGCAAATGGTGATCCTGGTACACAATTTACCAGACACATCATATTGGAGATAAGCAGCTACTGTTTACTGCCTTGAGGGCAGTAACATTCCTAAAAATATGATGTGACAACATACAGCTTCAGAGTGTAATGCTAATATATGCACACTCTAGGAACAAGATATTTAATAGACAGATGTAAAGGATTGTCCAGTCTAGTGAAGTCCGTAGATATAATATGGCAATGACCTGATCCTTCACCCAGCAATAACCAGTCAGTTTTAGGCAGGATTCAGACTGCACAAATACAGGAGTACAGTATGATGTCCTATTCTGACCTGTATTTCTGAAAGAGAATCAGAGAATCATAGAACACACAAAGGAACTGGGCCATTTACCCCTTGTCAGTACCCACCCATAGATTTTACCAGTCATACTAGAGGTGAATTTATGAATACCTATCCAATCGTCAAATTCCTTTGCAAAGGAAGATAGCATGTGACATTGTTAGATCTGAAAAGGAAGTTGCTCCAGAGAAGGAATAATTGCTTCTTGAAGAATATGTCACTCCACCTTGATATGTTTATTTGTTGAAGCAGGTTCATCTCTCTGGTTTTAGCATTCACAGGACTGTTTAATTTCTAGACAAATAAAAGATCTTGAACTGCCAGGAGTCTGTAGGGCACCGAATGCAGGGATAACTTCTCCAACCTTTCTCAATAGCTCAGGTCCTTAAATCTCATAATCTTTTTTATTAGGAACTTTTGGGGTGTCTCTAACTGCTTGATATGTTTATTAAGATACATTCCAAATTGGCTATTTATTCTATAATGCACCTGATCAGTGCAGAATATTGAGGGGGGGGTGTCAGGACTTTTTTTGAACCTAAAGGAAATTACCTTTGGGATCAGCTGTGACAGAAAGATTTCCTAACCACTGTTGCAACATAATGGTCATGGGAGAGGGAGCTATCTACCCACGATGCAAAGTCCAAGGTCTCATAATCATGTTTAACAGTCATCATACCAGTTGTTAACGTGTTAAGTTCACTTTGTATCTTCAGCATATTTTTTTCTTACATTTGTTTACTGGGGTGGTATATTGATCACAAGTCAGAATTTACAGGTTACTGCCCAGGTGAAGTAATTCTGGAATGTTTCTCCCCAGGCCTCCTCTGAAAATGGGCTCTGTCTCAGTCGGACTTTCCTGGTAAACAAATGTTAAAATAAAAAATAAATGAAGAGAAAAAAAATGACAGACAGTAAGCTGTAAGCTATACTTACCAAAAAACAGAACAGAACAGAAATAACAATGTATAAAAAAACTATGCAGTATCAATTAATAGATGTAGCAACAGTTATGAGAGAAATGCATATTTTACAATTCACATGATTATATTTCAGGTTTACATTATGGTGGAAATGCTGTGAAGTAATGAGAATTGGGGCAGGGGATGGTGGAGGCATTAGGAAGTGTTAGTAGCTGAGGGGAAAAGTAATGCTAGAGTTGAGAGCCCCTTATGTGATGTGGCCTGCTGTGTGCCAAGTACAGATTGCATTAGTGAGGAGGAACTATTTTAAGTTCATCTCTAAAGGTAAGGTTCTTCAGGCCATGTTTCTTGACTGCCCAGATTTTCACAGAATATCATAAAATTTGTGGTTTTCTGCCACATCACTGAGAACTGAATTCACTAAAATTATAACATACATTTGGGTTTCAGACTTAACATCTTAAGAAAATGCATGGTAACATAAATCCTTTTAGTTTAGCAACTAAGTTTATAAGAGCAATATTTAAAATCTATCCCTATGTTTCAGCCTTTGCCCCCTATTATTTTAGGTTTTGTCCAGATTTCTTATAATAAGAGGTCGAAAGGTATGCTTCAGGCTGATGGGTTTGTAATGCCAGGGGTCTGCCAGCATCCTTGTGAAGAGGCATGCATGCCGGGCACCAAACCTTAGTGACAAAGCCAGTGGATAAGCTTGGGTAGAATAATTGCAGGAATAGGTCCACCAATGCATGTTTATTGCTGTTGGGTAGGCAGCCTGATATCTTTTTTTTTTATTTTGGAAAGTACCGTTAAGTGTTTTTTGCTTTAAGGGTTTCCAGGTCCTAGTAAAAGCCAGACGTGAAATTAATTTTAAAGTTGTATATTCAAAACAAAGATGTTAGTCCTTACTGTGTTCCCTTTCAGTTGTAACTGTTTGGTTTGCAATACATTAGGTAATTATTATAGGAAGGTGTGTGTGTGTGTGTGTGTGTGTGTGTGTGCGTGTGTGTGTGTGTGTGTGTGTGTGTGTGTGTGTGTGTGTGTGTGTGTGTGTGTGTGTGTGTGTTTAAATGTAGATAGATACAGATCTCTCTCTCTCAGATATGTAAATATAATACACACAAACACACACACACACACACACACACACACACACACACACACATATATATATATATATATATATATATATATATATATATATATACATATATATGGATTCCATGCACTAGATCAAGGTTTACTACTTCGAAATAGTGTATGGAATGCACACTGCAGCGAAAGTGCATTTAATCGAAAGTGCACTTATGCGAAGTTCAGTACAATGAACGGGCATTGTACTGAATTTCTGTGCAGTACTCACGGACCTTAGGGTTCATAGGTAGGTACTAGGCTATTGGCCCTAGGGCCTATATAAGCCTAGCCAAAAAATGTACCCTGGCTTTCGCCACCCAAGAAAATTATTTTCCTGTGCCCCTGTCTAGCAGAGCCACAGAAGTGATCCCTGGGGTGAATTTCCCATTTCCCATCCAATAATCAAGATTTTTCTTGAATAGTGCTAATGAGGAGCTCTGTTTGACATAGATAGGTAGTCTGTTCCAGAGTATGGGAAGTCTCTGGGACAGGAATCTATCCCTCCAGCATGTTCTGTTTATTGTGGTGACAAGGTTTAGGTCCCTAAAGCGTGTAGCTCAGAGGGATTGGGATTTCTTTAAGTGGAGTATGTCCAACAGCTCTGGGTTTGACATAGCTTTGTATGTTAGGCAGAGATCGCCCCTGAGTAGGCGATATGCGATGGAGTAAAGCTGTAGTTTTTTGAGACGGTCTGCATAGGGCATCTGTTTGAGGCCAGTAATCCTCTTTGTGAATTATTTCTGTAGTCTTTCCAGTTGTTGTAGATGTCTTGTGAGGTACATACCAAAAGGGGCATTGTACTCTATAATGGGTCTAATGAGTGATGAGTAGAGGGGAACAATGACCTCTTTTTTTCTGGATGAGAATCCTTTTGTGATGAGATGAGCCACATAGAAGGATTTCCTGACCACTGTGGTGATGTGATTATCAAAGGAGAGACTACTGTCCACCTTTGTCCCAAGGTCTCTTATCACATTTTCGGCATTAAGTAGACTACCAGCTATGTGGTAGTTCATGGGTACAGAGTTTTCACCAAAGGGGATGACAATACACTTTTTGGCATTGAGCTTCAGGCCATGGCTTTGACACCAGGTATCTGTCTCAGTGAGGCCCTTTTGTAGTTTGTCCACATCGTTAGGAGTTTTGATTATGGCTCCTAGTTTGCAGTCATTTAGTGAGCTTATCTATAATTCCAGAATGGGGGATGGTGTTGAAAGCCTTGGCAAGATCTAAATAAGCTGTGTGAACCATTTTACCCTCATGTATGGCTTTGGTGACTGCTTCAAAGAAGTCAATCAGGTTTAGGAGACATGATCTGCCTTTTACAAATCCATACTGGGTAGGGTCCAGAGTTTGGAGATTACCAATGTCTTTGTTTATGAGTTCCACAATTATACGTTCCATGGCCTTGCAGACCAGGCTCGTCAGGCTAATGGGGCGGTAGTTCCTGGGGTCCATCGTGGCTCCCCCTTTGTGGAGTGGGTTAACCGTCACGGTGTGCCATTCAGTGGGTACAAAGCCTGAGGTAAGGCTATGACTGAATATGGTACTTAGGTAGGGTGCCAGTTCATTCTGTAGTTCGTGTAGAATGCAGCCTGGGATATTGTCAGGTCCCATGGATGCTGTGTTCTTGGCTTTGGAGAGTGTGTTTTTTACCTGTGCAGCCGTGATTATAGGAACTTTGCATTCTTCCAGTATAGAGATGGGCCCTCTAGGGGGTGAGAGGGGGGTAAAGTTAGCACTGAACCTATCTGCTAGGATGTTGGCAATAACAGTTGGTTCTGTATATTTAGTGCCATTGTGCTGTAACTCAGAGCAAATCTGAGTGTTCCCATTGAGATTCTTGACATAGCTATAGAATGCTTTGTGGTTATATTTAGAGTCAGTGGCAATTTTGTTTTCGTAACTAGCTTTGGAGGATTTTATGAGGGATCTCAGCTTCTTACTGAGGTTGACCAGGGAGTTCCTCCAGTCATGGGATTTACTCTTTTTTGCAACAGTTTCTTTCTTCTGTTGTAGAGTTTGTTTATGGCAGAGGACCACCAGATTGGCTTCCTTTTTTTGGAAGATAACATCTTGGTTCTATTAGGGATAGCATGATCCATGCACTCGTGTAAGTGCTTATAAAGTGCATTTGTGTAGGAGTCAGCAGTCATATCTCTATTGTCCGTCTGCATGGGTGTCAAGAAGTTTGCCACTTCTGTCTTAAGTGTGAAGTTGGCTTTGGAGAAGTTTTTTACAATGGTTTCCCTAATTGGGGTGGGGGTGGGATGTGGATGTCTAGGCTGATTAGCTTGTGGTCAGATCTGACCAACGAGGAAGTGACCTCTGGTGTGGAACACTGGTTTCCCATGTTGGTAATGACCAGGTCTAGGATATTGCTGCCCCTGGTAGGGGTGTGAATAAGTTTGAATTTATGAATTCTAGAAAACGTTGAGCAAAAGAGTTGGTACATGAGTAGTTTTTTTAGTTAATGGTGGGGTAGTTGAACTCGCCCATTATTAGGGTTAGGGCACAGGTCATGGTAAGGAGATAGCCCATACAGCTATCCCCTTACCATGACCCGTGCCCTAACCCTAAGGTCCGTGATGACTGCAGCACAGTGAAGGACATAGCAATGTCCTCCACTATGGTGCAATAGTCATGAACCTTAGGGTTAGGGTAAGGGGATAGCTTTACTAACTATCCCCTTACCCTAACCCATGCCCTAACCCTAAGGTCCATGAGTATTGCACCATAGTGGAGGACATAGCTTGTTTTTTGATGTCTTCCACTGTGCTGTGGTACTTTCGGTGAAGGGCACTTTCGCGGAAGTTCACTTTCATTAAAGTGAACTTTCGCGTAAGTGAGGCTTCCTATTACAAGTTCGAAGTTGGGAACTTTCATTCTTGTAATAGGAATCCATTTATATATATATATATATATATATATATATATATATATATATATATATATAGATCTAGGACTATTGAACGAAAGTCCGGATCCACAATCACCGAACACACTTTAACAAAAGCCCTTTCACTGAAAAAGCACTTTTGTTAAAGTACGTTGAAAAAAAAAACAATAAATCTACTTTTATGCAGGGGGGCAAGCCCCCTGTACCCCCTTACTTTAATATTCTCACTCCGAGATCGCACTAGAGTGAGGAAAAGGGAATATTCCCTTATCCACACCATAGTACAATCTCTGCAACAGTCATTCACCCACAACTCACTCTAGCTGCAGGCATACTTCCGCGAAAGTGCTTTTTCTGTTTATTATCAAATGACTGAAATGCATTTGTTTGACATAGACATGATCGAATGTGTATTGTGTGTGTGTGTATGTATATATATATATATATATATATATATATATATATATATATATAGGTAGATCATGCCTGTGCAAATTGGTCAACTTCTTTGAATCAGTCACCAGAGCTGTGGATGAAGGCAAGGTGGTTTATACAGCCTTTGGTCAACTTCTTTGAATCAGTCACCAGAGCTGTGGATGAAGGCAAGGTGGTTTATACAGCCTACCTTGATCTGGCCAAGGTTTTTGATACCATTCCCCACTCAGGAATCATAGAAAAACTTACTAAGCTAGGCAACAACCCCTATATCACTAGGTGGGTTGCAAACTGGCTCACAGATAGAACCCACAGTGTGAAAGTAGCTGACTTCAAGTCAGACTGCCGACTAGTCACGAGTGGAGTCTCACACGGTTCAGTCCTGGGTCCTCTCCTGTTTGGTATCTACTTCTCTAAAGTCCAGGCCAACACAAAGGGACTCTGGCTGACAAAGTTTGCAGACGAGTGCAAGTTGGGAGCTATTATTAACTCTCCAAGTGATGCTGACATCCTACAGAGTGGCTTCACTGAGACCAACGACTGGTGTCAGAACCATAGCCTTAAGCCCTTTGGGAAAATCCTAGTTCCCATGAATTGCCACATTAATGGTAGTCCACTGAACACAGAAGGTGTTATAAGAGATCCGGGAACACAGCAACCTCACTTTTGATCACCATATTGCCACTGTGGTCAGAAAGTCTTTCTGTATGGCACATCTCATTACTAAGGGTTTTGCATCCAGGAAGAAAGAGGTCATTGTCTCCCTCTACTCTTCCCTCATTAGGCCCATCATCGAGTACATTGTGCCATTTGGCATGTACCTTACTAGACTCCTGCAACAACTGGAGAGGCCGCAAAAGTACCTCAGAAAGAGGATCCTAGGCCTTAAACACTTGTCCTATATGGACAGATTCAAAAAACTCCAACTATTCTCTGTATCATATCACCTACTTAGAGGTGATCTCTGCTTGACTTACAAAGCCATGTCTGACCCAGCTCTGTTAGAAATGCTACATCTAAAGAAATCCCAATCACTCCGCACCACACATTCCAGAGACCTCAATTTCATTACCACAATTAACAGAACATGCTGGAGGGACAGGTTCATAACCCAGAGACTGCCCATGCTATGGAACAGACTTCCCATACATGTGAAGCAGAGTACCTCACTGACCCTCTTCAAGAGAAATCTTGTTGAGTAGATGAGAAACAGAAAATTCACCCCGGGGATAACTCCAGTGGCTCTACTTGACAGAGGCACTGCAAACTAAGGTCGGGTGGCACTATGCCAGAATAATCATATGGCTAGGCTTGTACATAGTGGGGGGAGTGTTAGAGATATATACATGCAGATATAAGTGAGAATATGACCTGACTTTAAGCAATCTTATATTCTTTCTGTATGGTAATTTTGTGAGTCCTTTCCTTAGCTATGACTTGCTTAGGTTTATTGTAGCAGCTTATATATTTTCCAGATTCCCACTATAGGAAGCAAAACTACTAAAAAAATCAAATTTCACATTTGTGTTTACCATTTTCTAACATCTAAATAAGTTACCTTCTTTGTTCCTCTTCCATTTTCCTGAAAACATATACACAGATGATACCCAAAATTATTTGGCTAACTCTCAGAAAATAGAACCCATTTTCTATAATGATATTGCTAGACTGTGAGAATGTGCAATGAATTCAGCAAAACAAAGATTTTGATTTTAACTGAATGCTATCAATAATAAAGCAGCAGCACAGAAGCACAACAGACATTAACTATATAAAAATAATTCTATAAGTATTAAAATTGCACGTTCTTTGCTGAAAAAAAAATATGAGTAAATTAATAGGTGTTGATTCATTTGTTAAGCACAGTGAGAGACTATTAATAGAGAACAAAGTCTACTGATGGCTATAACTAATGAAGGACAACTAAAATGAAACCAAAACCGTCCATGTCTTTCCTTGATAAAGAAACCACAAAATGTTCTTATGAAACACATAACTTTTTATGCTGAATGCTACACATATATATGATTTAATCCTAATCACTGACAGGAAGCATGTTTTTAGATCATTGCATTTTCATGCCTTCACTAAACTATGAAACAGTGATGGCGATTTTAATAAGTATGCATGCCAGCCAATGAAGGAATTTTAAGTTGCTGCCTAAAATGCTGCCATAACCACAATGGGGCTCTCCACTCCTGTCAGTAAGTGCCCCTGAGATGGAAAGCTACCACTGAGGGCAGTATGTCTAACATGCCTAATCTGCCAAGGAGTGAAGGGCTTCATAAGAAAGCTCATTTTAAGCCTGGTCTGTAACAATAAGTAAGAGACAAGACAAGGTAATCAGTCACAATTATGAAGACAGTGTTTTCTCCCATATTATCCTTTCTGTCATGTACTCCTCAGGTTCCAAAGGAACTCCTGTCTCATACATCATTATTCTTACAAAAGTTGAAAGCCCCCAAGGGGGTCCTTCCTGTTAGCTGTCTCACCCTTGATGTTTGACTACCTTCAAGTAACATGACAGGAGCAACTCCCTATTACAAGCAAAACCATCTGCATGTGAAAGAAACCTTTTAGCACATAAAAAAGACAGCTGAGTTTATACTTATTTGCTAAATCTAAGCCTGCCTTCACCAAAGGTGTTAATGGTTACCCAACAAGTTACTGGTTAATTGCTTTGAATTGCTGTAAGAATACTTTAGACTTCAAAGAATGAAATTCCAAGTAACTAAATGACAAATCACAAAAATGAAAGTGATTAATTTCCCCTAATAACTGAAGAGTAATATCAAAATAATGATAGATATAACAGCTTGATGGCTAGCAAAAATGTGTATACCGAGTTATCAGTGGTTCACAGATAAATCATTTGAATTACATACAAGCCCGATCACATTTTTAATGCTTTGCGTAGCTGAAACGTGCTGATTATAATTCTAAGTTAGAAACAGAATTTAAGTTTAGTTTTCAAACAAAACTAAGTGCAAATAACTTAACTCAGCAAGCAAATAACAATTCATGAAAACTATACATGGCCACTTATTTTAAGTGAAGAAGTACTGAAAACACTCACATTTCTTTAGCATATAATGCAAAATCTATGGAAATGTAGACCATGCTGGCAGACATCACTGTTTTCATTATTTTATGAAACTGCTTTTGCAATCATTATTGACTCAGCCCCTAAAATGCGTGCTTCTGTGTGTATCTATATACACACACAGACACACCACACACACAGACACACCACACACCACACACACACACACACACACACACACACACACACACACACGCACAGTTACAGTGACCATTGCCAGTCTTGGAGTGGCACTTGAAATACAACATTTTTTCTTCAAAACTATAAATAAAACATTTTATAAGTTATTAAAATATAATAATAATGATTTTTCTGAATACGTCCCTCTATTTACAGCCTTATACAATAATAGGCATACATAAAATTACTGAGTAGTGAAGTTGTAACTTCTAAGCACAGCTAAAGTATCTAGCTGACAACTGACCTACAACTTTTTTTTCTTTGAAGCTTAATTTAAAATGCATATTCATTTTTGACCAATTATTTATAATAATCAATAAAAATACAAAAATAAAGTGCAAAATCAAAGTATACTTAAAATGACTAGGGTGTAAACAATGCATATATACAATTTGTATTGTCAATGGATAAAGTATGTGGCACAACATGTATGTTTTTAAGGTGAGACTAGAAGCACTATGTGCTTCTTATGAATTATACAAGGACGCCTAGCAGACCAGCTTATAGAATCTAGTGTGATAAGTGCAGTATTTATTTAAATGCATTAGGCTGAAGGGTGTTCTCTAAGACTTACATGCATTAAAGAATTTGCCCCTCCCCGAAAAAATGTAGGGTTTACAGAGCAGTCACAAAAATGTAAGTTTCATAAAATATGCATTTATACTGCTATGTTCAGACAGTAGTAGTTTGCTAATTTAGTATATGAGCAACTGTCCTAGATTCTTTGGTGGTTGCACTAATTAGACTTGTGCTTGTGGGTAGCTCCTTCATAGTTCAGGACCCACACTCTACACTGCTTATCCATAAAACAGATTAAGTGGTTCCTTTACTTTTTGCAAAATGTGATTTGTTTTAATTTATTTTATATAACGGCAATGCATACCATTGTATGAAATACTACATAATGTAAACAACAGTGACACAATGCTGCAAGTTCCCTTACTACACACACACTGTAATCCTATGTATCGAGTATGTGCGTGTGTATAAAGACATGATACTATCAGAGTGTTTTGCTAATGAAATGCTTTACATTGTCTTTTATTCTGGTAGCACTGCTGTATAACAGAAAATCAGCCTATCAATATTTTTGTTTTTCTGCCATACTGAATTGTTAGCCATTAATAAACTAAACATAGTAAGGCATTTATTATTTATTGGTGATTTAAAATGCCTTAAACATAAAAAAACATAATTTCACTGAAAACCAACATGTACCAAGTAAGGCTACACATTCCTTACTAAAACATAAAAAATTCTGAGAGAGCTTCTATGTTTAACTAATGCAAAAATTACATGTTTTCTATTTGCAAACAACAATTTCCTACTACTGTTTAACATCATACTAAGGTGTTTTACATATAATGTGAAATAGTTTCAAATTTAGTGAAAGACAAAAAGCAACTTTTTACTAAAATATCATGCCATTTGTCATTTTCATATTTTTTTTCTTTCAACATAACCCAGCTGTCCATATCTAGACAGTCTTGTGATATGTTATGTTTGAACAAGTAAAATGTTAGATTGCTACATTTAAAATCATGTCTCTATGCATGTTCATAGCTTCCTCTACGAGTCACAGAAGTTCAGCCTGCCAAAGATCAGAATTCCCAAGTGCTACCCCCTGAAAAAATGCTGAAAAAGAATTTAAGTGCGTTGCAGGTGGGAAAGGCACACCCCAATTTTATATGCATACCAACTTCACAGCTGCACCAACTTGAAGAGTGAGGAAATTATTCCCCAGAAGGCTATCACTGCAGGCATATCTCACCAATACATTTGTTATGGAGGGTCTCTGTTTTCCTGCATCTCAAGGATTGGCCAACTGACATTCATAAAAATCATATCTCATTCGCCAATAGGGTAGCCGTGTACAATATATTATATAGTCAGATTTAGTTTTATCTTCATGTATATAAACGTACTTTATTTATTAACTATATTCTGTTACTTTTCATGCTTACACAGTGCATGTGTTAGTGAAAAATAATTGTTGCCTTTTTATATAAACCTACAAATTAAGTGCAATGAATTAAGAATGTCAACTGCTAAAAAAATTCTTCCTGTGGTGCAGGTTTTGAATCCTTTAGCCTCCATTTGCCTATTTAAGTGACTCTGTGTAAGTCACTTAACCAGACAGTGCTCAAAGGCTGAGTCCATGTGGGTCAGTGCCCTGCCCCATTTAACAAATACAAATAAATATTAATTAAGAAATGTCATATTTAAATTCTATGCCTCCAATTTTGTAATGATAAAAAAAAAAAGATAGTGTGTGCATGTGTGTGTGTGTACACACACACACATATACCTGACACACACACATATACCTGCACACTCGTGTGTGTGTGTGTGTGTGTGTGTGTGTGTGTGTGTGTGTGTGTGTGTGTGTGTGTATAGTAGAGGTGATCTCATTGCTTTGTCAATTAAATGATTTTAGACATTTTGATCATTCAAGGTTTTGGGTATTTTTAACCAAATGAACATTAGACATTATGGCATTCGACATTTTGAAGGGACTTTAAATAACCGAAAGACCACAACACCGAAACACAAAAAACTGAGACCAAAATCACGAAACCCCAAAACACCAAAAACCGTGAAACTGTAAACCATACACATAACACGCACAAACACACACACAACTACCCCAAACTAGTAAACACACCAACCTACACTAGTGATAGGCAGGGGTGCAAACCACCCTGCACCCCCCACACCCCCCCTACTTTAATATTCTAACTCCGAGATTGCACAAACAGACCCACAAGGCAAACTCACACCCACACATTACAGTCCCTCGCACACACAAACCAAAGTCACAACACACACTTAGACACAGCAATACCCCTCACAACTACACTTACACATACATACTTACCTACTGCAGAACACCAAAAGCGCTAAATCAAACTCTCGTAATGTCGGGATTTTGAATTTCGCACTTTTCGGTGTTCTGAGGTTTCATGATTCTGATCTCGATCTTCTGGGTTTCAGTGTTGTGGTCTTTCTGTTATTTAAAGTAGACCTATACATATACATATATATATATATATATATATATATATATATATATATATATATATATACATACATATGGTATATATATATATATATATATATATATATATATATATCAGTGTCAGTTGCTCAAACTATCAATAGGTCATACAAATCATCATCAAAAAGACATACCAAATCTAAAAGATTCAGGGCAAAACAGCATGCAAAAAGTAAAACACCCCTGAAACTTACACCAACTCCAAGATCACTGTACAGTGGAGAAAGAGTAAATTTTCCATTCCTGGTGCTCTGTTAAATTAAATTTCTGTTTTGCTGCTATTTCAAGCATTCAAACAAATGACACTTTGAGCACTAGACAGTAGCACAAATTTATATATATATATATATATATATATATATATATATATATGTATATATATATATATATATATATATATATATATATATATATATATATAGATCCCCTCTAGAAGCTTGAAGTTTCAAAACTTCAAACATCAAAAGAAGGACGAGACCATAAGATCGATGTTTTGAAACTTCGAATGTTTTGAATGGAGATTGCCGTTTAGTGCAGAACTGGATGTTTACCATTTTCCTCACTATAATGCGATCTTGGAGTTGGCAAAAATGCAAAAAAAAAATGTTATTAGGTTTCTGAAGTTTCAAACTTGAAACTTGAAGTTTCAAACTTTGAGCTTTTGAAGGGGATCCCTCTATATGGATTCCTATCAGCTGATCATGTTTTCAGAAACTTGAAATTCATATGGATGAGACCATATGATCAAGTTTTCAAAACTCGAAGCTTTTGAATGGAGATTGCCATACAGTGAGGATTGGGAAATGTACCCTTTTCTTCAATGTAGTGCAATCTCAGAGTTGGTACATATAATTTGCATTGGCTGTGGGGGTGCAGGAGGGGGTATTTTATTTTATTTATTTATTTATTTATTTTTATATGTTCAAGTTTTCAGAAACTCAATCATATGGTCTTGTCTGTATGAATCTGACATAGATCCATATATATTATACACAGAAACATACACACAAACTGAAGGATAAAAAGGTCACAAAGATAAACCATTTAATAAAACTGCAAGCCATGCCAGAGTCTTCACTGTGTAATATCTTAAAATTCCTCATCCCCCATCAGATATCTGCAAACAACTGAATGTCTATGAATTTTTACTTTTTTAAGTCTTTATGGGTACATTTAGGTCAATAAAGCCAAACTCCACTAGTCGAAGATATATACAGACATACATATATCTCCACAAACTCTTTTCCCATTTTTGCAGATTGGACTGGGGTGTCACTTGAACAGTGACAATCATCCTGAGCCAAAGTTCACACTACTGGGTGGCTAGAACTGCTATGGCTGTTCTTCCTTACCACACACTCACATACACACTCTCATCTGTGGCCAGGTTAGAGTGTCCAATCCACTTTCTGCACATCTTTGGAATGTGGGAGGAAACCAGGGCACCTAGATGAATCCCACTCAAAAACAGAGAGGACATGCAGACTCTCCACAGAAGGTATCCCAACCGAGAATCGAACTGGAGAGCCTCTTGTTGGGGGTGACAGCACTATCTGCTGTCCCATATAATATATATATATATATATATATATATATATATATATATATAAATCTGTAGTCTATTAGTCATACAAGTGAGTGAGCTTGTCTGTGTGTGTGTGTGTGTGTGTGTGTTTTATATATATATATATATATATATATGTGTGTGTGTGTGTGTGTGTGTGTGGGCGCATCTGTGTACATATCTATATGTATATATGGGTCTATGTCTCTTGTTTGAAATTACACTTCGGTGAACAAGAGAAGATTGAGACCCAGTTTAGCGAATGTGCACTTTTGCGAAACTCAGTTTACCAATCTCAGATTGCATTCTCGCACTTAGTATATATAAGTAGCGAGTGTCCAGTCTAGCAAACAAAAGCACATTTTAGCAGTGGGGCAAGCCCCCCTGTACTCCCCATGTGGGGGTCTGCAGCCCCACTACTTATATATACTAACTCCAAGATTGCACTACAGTGGGGAAAAGGTATATTTCCTTGTCCCCACTGTACTGTGGCTCAGTAAACGGAGTTTCATGAAAGTGCACTTTTGGTTAAGTGCACTTTCACTAAACTGGGTCTCAATCTTCTCTTGTTCGCTGAAGTGTAATATCGAACTAGAGAAGTAGACTCGCATATCTATATATATATATGTCTATAGATAGATATATATACATATGCGCATATATATTCAGTTTTAATGTGTATCATCATGTATTTAAACATGCACTTTGTTACTAGACTTATTTTGGGTCTATATTAGATACTTGAAGTTACTGAACTTCGAATACGATATGGTCAACACCATATCATCTAAGTTCAGTAACATCGAATACCTAATAAAAAAAAATTAAAACATGACAGGAAACACAACTTTCCCTTTCTGCACTGTAGTGCAATCTTGGAGTTGGTATATTTAAAGAGTGGGGAGTGCCCCCCTGCTTACGACAGCTGCTTTCTGTCCATTTTTTTTTTTTTTTTTTTTTGTGTTTGAAATTATATAACTTCGAACATACAAGTTCAATCTTGTGATGTTCAAAGTTTTATATTTTCAATCACGTAACAGGAACCCACTTATTTACTATTAAATCAAATTTAATGGAAATCATATTGAAAGCAGCTCAAAATATTTAAGCATCCCATTCAAGTGTTCACCATTCACAGAAGATAACATGCATAAAATACATACAAACAATAATGGGGAAAATGTTTCAGTTTTTTGAAATGCCGAAAGTGAAATTTTCAGGCTAGAAACATGAGCAGCATTAAAACTGGAGCATCCTATAGATAGCTTCCCACTGGTTTCACTATCATGATGTACACTCCCCTCTGTGATTAGTTAACCTCAATCATTCATAAATCTAAAGATTTCTAGAACAGCGGTTGAGTTTGGTCTGGATGAAAATTATTTTATAATGGATATACTGTGTACAATCAGCTCTGATAGTTTATCACTATCAAGTGTTGTATCTAATTTTATAAAATCTATTTGATCCATCAGATGTTCTAGAGGTGCATATTCGGTAACTAGATTTAGATATGCAGATAGCATTGTATGGTCATACCCTGCTAAATGGAAAATTTCTTTGGTTCATATCCACCCATTTTATAATGGAGAAGTACAAGTCCAATGTATTTAGCCTACATATTAGAAAATAAATGAAATGATATAACCCTAAATCCATAATTATTCTTGTTAAAGAATTCAGTTTGTACAAACTTAAATTTGAGATGATATTTTACAGGACCAGAGGTAAGTTAAGCCCCTCACCAATATCACATTTCCACTTGTATCCTACTAAATGTAAAAAAAAAAAAACGGATCAGTATCTCCAGTTTGATAGTCAGGGTACAAGGTCTACAAATCAGAACATTTTAAAATTGTATGGTGCTTTTCTACACGTCTTTCTTGAGACAATTTGAAACACATTCCTCTGCATCAACGTGTCTCTGCTAACTGCCTTCCATTAACTGCTCAGCTAGTTTTTCTGTTCTGTATTCAAGCTATGACCAATGTTTCCCTTTCTCCCACCTTCTGCCATACCTCAGATAGTGTCCTTTTATTGACTTGTTTGTGTACCAACATATATGCCTGCTCTTCATTTCTTCTATTACGATTCATAAAGTTGGTACAGAGACAAGTTGTGCATATGATTTGCACTTGAATGCTCCTTCCTGAAAAGAATGTATACTAAATCTAGGTATAAAACCCAATGCCTATTCATGTTTTGCAAATATAATACATATATTTCTCCAAAATGTAAGATAATATCTTTACAACACAGACAAACACACACACACCGTATGGATTTAGTTACCCACATTCACCACACCAAATGTCAATGAAATTATTGTCAAGAACAGAACATTCACACATTTCTGCATATGCTCTAAGGATTAACTTCAGAGCAAGCAAAGTTAAAAAAAAAAGAAGTTATGTACTTACCATAATGTTCCATGTTTGCTGTCCTCTCTCACCATTCTTTCTTACTGGATGGGTTTGGAGCAGATACCAGGCTCCAGTTCGGCCAATACACTAGCTCGAAGTCTCTGACTTGGCTCGTGGCTCAATACCTATCCCACAATGCATTGGAGTAACCCCCAAATCTTGCCTGCTGCTAGCCATAAACAGAATGTATATTCCTATTTACACAACATGGGGAAAATATATATATATATATATATATATATATATATATATATATATATATATATATATATACATACATACATAATACATATAATAGGAAAAACAAACAATTTCAGAGGAGCTCTCTCAGTAGAAGGAAAGAAAAACACTCATCTGAGTCCTCTAGAAGCCTTGACTGTGGGAAGGAGGAAGGGATGTAAGAAAGAAGGGAGAGAGAGGACAACAAACACGGAACATTATGGTAAGTACATAACTTCTCTATGTTATGTTAACTCTCTCACCTTCTTTCTTACTGGATGGGACAGCATCCCTAGCACCATTTTCCGGGTTGGCTCACAGAAGTACACCTTTGAGCACTGTGGACCCAAAAGAAGCTCTGTCCCTGGAGGCCAAATCTACCTTGTAATGAGTAATGAAAATATGGGGCCTGGCCCATGTAGCAGCTGCACAAATGCTGTCCATAGATAGTCTAGCATGGTAAGCAGAGGATTGTTGCTAGAGCTCTAGTTGAATGGCCTTTGATTTTGAAAGGTAGTCTTCTATTGTTTGAAGTGTATATAAAGGTAATACAACTGGTAAGCCAATTTGAAAGTGTAACTTTTGAGAATGGTTTGCCTCACTTTGCTTGAGAAAAGGAAATGCCTATGTACATCCAACTGATGTACTTTGTATTCTGCCTTGTTGGAATGATTAGGAAAGAAAACTGGAAGTTCAACAGACTGGTTCAGATTGGTTTGAGAGCAGACTTTTGGCACGAAAGATGGATTAGTCCTCAAGGAAACTCTGCCCTTATGAAAGATTAGGTATGGTGGCTTAATTGATAGAGCTTGCAACTCTGAGACTCTTCGTGTAGATGTAACGGCCACTAACAAGATGGTCTTCCAGGAGAGAAACTTTAGATCACATGAAGAAGCAGGCTCAAAAGGGGGGTAAAGTTAGATAGGTAAGAACGAAATTTAGGTTCTAAGGTGATAGAGGTTCTTTAATGGGAGGTCTCAACAAACAAGTCCCTTTTAAAAATGCTTTACACAGCCTGTGTGACATGAGATTAGAAGTGTATTCACCGATGTGATAATTGGAAATTACAGCTAATTGGACTTTAATTGTAGCTGCAGCAGAGCCTTGCTGAAAAAGTTCTTCTTGGAATTTTAGAACTGAACTAATAGAGGCATAGAAGGGATCTATGTCTCTTGCTCTTGCCCAGTAGGAGAATCTCTTCCATTTGCTGGAATATAATTTTCTGGTGGAAGCCTTATGAGAAGAGGCCAAAATATGTTTGACTGCTGAAGTAAAATTTTGAAGCCTGACTATGTTTGGAAGTGGAGCAGCCAAGCTGTCAAATCAAGGGTTTGGAGAAAAGGATGAAGCGCACCTGACATATGAGTCAGAAGGTATGGGACTAGGTCCAGAGCCCATGGATTCTCCTGAAAATGAGGCCAGAGGAAGGGGAACCAAATCTGATGAGGCCAATATGGAGCAATGAGAATTATCCTGCTTCCCAAAACCTTGGCTTTCTAAATGACTTTGGGAATTAGCGGAAAGGGAGGGAAGGCATACAGTAGTCCTGAGGGCCAATCGTGGAAGAGTGTGTTTCTCTGTGTCTCCTCCACTGGGGGGATTATGGCAAATTAGGTGCTGCATTTGGTATTCAGGGGGGTTGCAAATAGGTCACAGCAAGGCTGGCCCCAAGTTCAGAAAATCTTGTCTATTATGCTCTGTTTCACAGACCACTCGTGAGGCATTAAAATCGCTCTGCTGAGCTTGTCAGCTATCATGTTGGATTTCCCCAGGATATGCATTGCTATCAGAAAACATTGGGAAGAGATTGCCCATTGCCATACTCTTAGTGCCTCTCAACAAAGGGGGTATGATTTGGTTCCTCCTTGTTTGTTTATGTACCAGACTACGGACATGTTGTCTAACTGGATTGCAATCATTCCTAGTGGGAGAGAGTCCTGAAGTGCTTGCAATGCCAGAAGCACTGCTCTCATCTCTAGAACATTGATGTGCAACTGAGCCTTGTGTTCTTGCCATGTGCCTTGGACTGTTCTTCCCAGATAATGCCCCCACACCCTATCTGAGAAGCATCAGTGGTCACCATAGCAACATGTTGTTGTGGAACAAAGGGTCTTCTGATGGTCACATAATTGGGCTGAAGCCACCATCAGAGATCTCTCTTGCATGAATCCGTTATCATTATTTGATGGGACATAAGAAGTTCTTGAAGAGATCATTGAGCAAACAGAAGCCACTGAAGGATTCTCATGTGCATCCTGGCTGGAGGGACAAGAGTGATGGTTGATGCCATGGTTCCAAGGAGTTTTAGGACTACTTTTGCTTTTACTTTGCTCCTGGGAAGAATTTCGATAATTTGCTGTCTGAGGACAGAGACTCTGTCAGGCGGAAGGCGAGCCATCATAGAGATAGTGTCAAAATCTGCACCAATAAATATAATACTTTGGCAAGGCAACAAGGCAGATTTTTGAAAATTCACTGTTATATCTAACTGAGTACAACGTTTCAGTGTAGTGTCCCTGGCCTGTAGAAGTAGATGCTTGGTGGTGGCAGTTAGGAGCCAGTCATCCAGGTATGGAAACACTTAGAATCCCAGGTGTCTCAGGTTAGCAGTTACTACTGCCATGCATTTGGTGAACACTCTGGGGGCTGTAGTAAGACCAAAGGCCAGAGCCCAAAACTGATAATGACTGGCTCCCAGCCAGAAGCGTAGATGACTCCTTGACGCTCTTTCCATTTTTATGTGGTAGTATGCATCTTGGAAGTCTATCGTCTTTCCCTAAAAAGGGAAGAATAGACTGCGGCGTCACCATTCGGAACTTGGACTTCTTTACAGATTCGTTCAACTTGCTGAGATCCAAAATGGGTCTCTAGTCCCCTGTTCTTTTTGGTACTAAAAAGAATCTTGAGTAAGTTCTGAATCCTGTTTGGTCTGTGGGGACTTCTTGGATGACTCTCTTGTTTAGCAACTCTTGGATTGCTATGGTTGCTTGTTCCCTCTGGGTGGAACATCTGGGATTCTTCTGATCTGTGGAATGGGCTGGCAAAAGGGAATGGAATATCCTCTGGATATTATACTTTGTACCCACTTGTCTCTTGTGATATTTTACCAGGTTTCTGGGTACAAAGTTAATCATCCCCCAACTACCTCCAGAGAAGAGCAGGCGGGCCTCCTTTCAGGAGCACTAATAGGGTCAGTCGCGAAAGGAATCATGGTCACCCTGGTTTTGCGGGGCCCCCCTGCCATGTGGGTGATGTCTACCATTACTGCCTGCCCCTCTGCCACTGGGGAAGGGTTCACCTCATGCGTGTTGAAAAACTCCCTGGGTTCTTTTGAACCACATCTTTCCACTCTTCTGGCCTTTAGAATAAGGTCTTGAAGGTACAGAAAAACGTACTCCAATGGCATAGAGAGTTTTCCCTTCCTGCTCACATCTGGTGAGTGTGTCCTTGACTTTTGGTCCAAAAAGAGAAGAACCATCAAAAGGGACACTGGTAAAGGTAGACTTGATGGACTCCACAAAGTTGCACAAGCGCATCCAGGAGTGCTTCCTCAGGGAAACTCCATAACCTGCTGCCCTGTTCACTCCATCTGCAGCATAGGATATTAGCCTCATGGAGGAGTTGAATATGGAATTTAAGGTGGATAACTGGGCGGTCACTTTTTCTGAGACCCCCACAGCTAATGAATCTTGTAGAGTATCTCCTATCTCCTTCAGGAGATCTCTTTGAATTCTTGTAAAATGTGTGAGGTAGTTCAGCAATCTGAAGGTGAAATTCACTGATGAGAAAACACACTTCCCGTATCTGTCTATCATTCAAGAATCTTTATTCAGTGGATGGACAGATGAGGACGTCTCACTTCCTTCTTGGTGGCTGCTGCTACCACCACCATAGCATCTACAGGTACACCTTTTGAGAGAAATTCCTTATCCAAAGGAGCTGACAGGAACTTATTAGGCCTCCGAGGGACTGGCTCCATAGAGTCTGGTGACTCCCAACCCATTTGCCTAACCAAACTCATAAGCTCATCGAAAGGTGGAGGAACCCAGGAGGCTGAAGGTTGAGATCCGAAGGCCTTCAGGTACACTGACTCTTCATCACCAGCCGCCTCTCTGTTTTAGGATCTCTAGGATATCTGAGAAAGAGATATCTTCAGAGGAAGACCATGGTGACCCTTCTGCTTTCTCGAGGTCAGTGTCAGAAGTGATGGACTCATCAGGGGAGTCTACATGCTTCCTCTTGTATGTCCTCTTCCGAGGTTGCTCCTCAGACGGGTAGTCTGGGGAGGTCTCAGAAGAGTGGAGCTCGCCCGATGGGCTTCCTGTGGCCCTAAATCTCTGCTGTCCTGTGAATAGGATGGTGCCAAATCAGACACCGGTGCCTAAGGGGAAAGAATGCCAGTATCCCTGAGTAGAGCTGCAGGAGGGGACATCACACTCCCTCATCACCTTGAAGGCTGATTCCCCCGGCTCCGAGGACACCCCCAGTTCCGAGGAAGTGGAGGAAATCTCCGGCACCAAGGAGATCGACTCCAAGGCCGAATTAGGAGCCGAGCTCACCTGTGCTGATGCACCAAGGGGCCGACTCATAACTGAAGAGACTCAGCTCCGAGACTGCCCCCCAGAGCTGACCAGAGAACTATGGCTCCTAGACACTCCGGATGGAACCGAAAGTGTCGGAGCAGGCAACGATTCTGTAGAGTCCTGAAGGGGTCTCGGAACCAAAGAGTCTACCACAAAAGGTATCTGGCATTCTGGCACTGAAGATCCAGCTTGACTTGGAGGAGGAATAGAAGATGTAGTCATCTTGGATGGTTCCGAGACAGGTGGGGTCAGAGCCGAGAACAATTTTGTCAGTGCCAGCAACTTCAAAAGCCTGCACACAACCCTGTCCACATTGTCATCTGATAAGCTCCTAGAGGACCTGTATGAAAGAGTGGGGATTGAGACCTTTGAAGAATAGTGGATCTCAAAGTCAGAGATACCGGTTCTAATTCAACAGACTGGCTCCGAGAAGTAGTCTCTATTGGTTCCAAATTCTTTAGAACTGATGAGCTAGATTTGTCTGCACCAATTGTCTCGTTCAGTTCCAAAGGTGGTGGAGCCGAGGAGATAGATTTTTTAGTCAATTTAGGCAATTTCTTTGGAGGCTCTGAATGAGCTGAGGATGAGGATGAGGAGGAAAGAAAGTCTCTTGGACTTGTCACTAGTAGTTGGAGAAGTTTGTAAAGCTTCATCAAAAGAAGGCTTTATTAAAGATCGTACAATCACTTTGTTTTTCCTCTCATGTAACACTTGAGAACTGAAGGAGTGACAAAACTGCAGTATTCCTGCAAGTGAACAGCAGCTAAGCAGTACACGCACACACTGCACCCATCAGTTATTGACATTTTTTGGGAGAATTGTTGGCATTTCTTGAACCCAGAGACTTTGGGTTCTTTATCTCTGGACTCTTTAGACATGTTGAACTGCAACAAAAAATTATACCAAACATAACCTAAGATAAACAAACAGCACAGGAAACTAACAGCTCTACCTTCTAAGTTAAATGGGCACTAGGCTCTCTAACTTAAACGGACCTAGCCGAGCTGATGGGGAACAAACAACACAAACCTTCTAATAAAAAATGGGTTACTTTTAGCTCTCTAACTTAAATGGGCTAAAAGGGAAATAAACAATTACCACAAGACTGACAGGGATAGGACAGGTCTTCTCAGAAAACGATGGCCAATAAGCAACAACACAATAGGCGATAAATGAATTATGCCAAAAACCTACAGAAGGGATAAACTGCCTAAACTAAAATCTACAATAACTCTAATAACAAGAAATTTGTCAAAAACAGCTATCAGTAATGTAATCAAAAACACTTAGCCACAGCCAGGACAGCATCCAAACTCAAGCGGCAAACAAGATCTGGGGGCACTCCAATGCATTGTGGGATAGGTATTGAGCCATGAGCCAAGTCAGAGACTTCGAGCTAGTGTATTGGCCGAGTCGGAGCCAAATATTGGCTCCGAAACCATCCAGCAAGAAAGAAGGCGAGAGGGATAACATAACACCATGCTATTTTTGCAGGGGGGTGCACCCTCCCCCCACTCCCTGCTATTTATTTATTTATTAAGTCCAGCTTCATTCAAGATAACACCATTCCCAGTGTAAAGGGTATAATACCAGCCTGGTGGACTGTCAGTCGAACACTTGTCGATTGCCTGTGCGTGTATGTGAGTGTGTGTGTGTGTAATTTTTTTTCAGCAAAGAAATAGAGAACTCATGACCTCAGTACAGAAATACCACAAAAAAGCCATATCTTGGATGACAAGGGGTATGTAAACTTCTTATATAACTGAAAAACAAAACAGACAGCAGTAGTGTCAGCCTCATTTACACAAGAAGTCTGATAAGGTAAAGGCAGGTAATATGGAGTGGAACAAAGGGTGGAGTAAGACAGTGCAAATGAGGAGCAAGACATGGATTATTGTACCTCTTTCAGAGGCTGCAAATTTTTCTGAAACATGAGGGTAGAGACCATAACATCTTCCCCTACCCTCTACTTTGCTTCTGTAGTTGCATGTTAACTTGAGGTGTTGTGCCAAGATGAATTAATGTCAGGAAACATCAAATACCAAATTTAAATATGTGTTCATGATATTAGCGGTTGCATGCTAGTAATGCTTGTATATATTTGCACGTACAAGCTGTTTGTGTGTCAACTGCACAGCAGTTACAGTAAATAAGAGATGATAGTATCACAGCTCTGGATTTCATGAGCTGAATTTATGCATAGTATTTGTATACAATGTACAATGGGCTAAACAAAGTTCACTGCCAAAGGTCTGCTTACCTTTGCAACAAAGTTCAGTTGTTTGTTTGCAAGAACCATCGCTATATGTGACCCAGGAAATCTTAACCAGAAAAGGTAAAAATAACATATTGAAACAGCAGCAGGCAGGAATACAATGTTCTGCTGATCGAGGTGATTGCGTGATAAAAATATCAATGAAAGGAAGATAAAAGAGATTATATGTAAAAAAATGTATAAATATTTGCAATATCTATTATTATATATACTCCAAGAGTGGCTTACAAGTGCTTAATGCTGGTTTGGGTGTGTCAGACTAGCAAAACAGTAAGAGAGTAGAACATGGACATAGTTTAAAGTGGCTGGGTGTGTTGGATATGTTAATGTCTGTAAAGTACTAATGAAAATTAGAAAGCTTCTTAAAGGGAAGAAGGCACATTAAATATATATAGTAAGTCCTCTTTCAGTTTTTAAAAGATTCAGGGGTTCTAAATGGTACTCTTGTAACTATTAAAACAGTTTCAGGGTTGTTAAATGTAAAGGGTATCAGAATATATTGACTGCTGTGCAGTTTAATTGCACCATCAAAACTATCTGAAAATAAATAATTTAAATAAACTGGACAGAATTTACTATAGCAGTTGAATGTGAAAAGCGATAATTTCAGGGTGTTTAAAGTTCCATAAAGAAATCAGTTGCTGCATGAAGGCAATTTTGTTGTAAACAGTGGTGCTGCAAATATTAGCTGAGAAATGCAAACTTGCAGATGTAATAAAAAGCAGAGAAAGGGAGTATTGTTTGGAGCACATCTTGTGAAAGTCATTCAAATGAATCTGCTGCCTACAGAAGAGCTGACACTTGAACAAACATTGCAGTATCAGTGGAAACAGCACCCAAGGAGAATGTACAACTAGAGCAAGATATTCCCGAGTTTAGCTTTCCTAAGAATATATTTTTACAACAAAACTGTTATTTATTAGATAAAAATTTACTTCAGAAGGTCCCATAAAATGGCCATTTTGAAGATATGTGAAAGTGGAAGAACAACAGAAAATATGGGTGAAGTGTCATTGGCTCCATGGCACAGAAGGATGGAGCCCTATGACCCAGGTGACATGAGGTTTGATTTGTAGCCTTGGCATTAGAGGAACTGATAAGTAAAGATAGTGGAATGAAGAAGTTATGTCCACTTAGCTTGGGGTAGAGGGATGCAGGAATACATTCCAGAAGGAAGTGAAGAAGTGTTTTTGCTTTGTTGCTAGGATTCTAAAGAGCATAACAAAGTTCATGCCATGCTGGGAGGGTGTGGGACCATGTCGGGAAAGTGATACATTGTCTGTTCATAGAGAGGAATGATAGCTTCATAGTGCCCTACTGTATTCTCCTTGAAGGTGGGGCTTAAGACAGGCATGTCATCATGGAGGTAGGCCATTCACCCCTCATTCCTGGAAAACCTGAGATTGAGTCTGAAGCCAGCACAGGGGTTAGGAAATAAAGTCCATCAGCCCACAGTATGATGGTTTCTCCCAGGTCAACCTGACCTTTGACCCTGACTGCCAGAGGAGAATGAATGAGCCAATGAGCAGGAGAACTGATGATCAGTGGGAGATGGGCAGAAAAGCAAGAATGCTCAATAGAAAGTATGAACAAGATTAGACATACAAAGTGGTAGGTAATGCAAACTGAAGTGAAATCAGACAAGAGAGAGACAAATACTTAAAATTAACTATCCAGCCTGCTATGTTGAGTTTTTCCTAATATCTATTTTATCTAATTTAGAATCACAGAGGAGTCAAGCTTATCCTATGATACAGTGGGAGCAGGGCAGAAACACTAATTCTGGATAGGATACCAGTCTGTTACAGGATGCAAATATGCAAACACATACACACACCATTATGTTATGCATAGCAAATAGCAGTTTAAAGCATTTCCAGTTCATGTATGGCATGTTATTGGTACGTAGGAAAAAGTATGAATACTGGAATAGCTGATGAAAAGTTACACTGAGTCTAGAAGTATATGCACACACCACACAGTAGGCACCCCAGCTAAAAGACTAACTGGATCAGTAATGGGTCCAATTATACAAAATATTCATTAGGCTATTTCTGGGGTATAACTATGTTTTATTACTGTTATTGCTTATAACATCAACCAACTGAATAGACTTGAAATGGTATAGAGAAAGTTATAAGCTAAAACTTGCGCCGTGATGATAGATTATGATCATACATTACAAAACTTCACAAAACAAATCCTAGTACTTTGGAATAAGTTACTGCTATTTATATGTCAGTCAGCTTCATTAAATGTCTTTAAAACAGGTCTAGATGAATGGTTGGGTAACTAGGCATTTGATTCATCATTTGGGGAGTCAACATTCTTCAATGACCTTGGGGCCTGAACACTCTATAGGGAACATATGAAGTGCTGTGAACAAACAATGTCAACTACTGCATCAATATGCTGTACAGCTATGGAATCGTAGAATATCAAATATTTAGATAGAGGTATTGTTTGTATCACTGCAGATGTAACATGAGTAAAGCTTAAGATGGATCTGTATGAGTTAGCTGACTCTCTGTTCTAAAGGGATAAAGTCCTAATGTAAAGCTTAAGATGGACCTGGATTGGTTAGCTGGCTGGCTGTTGCAGAGGGATAAAGTGCTGACTGCTCTTCAGGTAACCTGGATCCAGTTCTTGGGTTCAGGCACTACAGCAGCTGGCCAGGAGAATAGGAGTGAGTGGCAAATATTATTATGCTCATTTCTTTGTAGGGTTGCAGAAAGACCTTATTGTTGCATTACATCCTTTGGAGGATGAATGTTTATAAGTATGTATCCAGTACTAGTGTGTGTGTGTGTGTGTGTGTGCTTGCACTGTCTGATCACAAGGGAATGGAGAAAATACAGCATACAAATAGTCCTTAATGAAAGTGTTGAAGATTATGCTAAATAGAGCTGCTTTGAAGAACCTGCATCCTGAACACAATTAGGTCTTTACTCCCACATTGTCTCTGTATACTGTAGATGGCTCCTTGGTCTTGGCTGGTAAGCCAAACCCTTGGATTGTTGGGATAACAAGCACTTCTAGGAACCAGAAAGTAATTTGCAAAAACAATATAAAACATAAAACCAAAAATAAAGCACAAAAACATTCAATGCTTCAGCTATGGTACAGCAAAGATTTTTCCCCACACTCTGCTATACTTAACATAACAAATTTCAAGTCATACCAAACTGGGGAAGGATGAAGAAATAGCACTAATTGAAAGTTCAACCAAATAAGTTTTCAAACAAATTAATTACTTCCTTATGGGAGCATCTAGGTTGTAAGCTGAATGTCCCCTCACTACTACCTTACAAGCCCCCAGTCCAACAATTAGTTCAATGTCTGTTAGCAGCTCTTTTTAATTAACCCTTAGAAGGCCAAACTGAATTAGATATAGACATAACACTCCCTTCTTGAGAATAACTTGCCTTTGGTGGTGAATAATATATCTTTCGTCACTGATTCAGGTAAGGGAAGCAATATGATGGCGCTCTTAGAGCATGTTTTTGATGCAGGTATGGATCTAGCCTTGAGCAGTATTCTACCATCACCAAGAATGATGTCACAATATGATCAAAAGATAATTGATTTCAACAACTGGCTTATATTCTAGTGGCATTCTAAGAGGGTAGAATATGTCTTAGCCTGGGAAGAGAACGTAGAGAATCTAAACATCTTTTCACCTCCTTCTCCAAGGCTTACATATATATTGGTTAAAACCTTGTCCACTGCCATTGTGCCTTTTTTAGGCAAAGTCAGTGTTCAAAAACATCCAACATAACTAAACAGAATCAGGACCACACTAAGGTATTGTTGCTCTGTACTAGAAGCCTTAACAAAAAATCTCCACATCTTACAAGCACTACTTACCCTGGAAAATGCAGATATATGGATTGTCAAAGAGACCTGGTTTGAGACCAGTGGAAGCACTTGATCAGTGGAGGGTCTTTATGCCTATCCCTCATGCAGGGCTTCCACATTAGAAGGAGGCAGTAAAGATGGAGATGACTCTATTTTCTTTAAAAAGATCTCATCTCCAGACTTGTTACACAAGATTATTACTTGGAACCTCCTCCATGTCCAGTCTACTATTTCACATGATAGCTAACTGCAGAACACCCTCTATGGCAATTCATCATTGAAGTAATTTAAGCAAAGCTACCACAATAACATCAATACTTCCTTGTGGACACATTTATTGGAAGATAAAGTCAATATGCTTTCAATGTATAGTTTCTGGCTTTAGCAGGACTTTGTAAAATTTTTTTTTGTATTAAAAACCTTATGTAGAGTGTCGCGTTTTAATACATTAGTGGCTGCTAGCCCAGATGTATGTACATAAAAACAGTAAGTATTTATTGCATTGCTTTGGCACTTTGTACATCATATTTAAGCGTTTGGTTTTTCAATGGTTTTATACAACTAGAAAAGCATGTCTTAAGATGTGAAAGTGTTTCGTGTGTTTTCCATTCTGCACTTTTGTTGAGTGTTATACTATTTACTTATTACTGTAGGTGGATTAACTTATTGCTATTTGTTTGTGTACTTTTTACTTGAAAACACTGTTGAAGGTTAAACGACTGGAAAACATTTTTTTAAAAAGTGAAAGACACTGAGAAGATTATGTTATAGAAAGACGATGGGTTTGGAAAAGGTTTGAAAGAAAAGTGAAGGGCTCTGGAAAAACACCGATGTGGAAGAAAATTTGACTGCTGTCTGAAATCTCCCACTTGAGCTGGACATTGAATTATATAGAGATGATAGGATATAGAATAGCCTACAATGATTCTGAATGATAGTCAAGTTCATGGGGTTGTTGATGTTTAGTATTAATGGAGGATAATGCCTAGTTATTATGAAGCCATAAGTGAGTTTTAGTCTTATTATTATAAGGATTTTTGGGGGAAAATGATATGCAGAACTTAAGGAAAATTGTAGTGATGTGTGCAGTTTATGGGTCAGCAATTTAGTTTACTGAACTATGGGTTGACATGCAGAATGTGCCAGAAATATGAACAGTTAGGAGATATTGGTCAATCTATGGAATAATATGAGCACTCAGAAGAGTTGCAGGGTAGGAAGGGAGGGTGTCAGTAGTACAATTGGGCATCATATAGGGAATAAAATGTTAAAAACTGAGTGTATCAGCAGAACAGAACTATCTGGATGGAGAAGACAGTGTAAATGCACCAGAATAATCATGACTGGGTGTGATAAAAAGGAAACTACATGAAGAGTCAAATAAACATAGTAGGATTGGAGTACTTAGGAGAAAACAGGCTAATGGAAGAGAATTACTATCAAGGTAAGAGAAATAAAGAAGTAGAGGAATTATCAGATGGTAATGGGAAAAGAGAGTTAAGGAAGCATGCAAAAGGAGAAACTATGTTAGATAAAACAAAATGCTGTTATTAGTAAACCTGTGATGAGAATGTGTTATGAGAAGAAATCAGTCAGTGATTTTATATTCTTTAAATATGAGGATTAGGTGGTGGTGAAAGAAGGAATCTAATACATATGGAAACCATTCTAGGAAATTATACTTTATAGGACAGAGCAGAGTAAGTGACAAAAACAGTGCTGTTAAAAGGCAGGAAGTGGTCACATATTGCAGTTCAACTAGGTATTGTCTCCTCACAGCAAGACATTCTCTGGTTCAATTCCCAGAAGAGTTGCCTTCTACGTAAAGTCTGTTTGACCTCCTTGAGTTCGTCTGTATATTCTCCATTCAGTAGTTGGCTTGATGAATATAAATTGCCCCTAGGGGTGAGTGAGTGTCTTTGTGTGTGTGTGTGTGTGTGTGTGTGTGTGTGTGTGTGTGTGTGTGTGTGTGTGTGTGTGTGTGTGTTTCATATGGAAGAAAGGCCTGCCAACCTGCTTTCATTCCCTACCTATGTAGTAAACTCCGTGAATGGCAGTTGGATGTTCTGAGGTTGCTGTAGAGGTCAGATGTGACTAGAAAGCAAAGATAGATGACTATTGATTTGTCAGGGAAGGCTGTACAGACAGAAAGCCATATGAATGACTATATTATAGAGAGAATGTTTAAGGATATGTGTGCAGCCTTGCAGCATTGTCAGAGGTGCTTCCTATACCCATGGCCAGTATATTAAGGAAGGGTTAAGCAGTACAGTTACTAAGTGAATAGGTTTTGGAAAGGGACATTTCAGCATAGTAGACTGAGAAAAAACTGAGAGGGGAATACCTTACAAAGTATGAAGAGGTCTCATCTGAATACCAAAAGGAAAAGAACTACTAAGAATGATGCTGGCGGGGCACACAAATGGCCTGGTAGTTTTCAAATGACATGAAATGCCATGAGAACTGAGAGACAGTACAAAAGAGAGGGTATGTAATGATAGAAATGGGAATTTGAGGAAAGAAGCAGAGACGGGATGTGAAAGAAAGTAAGCCAGGCATACTGGCATTTTCAAACTGCCCCATTTGTTGACATGTTCATTTATACAAAGGTGTAATGATATTTGTATAATGCAGAATACAGGATGAATATCCCAACTGGGGTGGCAGTAGTGGTGCAGTGGTTAGCATTGCCACCTCAAAGCAAGAGGTTCTTCGGTTCAATTCTCGGTTGGCGTGCCTTCTGTGCGGAGTCTGCATATCCCCCCTGTAGTCACGTGGGTTTCTTCTGGGTGCTCCAGTTTCCTCCCACATCTCAAAGACATGCTTCAGGTGGATTGGACACTCTAAATTAGCATTAGGTGTGAGTGTGTGCTTGTGTGTGCTTTCTGTGGAAGGTTGGGTGCCGGGCTGGTAACTCGACACTGTAAAACTCCACTGCCAATTGTTCTGCGGACCTGCAGACCACTGTTCCACTGTGGCAACCCCTAATGGGAATAGCCAAAAGGAGAAGAAGAAAAAGGATGAATATTTCAACTAACTGGAATAACCCATTAATTCCAACAGCAGGAATGTTATTTCCTTTTATCATCCCTGCTGGAATACTGCACACTTTACACATAAAAGACAGACATTAAAATCTTATCAGAAAAAAATTCAGTTTAAAAGTACAAAATTGGCATGTGCCAAATGCAAATAAATAAATAGATAAAATGATAAACAATGACAGCAAAGCCAAAAAGCTCTGCTGTTGCATAAATATTACCATCTAGTAACATGCTGTAAAATTCTGCTGCATCTGAACATCACCAGTCTGGTCTTGTTTAGAGTTTGGTAAAATAAAAATATTTAATTTTGGGACATAACCTGCAGTATTTCCTTCTTGAAATAATGAACTTTTTCTTAACAAAGTTCCATCTTTTTTTAAACTTTTTGTCGTCGTCTTTAGCCAGATTGGTTCTCCCCTCCCCTAAATCAAAATAACAATTATGCTCATGCAATAACTGAGCAGTACATACTTGCTAATATTCTGTGATCATAAGACTTGTGTGAAAAAAATATACAGAATATTTTCATTATGTAATATCAATAGCACCTTGGGGTCAGGAGTCACAGCTGAGATTAACTTTCTCTTAACATGGCCATTTATTTCCTAAGCATTTCCTTTACGATCAAACCTGGCTAGTTATGAGTAAATCTCACTTTATCTTCCACTATCCAAGCCATTTTTCTGGACTAAGCAAGATCATGAAATGGTGCAGTACATAGAAGCAAATGGAGATTAAGCAAAGCATGGTGCTTTATTTGTTATAAATGATCACTAACAAATATGATACTAATATGATCATGGTCAACCTGTTACCTTCAAGCATTGGCATATTGCCCTTAGACCCAACATTCACACCTAACTGCTGTTGATGTGACCCCTCCATCCTATGTACAAGGGGTTGATGACAACGCTGGTGGCTACTATACAAAATCTGATCACATTCATCAGAAATTTCCTTTAAAATTGAACTGCTAGTTACTCTGAATTCTTAAATATGTGGTAAGTGCTAGGATTACCTTCTGAGTTAGGCAGCTGTGTGAGGTGGGTGTAGTCACTGTTATCTCACGTTTCTTATAATATACTTTGAACATTTCACTACCTGAATTCATCAATTAGTTATATTTGGTTAGTGATACATTGGAGTGGCATAATTTATACCTGCTGTAATATCTGATCATTTTATAAGCCCAATATACCTTTATATGGAAAACAGATGGTATAACCGTCCACTGTTATGTATATTTCTGCATTTTAATGCAGCAGAATACTATGTGAGAAATAGTTTTTCATCAAAAGGAAACTCCTGCACGTTGAGCAAATGCACGGCTCAAAACAAGGACAAATTGAAAACACTTTAATGGTATTAAACCATAAAAACAACAAGAGACACAGACCGATTTCGGCCAGATCAAATCATAGCCTTCATCTGTGTGAAAAACAGAACATCAATTGTTGAAACTTAAATAAGCCCATCTACAATCTCATTGGTTGTGTCAAAAATATTCATTCAGACCAGGTGGAAATAATCCACCCAGTTTCACAATCCATTTTTTCTCTTTGGTATTTAAAATAGAGTGCCACCCTGTCTTGTTGGATCTGTTACCTTGTATAATATCAATAATCATAAAAATAAACTTGGCAGATTTATGAACCAAATGATGTTTGTAGAGTGCGTTATTAGCCCTTTTGTTTTTAATATTGCTAATGTGCTCAGAAATTCTAATTCTAAATGGTCTAGAGGTTTGACCAACATAGAATGAACCACACTGACATGTGGCCAGATAGACCACCCAGTCACTGCTACAGTTAGCAAAAAAGTTGAGATCATAAACCAACGAACAATTTCTACTAGAAAACTGTTTGGATTTGTTCACCTTGTCACAGTTGGTACAGTGGCCACATGGGAAACAACCTATCAATGGGTCACCTGTCAGAGTTGTCTGCAAAAATTGTGAATGTCCATCCATAGTACCATGTTTGTAGTGGTTAAAAAAAGAACCAAGGTTTTTCCCTTTCCGAAATGAAAATAGACATCTATCAGGTATTATGTTTGCTACTTCATGGTCACATTGCAAAATATTCCAGTGCCTGTGTACACTCTGTATTAATTGATCAGAATTTCTGGCATTAGTTGTAGTAAACCTAAGGGGTACAGAGTTTATTTTGGCATGTTCCTTGTAGTCCAATAAATTTTGCCTATCTAAGGAATTAAGCCGATTACTGGCACTTGTAACATAACCCATGCCATAACCCCTGGATCTAAATCTGTCAGTAAGATCCTTCCGCTGTGTTTGAAATGAAGAATCATGAGAACAGATACGTTTTATCAGAATAAATTGTGATTTAGGGATATTGCGTACAACATGTGGTGGATGGAAACTCGAGGCATGAAGAATGGTATTGTACTCAGGATGTTTCCTAAATACTTCTGTACCTAATGTATGGTCAGGTAATCTGGTGATGGAGACATCTAAAAAAGTAATAATGTTCCTATCTTAATGAACAGTGAATTGTAGGCCCCAGATATTATTGTTTAGATAAGATATAAGTTCATATAAGCCATGTGAATCACCTTTCCATACCATCCAACAATCGTCCAAGTAACGTCTCCAAATGTCAATATATTCCAAAAAAGAATTGTTTTGGCAATCATAAATAATCTGTTGTTCTACAAAGGCCATAAATAAGTCCACCATAAATGGGTGCAAACGAAGCTCCCATGGCGGTGCCCTTTACTTGCCAATAACAATTATTCTGATAGAAGAAGACGTTACTTGTGAGGACAAATTTGGCTAATTCAACCAAAAAACTATTGAAAGTGTGTTGGTATAAACCTGCCTTATCCAACCAATAGGACAGAGCTTCCAAACCAGCTTGATGTGGAATGTTGGTATATAGACACCTAACATCAAGGGTACACATCAACCAATCTTGCTCCAACTGACTATCTGAGATTATTTGTAGAAAGTTGGTGGTGTCATGTAGTCTAGACCATATCAAACCAAGTAAAGGCTTGAGATGTTTGGTGAGAAATAATGACAAAGGTTCCGTAATATACCCTCTACCTGAAACAATAGGTCTGCCAGGGGGATTGATGGGGTCCTTATGAACTTTGGGTAGAAAATAAATATATTGCGTTGCTGGATCATGAACCATAAGTTGTTGTACAGTATCATTAGTAATGATAGATTCATCCCTAGCCCAAAGTAAAAACTCCTCAATTTGTTTTTGGAACCTGAAAGTTGGATTAATAGCCATCGGAGAATAGTATCTCTGATCCGACAGTTGCCTAATGGCTTCTTGGTCATAATTACACCAGTTTAGAATAACTACAGCCCCACCTTTATCAGCAGAAATAATAACAATATTTTTATTATTCTGTAGTTCCAAAATGGCTTCCCTTTCAGCCAAGGAAATGTTGTTGGATTTGAACCGTACATCAGATCTAGAAAAATGAAGATCTTTGAGAATCCTGTTTTGAAACTGATGTACCAATGGATGCATGGGTGGATTAAATGAAGACTTATGATATATAAGTCTATCACCACTATAGTTACCAGTATCACCAAAAACCAATTTAAGATTTAGATTTCTACAAAATGATACCAAATCCTGAGCCAATATGTCTTCAGAAATCATGAAGCCAGGTACAAAAGAAAGTCCTTTATTCAAAACCAACAATTGAATGGGTGATAAAACAACATCCGACAGATTTAGAACATTGTTGTTAACATTGGCATTTATTTCTGCATGACCATTTTCAACAGACCTTGTATATTGGTTATGCTTTCTGTGTTTCCTACCCCCCCGATGGTATCTGCGCCTAAAGGGATAGGACCCGGTATCCTTTTGGGGGATGGTGATCCTGATACTGACTGTAGTTCATTATCAGTGCATGATGAAATGTCCTCAGTTGAAGAGCCAGATGCTAGGCTCGATTTTTTGAGGATGGAGTGAGGTCTTTTTCTTTTGGGAGTCCTAGTGGAATTGGGTGTAAATCTAACCTGTTTGGTATAACTTGCAAAGGGGTTGGCATTCTTATAGTCACCCTGATCCCTCTGAAATTTTTTGGGTTTCCTGGTGCGTAGTTGATTCTCTAAAATATTAAGGTCTGTCGCTACCTTATTGAGTTGTTTATTGAAAAAGGTTTCACCCTCAAAGGGTTTCACATCACCAACCAGCTTGTTGACTGTGTCTATTTCCGAATCAATAATTCTATCATAAAACTTGGATAAAGCATCCACAAAGGACATAGTTGCTTGTTGTTGTATTTAAGACCACTGTTCAGTAAGTTCCTGGTCAGCAACCCCCACATGGGGTTGAATACGTATTCTCAAACCTCTGGGGGTAATCCCCTTAGCCATATAGGCCTTAAACAGCTTAGAATGCCAAATATTTGATCTAAGTGATCTAAGATGTGTATGTAATTGTTCAAATGCTAGTGCACAAATCGATTCTGAATCAGATTGATCCATGGTTGTGGAATTTTCCTGTGGAAGGTGACCCAAGCCAAAAGCTCTGAGGTCTTCCCTGTCTGCAGATAATCCTGTCACCAAACTTAAAAGATCCATGGTCCACAATATCCGCTGACAATAATAGTACAAAACTACGTCAGCTATTTAATAAAAGTATTAAAGGGACAATAACAGCCCAAGAGAAAAAGAAATAAGGTCTATAAGAGTTATTAACTGAATTAAGGCTGTGCCCCTGATATACATAAAATAATTCGTGCATTAGCAAATGTAAATTTGAATACTAATATGGCCAAGGCCAGCATGGCAAATCATAGTGCTGAGACAGGAAAGTAACTGAACATTAGGTCAGTACAACAACTGTTGTTACTCAAAATAGACTGAGAAAAAAGACATACAGCCAACAGAACAATATGTTAAAATGTGAAATGTAAAAACCAATCACCTATGGTCAGTATAAACCACACTAACTGATCTATAAATCCTGCATCAAGAAATATTCAAACATATAGAGGGTTAAATAAGGAAAACCCAAAAAATATGTTTTGAATGTCCAAATGTCCATGAAGAAGCTGAACCCAGTCTGACCCTGTGTGAAACATACACTTATTGACCCATAAGGTGTATTTGAACTGTAAAAATGTTGGACCACCAATTACTACAAACAGTTAAGAATCAAAAAAAGTCCCTAACCTGGTTAATTGGTATTAGTGACAATAATTACTAAAAAATATATCCTAGCAAAAATTGGATACAGTAAAATGTCAAACAAATAGCAACAGTTCAAATATTCATGGACATATAAAGCATATCAACTGTAAGCAAATTTACATGAAATACTCATGAAATAGTTCCACAATATTATGAAATATGTAAAAAAATGAATCCCAAAAGATGATATAACCACTTCGTCGTTAAAACACGAACATGGATGGATGAAACCGTATCAGTAGTCACTGACACATGTAGAAAGCATAAGTTCCATCATATAAGCCAATGGTCCAAAGAATAAAGTTACAGTCCCATCACATAAATCACTTGGACCCAAGAAAAATGAAATCTGTGGTGTTGCAGCAACAGAGAGTATTTAAAACACATTGGAAGATCCCAACATGACAGATGGTCCAATCATAATACTGTTCACCAAATGACCATAACCTACAAATAGGCACATAAAAAAAACCAAGGGCTATAATAAAGAAAAAATGTACATGTATTAATGATCGTTTCAAAAAATGTAAATCGCACAGCCACATTCATCTAAAAATAAATTCTTAATGAATATGTCCATTATATATAATGGTGAAAAAACGTCCAAGTCCTGATATGATCCCTGCTTCTTAGCGATAATAAAAGTTGAGATAGAGTAAACAGTACCTGTGTTCACAGACTACTATTGTGAACAAAGTCCAACAACCCTCAGATGTGGCAAAACTTGTTGAAAATAACCTTACACAGTGTCAACACCTCGTAGCTGTTAAAAAAGCTCGAATCTGAAGGCAGAAAAGATCAACATATCAGCCGAAAGATGCTGGCAGTTTTTCAGTTTTGCATAGCACAAATAAAATAGTGGTTTATGCAATGGAGGAAACATTGCTTTCTAACAAGGTACACTGACCTAAGAGTTGGTTATAATATTTAGTGGGAATAGGAGGAACAGTCCAATGCAAGGGGGAGGGGTGTAGTGGTATTAGCTCCAACAGAAATATTATTTTAGAATATTTGTCCTCATGTGCCACGTTTTTGACTGAAGTATAAATTAATTTCCTTCTTCTCAATAGTTTTGTATTTTCTCAGGAATTTGATTAAAATAATGTGTTTATATTCTAACAACTGATGGGGGTGCACTTAACCGCTTAACCACATCTGAGCTAAGTACACACTGCAAAACAAAGTAGTACATACTGCATATTTTAAAACCACATTTAATACAAATATGAGAGAAAACTATACTTTCTCATGCCTTACTTTGTTGAGTATTGAAAAGTCAAAGCAGGAAAGTTGTCCATTTTCTGTTGTCAATGTGTCAGTGAATAATCACTAGCTCGGTTAGATTCAGACTGTGTACTCACCTATTTGCAGTTCACTGGGCTCAGAGAAGAGGAATATGGAAGGTTTGTGAGCTCAGAGTCAGTATATATATAAAGATCAGGGGTGTAAAGACATGCTCTGACATTGGGTGGGTACAAGTTTTAACTCAATGAATAAATGAACGAATAAAAAATTAATATGTTTTGTGTTTTTTATGATCTTGGTTGCATCCTCATTTTGAGCTTGTGAGCTCCTAATGATTTAAGCCTTTTACTTGCTTGTAACTCTCCGGTTCAATTCTCAGCTGGGACGCCTTCTGTGTGGACTCTGCTTGTCCTCCCCGCGGTCGAGTGTCATTCGAAAGACATGCATAGAATAGAATGGGCGTGCTTTCATCTTGAAGGCTGGGTGTTGAGCTGGCACCTCGGCACCGTATAAATCTACTGCCAATCATTAGCGGACCAGAGTTCTGCTGTGGCGACCCCTAACCGGGAGAAACCGAAAGAAGAAGAATAACAACTTGCTTGTAACTGGGTGTTACTTAAACCACAAATCATTGTTTCAAGAGGATTTAAATAATTACTAATAAGATAAGCATTTTGTATAGAAACTACTGATTTAATCTTATGTCTCATATTCTTATTTTCTATAATTTTTACCAGAAGTAGCTATCGTGCATTCTGATATCTGAATTTGTAAGCAAAAATAAACACAGAAAGTAATAAATAATTTTATATTGTTAACAATTATGCTGCTAACAAGATGTGTAACATACATTGACTACTTTAAACATGAATACTTGGCTACTGGTATTCATTAATTTACTCATGGAGAGATAGATCCCTTCCCAGCACTTAAAGAAAGGCTGAAAAGTTTATTATAAATGAAGCATAATTTTATCACAGGACACTGGTATGCACTCACTCACACATCATCATACCTATGGACAGTTTGGACAATCACTAGTTTGTCTTCAGCAGGTCCTTAGGATGTAGGATGAAAGTGAAGCACCCGCCAAGGTAGACATGCAGATTCTGTAGAAATGGCATCCTGGCTGAGAAATGAACTACAGACCCAAGCTGTGTAAGGCAGCAGTGTGCTAACTGCTGCATACCACTATGTTGCTAACTGCTTAAAGCAGTTGTTTTATATTGTTCACCATAGTGAAACATGTATGCTATATTTTTCTGTATATTTACACATATTTTGACTTATTCTTTGTGTGTGTGTGTGTGTGTGTGTGTGTGTGTGTGTGTGTGTGTGTGTGTGTGTGTGTGTGTGTGTGTGTGTGTGTGTGTGTGTGTGTGTGTGTGTATATATATATATATATATATATATATATATATATATATATATGTGTGTGTGTGTGTGTGTGTGCTTATGACCATTTGTGTAAATATACCTGAGTGTCTGTCATTGTGTTACACTGGGATTTATTACAGTTTCTTCTTTCTCTTTCTCTAGCAGAGATGACGTGTAAGACTTGGCAAGAATTACTTTTGTATGGACCATTATTTAGGCAAACGTTCCTTAGCTTAGCAAAATCACATCATAATATCACCAGAAAACATGTTACTTTGGTACACTTTGAATTTCTTTCTTGTTTTAATCAAGTCACAAGTGTTTTGATGTTGTTGAAGTGAAATAGGATATTATAAAGGAATACAGACAATCCGCAGACTTGCAGACCCACTTCATTGGCTCATAACCTTTTATTTGTTTGTCTAATAGCCTTTTTTTCTGCCACCTTGTCAGCACTAATTATTAACTTGTGCAGATAGCCAGGATAGGTGATTATCCAATACTTATATCAGAGATATTCCTGTACATATGCATACCATGTAATGCAGGTAGAAATTAAAGGGACATCATTCTTCACTAAATACATAGAAGTAATTGCATATGAAAAATGCTTTTATTGTTAAGATATGTTTACTGTCAAACTCCAGAAATGCACTTCTTCATTTAATCATGCCATCAAAATAAAATGTTGGAAATAAAAACGTTTTATGCCAACATTTTGAAACATGTTAAAGCTGATTTTCGGTTTGTGATGATTTGGAAAAAATGACCATCAAACTGCATTTGCCATCCAGATATCAGTATTACGCATTCACTAATTTTACTGTTGATTTAACAAAAGTTTGAAACCATACATTCAATGTTACGGTACTTGAAGAAGTGCATTTCTGGATTTTGATAGTAAACCATTAATATAAGAATAGTGAAAACAGGTATCATTAATCCAAGCACCTGTGCATCACTCTGATATAGGACAGGATTCCTAACACAGATAATGGAACCCATAAGAGGGAAATGGTTAGAAGATAAAAATGAGGTAAACAGCAAAGGTTAATGGGTAAGAGCACAAGAAACACTGTTGACGGGAACTTTCAGTTTTGCTATATTAGGTATTTCAAGTTCTGCCAAGTTTTATTCAAGATGAAGTAAAAAAGTAAATAAGAATATCTTTTCTTTTCATTTTTTAATCTTCATGCCATAAAGGCAGACTAAGAAACTGGACACATGAATTTGTTTTATAAACTATAACATGTCAAAAAAAAAAAAAACAAATAGTTGTTTTCATGTCAAGCTTTATTTAAGACACCAAGGTTGGATATAGACATAAGGGGGGTAATGTGAGACTATTCTATTTAATACAGACTCATAACTGTGATGTGGAATAATGTTTGTTGCCACTAGTAATATGAATTATTCAGCATCTCAGACCACCTAGACATTTGCTATTATCTCAGACAGAACAGCTATACAGAAAAACTCTGCACTGCTTGCCTTGACAGGTGTAAATATTTCCAGTATCACTTTACCTACTATTTATTACAATCTCCAGGCTGCATTAAATATTACACATATTCTAAAGGCCTAAAAATTTGGTGGGGAGGACCCAAAGTTACCACAAAGTGTAACCTTTCTGAGTTAATAGCAAAAGCATTGTGGTAGAGCTGTTCTTGAGTTCAGAAAGGTTGCATAACCCACCATACCCCAAGATTCTCACTACACCTTTCTAAACATACTGGAAAATATTAAGATAGAACCAAACACCCTAATACTGGGTGATTTTAACTACCCTGCCATTAACTGGGAAAACTTCTCATGTACTAACACCTTTGCCCAACGGTTCTTGGAATTCATAAATTCCAACACCCTGGATCAACTAATCCATAGTCCCACCAGGGGCTCCAATATCCTAGACCTGGTCATTACCAACATGGGAAATCGATGCTCTATACCTATGGTCACCCCTCGTTAGTCAGGTCTGACCATAAGCTAATCACCCTTAACATCCACATCCCACCCACTCCCACCCTCCAGTAAGGAAACCTCCATAAAAGCTTCTCCAAAGCCAACTTCATGCTACTCAAGTCAGAAGTGACAAACTTCATGACACCCATCTAGACGGAAACTGAAAGTTCGACTGCTGAACCCTACACTAAGACACTGTACGAGCACATCCACTGATGCATGAATCGTGCCATCCCAACTAGAACCAAGACGCTCTCATCCAAAAAAAAGAAGTCAATCTGGTGGTCCCCTGCCATAAACAAACTTTACAACAAAAGGAAGAAACTGTTGCAGAAAAGAGGAAAATCCCAGGATGCAAAAATCTTCCTTACCAGCCTCAGTAAAAAACTGAGATCCCTCATAAAATCCTCCAAAGCTAGTTACGAAAATAAAATTACCAAAGATTCCAAAGACAACCACAAGGCATTCTATACCTATGTCAAGAATCTACATGGCAATGCTCAGATCTGCTCTGAGCTAAAACAGAATGGCATTAAATATACTGATCCCAAGGATATTGCCAATATCCTGGCAGATCGATTCAGTGCCAACTTCACCCCCCTCTCACCCCCTAAATGGCCCATCTCAATACCGGAAGACTACCAAATTCCAGTAATAACAGCCACACAGGTAAAAAACGCACTCTCCAAAGCTAAGAATACAGCATCCATGGGACCACATGACATCCGAGGCTGTGTACTACATGAACTACAATATGAACTGGCACCTCACCTAAGTGTCATGTTTAATCATAGCCTCACCTCAGGTTTCGTGCCCACTGAGTGGCGCAGAGCTACAGTTATCCCACTGCACAAGGGGGGATCCACCTTGGATCCCAGAAACTACCGTCCCATCAGTCTGACAAGCCTTATCTGCAAGGCCATGGAGCATATTATCATGGAACTTATAAATAAAGACATTGGCAACCTTCAAACACTGGACCCCACCCAGTTTGGGTTCGTGAAGGGCCGATCTTGTCTCCTGAACCTGATTGTCTTCTTCAAATCAGTCTCCAGAGCCATGGACAAGGGTAAGGTGGTCCACACAGCCTATCTAGACCTTTCCAAGGCCTTTGACACCATCTCCCACTCTGGAATCATAGATAAATTTACTAAGCTGGGCATTAATCCCTACATCACCCAATGGGTTGCTAACTGGCTTACTGATAAAATCCACACTGTAAAAGTAGCCGACTCCAAATACAGCTCCAGACAAGTGACAATTGGAGTACCTCAGGGTTCCATCCTGGGATTGCTCTTGTTTGGTATCTACTTCTCTGAAGTACAGACCAACACTAAGGGACTCTGGCTAACAAAGTTCGCAGATGACTGCAAACTGGGAGCCATTATTGAATCCCCAAATGATGTGGATACTCTACAAAAGGGCCTTTACAGAAACAGATGCTTGGTGCCAGAGCCATGGGCTCAAGCTCAATGCCAAGAAATGTATAGTTATCCCCTTTGGGAAAAAACATGTACCCGTGAATTACCATATAGGTGGCAGTACACTAAACACCGAAAGTGTGATAAGAGACATAGGGACACAGGTGGACAGTGGTCTCACCTTTGATAACCACATTGCCACAACAGTCAGGAAATCCTTCTATATGGCACACCTCATCACTAAGGGCTTTTCATCCATAAAAATGGAGGTCATTGTCCCACTGTACTCATCCGTCATTAGACCCATTATAGAATACAACGCCCCATTTGGTATATACTTCTCAAGACATCTGCAACAACTGGAAAGGCCGCAGAAATACCTCACTAAAAGAATCACAGGCCTAAAGCAGATGCCCTACGCTGACTGCCTTAAAAAACTCCAGCTATATTCTGTCGCATATCGTCTACTCAGAGGCGATCTCTGCTTAAGATACAAGGCCATGTCAAACCCAGAGCTGTTGGACATGCTACACTTAAAGAAATCCCAATCCCTCAGAGCCACACACTTCAGGAATCTAAACCTTGTCATCACAATGAACAAAACATGCTGAAGGGATAGGTTCCTGATGCAGAGACTCCCCAGACTCTGGAATAGATTGCCCATACATGTCAAGCAGAGTGCCTCTTTGGTCCTCTTCAAAAGGAGCCCTGACAATTGGATGGGAGAAAGGAAATTCATCCCGGGGATCACGTCAGTCGCCCTGCTAGACAGGGGTACAGGGAAGTAAATAGTGTAGGAAGAAATAGCCAGGGATTTGTTATGGCTAAGCTTGTATAGGCCCTAGGGCTGATAGCCTAGTATCAACCTATGAACCTATGTATATGCTTTGTGATAACCTTTATGAATCCACATGATCATATTTATATGAAATTCTAATTGTTAAAACTTTAAGTTCATGAATATAGCTGACATGATACAGCTTATTGGCATCAACTATTCAAGAAATGGAATAGCTAGGAATTCTTAACTCTGTTCCAAGCACCATGACAGTGTATGGAAAAAAAATTTTGTTCTTATATTAAGGAATCATCATTTGAGTGTGTAGTTCACAAGCAAAATAAAAAGCCATATTTTTTGTCTTTATTTTCAACAGTGAATAGGCTGAAAGAAGAGCAAAAAATATTTCAGTTATACAAAAAAAATCTGAAATCCTATCATAAGAATTTAGTTCTGCAAAATGTTACTTAGTGGAAAACCACAACCATTTGTAAAGAACATAACAGACAATGTTTGTCTCCTACTCAACAAAATGTTATGCAGACAATTGTATAAATTATTCAAAAGTATACAGAGTTCATAGAAGCCATACATCTGAAATGGAAAACATCTGAGGAATCTCTCTCTGCACAATTTAACACTTTAATTACTTTGCAGAATGAAGTTGAAGTCTTAGAAGATTTAACAAAAATCTTTGAACAATATAGTACCACAGAAGGCAACTTAGAAACTTACCTATCAAGAATAAATGCTTGTCTCCCAAACATTACAGATATATTAGAAGACATAGATACTCTTTAATTTCTTTCACATTTCTATAAAGCTGTGAAATATTGAGCATATTAAATGCAAAATAACAGATTTCCCACAAAGTTTTGGTTCCCGTGTATTTAGATAATTTTCCACCAAACATTTCTTAGCAGATCGGACTTATTAGTAAACTCAGTGAAAAAAATATAACTGGGGGTGGGGGGAACAGCTCCACCATTATTTAAAATGCATAGACAATTTGTTTTGTTACACTAACTCACACCCATTTATGCTCAGACAAAAATAGGAAATTCATTTTTCAAACAACAGTAAAACTTGTGAGACATTTTGGTCCTGTTCTGATAACAAACATTTAATCACATTTAACTGGGTATGCCTAATAAGACAGAGACAATTTTTAATACAGGGTTAGGGAAAGAATGATCTGTTGCTAACTGTATGCAGCAGAGTAAAATGCAATGCAAGACACTCTAGGGAGAAAGACAAAATAAAAACTAGAGCACAGTGATAATGCATATACAGTGAAATTCAAAACAAAAAAAAATTTTCAGTAGGCATACATTCCACAAATCACAGGAAATTATCCACACCTTCAAACACAGTGCAATTTATATGCAGCAGTAATAGACTCAAACATATACACTTTGATATGAAGAAACATTGATATTAATGGGAATGGTGAAAAGTAAATAATATGCAGATTAAAACAAATATTAATGGCACATGGGAAACAATAATGGCTAATGTGCAGGCAAAACAAAAATCAGAAAGAAAAGAGGAGTGACAGAGTGAGTGGGTGTGGAAAGTTGAAAAAGAGAAGTCAAATAGCAGAAATAATAAATAAGGTAGAGCAGGGTGGAAGGGAGGGGAACATAAGGCAATAAGCAGTAATATGAAGATAATTTAAGATGAAATATATCTTATGTGTAGGTATTCTGAAGAAAAAAACAAGAAAGAAGAATTATGTTTCAATGACTAGGGATGTGAGATAAAGATTGATCACTGTAGCAGAACTGGCAAAAGACAATAACTGTGGAAGTATACAAAAATGTTAAATATCTGTCTGAATATTTGCTATAATGGGATTATATTCTCATTTCTTAGGATGATACAATGTACAACAAAGTTCTGGATACTGGTTATGTGATACCACATCGGCATTTCCCATCAACGGCTGGATGCATATGAAGTGATTTCTTATAATGACTTCAGTTCTATGCACAACATTTCACAGAGAGTTACAAGTAGTTTATGCTTGAGGAAACTGTACTTTTGATTAGAAAATTTTAGCTAGTCTTGTAGTGGTCTACAGACTGATTGCCTAGTACTTAATTATGTGCCTATGAACATAGTATTAAAAATCTAAAGACCAATCTGACAGTCTAGAACAAAACATTAATACCACAAAAAGATGAATTGAGCACAATTACCACAAATGTGCTTATCTGCATAACAATTGCATGTCTGCAGTTTTATGAGCTATTACCTTTAGTTCTTACTAAAGGTAGAACAAGTTTAATTAGTAATGATTACATCCTGACCTAACTGCCACACTTTCCCCCCCAACCACTGACTCCACTGACTCTAGTCCCTCACAGTTCAACTCTTTATTCATATAGTCAGTACTCTGTCTCATTAACAATATCGCCTCTCCATTTATTCTCAGCCCACCCTGTCCTAACCACTCACAAACAATTTATATTCTTTTATCTGCTACTACTATACAAAAGTCCTACTTAAGTTAAAACCTAACTCCTTAGCCACTGCTCAGCTCGCATTTGACGATCTAAAATGGCTGCTGATGCTATAGCCCTCCTAGTCTCCATCCTTATAAATAGGTCCACATCAGAAAACTATGTGCCTTTAATTTGGTAATAAAATCTACATTATACAATTACAAAAAGGAGGAGAATCTATAGAATTTAATAGCTATAGACCAACTGCAATCATATTTTCTTTGTCAAAAATTCTGGAAATGTGTAAACATTCATAAATTCTTCAGTATCTCAACTCAAATAACTTCCTCTCCAAAACTCAGCACAGGTTCAAATTGCACCATAGTATAACTGCTCTCCTTAATTTTTACCAATACTGTAAACCAACACAGTTGTAACAGCTTACTAGTATCAACTTTGTTTTTAGATTTATCTAAAGCATGTTACACTGTACCACAACAAAATCTTCTGTCTGAACTCTCCTCTGCAGGTCTCTGTCACTCCTCCTTCCTTGGTATCATAGCTACCTTATGAACAGGTAACAAACGGCTAAATGACAACAGAACCTGTCATCCTTTCAACAGTTATGGTCAGTGTCCTACAAGATTCAATAGTCAGCCCCCTTCTGTTCAACATATTCATAAATAAACTACACATCATTCATGATGCTAGTATGGTTCAATACACAGATTATTCCACAATTATATGTGTGGCCCCATCCACAGCCCAACTCTAACAAATCACACAAAACTTTTTTTTTTTCTGCAGTTGAATCCTGGCTAGAAATGCTAACTTCTTTCTTAATACAAACAAAACAAAACAAAAAAAAAACTGATGCTTTTCATGTCAAAAGAATACTTCAACCAAACCAATATTTTACTATAACTTTATCAAACATTCAGTAACCAGGTCTGGTCGTTGGTCAGCTGGTGCCCTAGACAAAAGGGCTACACAGCACCCCCCCAAACACACACCACGCGGTGCCCCATCCTGATCTACCTACATCATCCAGATTACTTTTTTCTTCATTTTTCTCACAGTTTGCCTTATTCTTCAGTTTTTCCTGCATTCATTCAACACATTAAAAAAAATGTTCTTTACAGCAAAAAAATAAACAAATAAATACTGGAAAAGTTCCCATGCTACAGTCATACCCTAGGCAGCTGCCTAGTTGGCCTATATTAAGGCCGGCTATGTCAATAACCCAAAATAAACTACTGGGCACCATAATTGATGACAATCTCAGATGTCACCATCATAGATTTTAAATTGTTAAAAAGACACATCAGAAACTTAGCTCACTCTGTAAAGTCAAACATTAACTTACTGCCTCTGCAAGGAAAATGTTAGTATCAACATTTACTTCCATTTCTCCTATACATCTCCCCTGTCCTCACAAACTTAAATCTCACACAGCCAGCCAAATTCCCCTCCTGCTACAACAAAGTAGCAAAATTTGCTGCCAATTTTGTATAGTCATCAAATCACAGTGAAGCAAAAGCAAAAAGTATAGCTGGATCAACCAGCACCCTGGGCCGGTATTGTGAAGCAGTGCCCCACCCCTTCTCTTCAAGTGAATAGCAAAAAAAAAAGCACTTCATTGTAATCACTGTAATAAGCCAATCAATACATTCTAAGAGGATCAGTTAGATCTAAGCCCCCTCCCCACAGCTCTTCCACTGAAGACCAAAATAAATTTGTTTGTGTCTTTCGGCTTTTCCCGGTTTGGGGTTGCCACAGCGAAACTCTGGTCCGCTAATGATTGGCAGTTGATTTTTACGCACCAGCTTGCCAGGCCTGACGCACAACCTTCAACGAAGGTACGCCCATTCACGCATGTCTCCACGCAGAAGATGCTCTAGCTGAGAATTGAACCGGACAGCATCTTACTGTGAGATGACAATGCTAATGCTACCGCAGCACCACCACTGCGGGTAGAAGACCAAAATAAATAAATAAAATAAATAAATATAAAATAAATAAATAACAAAATGGATGGTCCTTTCAATAGAATGCCAACCAGATGGCCAGTTGATGCACAACACCCCTTCTCACCCCAGCCACTCGGGTCCAATTTTTGTGCCCTGCCCACCAACTCTTCCTCAATATAATTTCTTTTAAACTGTAGTAAAAAGTTGCTTGCCTGCTTGCATCGAGCACTACAGTACTCATGTTTAGTTAAAGAAAAATCTTCTTTATAAACTGGAGCAAACTGCTTGCTACAAATGTAGCAAACAGTTGCTACACTTTATACCCTGCCTGCACTGAGCATTACAAAAACAACAAAAGAAAAATTGTAACTTTTAAACTGTGAGTTATACAGTGCTCAGATATGACCACAAATGCAGTATCAGCTTTTAAAAACTGATACTGCATTAACTAGTGTTGGCTGAATTTTGTTATTTGCTAGTAATTACAGGTGTGGGGGTAGCCACAGTCAGTGATTTCCTGTCCTTGCATATTTAAACTGGACGTATAAGAGAATTTAAGTACCTTTTTATGCACTTTTACTTTTAAAAAATACAGTATTTAAATTGATTTAAACTGTGTATGAAGGAGTGTTGAAGGAATTTTTAACTGGTTATTCTGCTCTTCAGTTAGTCAGTGGGGGTAGCCACAGTCAGTGATTTCCTGTCCTTGCATATTTAAACTGGTGCATGTGAAATAATTCCTGCTTTAAAACTTCAGCTTGGCAAGCTAAGAACTTGGTTATATTCAACTGGACGTATAAGAGAATTTAAGTACCTTTTTATGCACTTTTACTTTTAAAAAATACAGTATTTAAATTGATTTAAACTGTGTATGAAGGAGTGTTGAAGGAATTTTTAACTGGTTATTCTGCTCTTCAGTTATTCCCACCCACCCGCCCTGTTTTTGTTTTGGTGTTAATCTTAGTGGCATTGAAACTGCCCGCCCCTCAGCCTGCCTCTGGGCCCATCTCATTTGCTCACTCAACTGAGTGCAGTGAGATCATATTCTGATTTCAGGCACTCCTACTGTGTACAAAGAGAGCATCTGGGAAATAGAAAAAAAAAAAAAAATTAAGCTTATTTCCTGCCTTTCTTGTTAAGTGGTACAGACTATTTGTAGGCTTCTGAGCCCCAAGCCCTTCTGTGTTTGAGGGAAGCCTTCTAGCTTGTTTTTTTTTTTCTTGTAACTAGCCAGTTTTCTAGTTTCAGCACTCAAATCTGTTTCTTTGATCTCAGCACTTGTTCAGAAAAAAAAAAAAAAAAAAAAAAAAATTTCATCTGCTTTTACTGTACTTGTGTTTTACCTACTTCTTTTACTTTTGCATCATCTTAAAATACTCAATTGTATTTATTACTGCTTGGTGTAACTCATTCTAAGCCTTTTGGTTTAAACACTTGGGCTTCGGACCAGTTAGTTGTTTTGCACTGAGAGGTTTGTGGTCTGCACTGTTGTGGCAGAACAGGTAGCTTACATCCTTCTAGGTTGAGAACTGCTGATTGAGGGCTCAGTGTCTGTTATTCTAAAAGTGTATTAATTCTGGTTTAAGCACTTGGGCTTTCAAGCCAGTTATTTTACATTAAGAGGGTTCGTGGTCTGCACTCTTGTGGGAGGAGAGGCTGGACTCTGCCCTTCTGAGCTGGGAATTTCTGGTTAAAGGCTTATAGTGCATGCATATCTGAACTGTTTCTTACTGAAGTTGGTGCGCCTTGTTTGCTGTGGCATAGACTGGATTCGGGCCTGCTGGATCTAGCTTTGTTTGTGTAACTTGAGCACTAATCCAGACATTCTCTAAAGTATTCAATGGTATTTATTACTGCTTGGTTGTAACTTGATTAAAGTGTAGCTATCATTCAAGTCTTTTGGATTAAGCACTTGGGCTTCAGACCAGTTGTTTTACATTAGGAAGGTTTGTGGCAAGCACTGTGGTGGCAGGACAGGCAGCTTTCATCCTTCTAAGTTGGGAACTGCTGATTGAGAGCCCAGTGTCCAAGTGTATTAGTTCTGGTTTAGGCACTTGGGCTTCAGGCCAGTTATTTTACATTAAGAAGGTTCGTGGACTGCACTCTTGTGGGAGAAGAGGCTGGACTCTGCCCTTCTGAGCTGGGAATTTTCTGGTTAAAGGTTTATAGTGCCTGAATATTTGAACTGTATCTTACTGAAATTGGTTCACCTTGTTTGCTCTATCATAGACTAGATCCAGGCCTACTGAATCTAGCTTTGTTTATATACTTGTTGTTTGTTTGCTTGTTATTTCCCTGGAAGCTAATTCACCTAATACGCAACTTCTCAGCGCTTCTGTGGATCACTAGTGATATCTGCATTGCTTACTGTACTTATTTCCTTGTTTCACTTGAAAGAAAGTTACTGTTTGTCGTTTTGCATTTAGTTACTTGTATCACATTGCACTCAAGTTACCTGGCACTTGCTCACTAAAGCAATTATATAAGTCAGCACTAAAAATTAAAAGCACTACACCCTCACTCCCCACTGGCCCTTGTTTTCAATTAAGGATTTCCCAATATTATTCTAGCATGTCCAAAGGTCAGTTGTCAATCTCCTCTCCGGTCCAGCTGGTGAATCTGGGAATCTTGAGGCAATGTTATAACTGCCTCATGTACACAGACAACCCTCTCCTCCTCCCACATAACACAAATACTTGAGAGATGCAGCTATTTAGCCAAACTGGAGGCTGAGCTCTCTCAACTCAGGACTGGCAAGACCAGACAGGAGGAGAAGGCAACTACACACACCACAAAACCAGCCTCACATAATGCTACCACTCCACTGAATCAAACACATAAACACACAAAGACATACTCGGAGGCTCTGAGTAAAATTTACCTAAACAGCAGAGGCCTCCAAAGCAGACACCCAAACAACTGCTACCTCAAGACACCCCAAAAGCAACACATAAACCACAAAAGCAGTGTGCAAAGCAGTCACAGCCCTTAAGGCCAAATACAACACCAAACATACTTGTCATAGGTGACTCCATAGTCAGACACACTGACGTCCCACTCACCAGGCTGAACAAGGAGAGGGTCACAGTAAGCTGCCTATCGGGCGCTAGAATCCGCCACATAACACAAGCACTGGGTCACTCCACAGCAAGTACAAATATGACACAGTCATTGTCCATGCTGGTGTGAACGACCTGAGACGTACCTCCCTGGACTGCATGAAAAGAGACATAGAGGAGCTCTCTGATTATGTAGCCCAGGCAGGTATGACCCTAACCCTGAGCAGTATCCTTCCTTCACCAAGAATGATGCCACAATATAGAGACAAGATGATCAGCTTTAACAATTGGCTTAATGTCTGGTGTCATTCAAAGGGGATCCAGTGTCTGTCTGCCTGGGATGACATGCTTGACAAGCCACGCTGCTTCAAGGGACGGCTTGCACCTGTCACCCTGGGATTCCGGATATTGGCTAAGGCTCTTGCCCACCCCATAGTGCCTTTTTAGGCAAGGCTCAAATTCTAAACCTACCACCCTAGAAAACAAAATGGGAAGAAATTGAGGGTAATGCTGCTCAATGCCAGAAGTCTAAATCTCAAAATGCACGCACTCGAGGCCCTTCTCAGTATGGAGAACATCGATGTCTGTGCTGTAACTGAAACCTGGTTCAAGGCTCCTGAGAGCACCCCGGCACTATTAGGTTTTACCTCATATCATGCGTTCCGGCCCCAAAACCCGGACCACTCCACAAAAGGAGGGTGTATCCATATTCATAAAGGATACTCACACCTCCAGGTTGGTGGCAACGCATGAAGCTTCGGAAACCATCCAGGTGCAACTAACAATAGGCAAAACTGCTCTACAAATTGTAGCATGCTACAGGCCACCCTCTCAAACTCAGGAACCCCACACAGCCTTCCTGAAGACACTGGAGGGTATAAATGTATCTCCAAACACCATCATATTGGGTGACTTCAACTACCCGAATATAGACTGGGAACATTACTCAAGCCCTAACTTTCTAGCCCAACGGTTCCTGGAGTTCATAAATTCAAATGCCATGGAACAGCTAGTCACTGTTCCCACGAGAGGAGAAAATATACTAGATCTCATTGTCACAAACATGGGGACAAAATGCTCCACACCGAAGTATATCCCTCATTGGTGAGATCTGATCATAAACTAATCTCACTGGAAATCCACATCCCGCCCCCACCCCAAACAAAAAGACCATAGTGAAGAACTTCTCTAAAGCAAACTTCACACTACTCAAGACTGGTGTGGTATCCTTCAAGGCCCCTGAGTCAGAGGAAACCACAACCCAAGCTGCGGAAGCCCTTACAAATGCCTTCTATGAACACCTCCAGGACTGCATGGATCAGGCAATCCCAAATAAAACCAAGACTCTTTCCACAAAGGGCAAACGTCCAGTCTGGTGGACCCCAGCCATTAACAAACTTTACAATAAGAGGAGAAAGCTATTACATGATAGAACAAAATCCATAAAAGGGAAGTCACCCTGATCATTATTAGTAAAAAATTACGAGCACTCATAAAATCAACTAAGGCCAATTTTGAGAGAAAAATTGCCATGGATTCAAAGGACAATCATAAGGCCTTTTTCAGCTATGTTAGGAACCTGGGTGGAAACTCACAGATATGCTCAGAATTAGTCCAAAATGATACAAAAATCACTGAACCCACAGACATTGCCAACATACTGGCAGACAGGTTCAGTGCAAACTTCACCCCTCTCCCCTAAAGGAGAGATAACTATCCCAGCCGAGTGTAGCCTCCCGGACATCTCAAATGCGCAGGTGAAAGCTGCTCTCTCTAAAGCTAAAAACACAGCATCAATGGGACCGGATGGTGTCCCCGGCTGTGTGCTACACGAGCTAAATGAGGAATTAAACCCGCACATAAGGCAGCTGTTTAATCTCAGCCTTACCACAGGATACGTGCCCAAGGAGTGGCGTACGGCAACTGTGGTCCCACTCCACAAAGGTGGCGCCTCACGGACCCTGGTAATTACCGCGCCATAAGCTTAACAAGTCTAGTCTGCAAAGCTATGGAGAGGACCATAATGGAGCTCATAAACAAAGATATAGGGGACTTGCAGACATTGGACCCGACCCAGTTTGGCTTTGTCAAGGGAAGATCATGCCTTTTGTACTTGGTCGACTTCTTCGAAATAGTCACCAAGGCCATTGATGAGGAAAGGCAGTCCATACAGCCTACCTTGACCTTGCAAAGGCTTTCGACACAATACCCCACTCGGGTATTGTAGAAAAACTTACCAGCTTAAATGTAAACCCATATGTCACAAGATGGGTTGCAAACTGGCTTAAGGACAGAACCCACAGGGTTAGAGTTGCTGGCGCTGTGTCAGACTCCAAGCCGGTCACAAGTGGTGTCCCACAGGGCTCGGTCCTTGGCCCCTATTGTTTGGCATCTACTTCTCAGAAGTACAGGCCAACATGGGAGGACTTTGGCTGACAAAGTTTGCAGATGACTGCAAACTGGGCGCCATAGTGGAAAGTGCATCGGACACTGATATCCTTCAGAAGGGACTCACGGAAACAGATAGCTGGTGCCAGAGCCATGGCCTGAAGTTAAACGCCAAAAATGTATAGTCATACCCTTCGGGAAAAACAAGGTAACCCCAAGCTACCATATAGGTGGCAATCCACTAAGCACAGAAGAGGTTATCAGGGACCTGGGGACCCAGGTTGACAGTGGCCTTTCTTTTGACACTCACATTGCTAAAGTGGTTAGAAAGACCTTCTACATTGCCCACCTGATCATGAAGGGATTCACATCCAGATCTAGTGAGGTCATTGTTCCCCTGTACTCTTCACTTATCAGACCAATGATCGAGTACAATGCCCCATTCGGGATGTATCTCACCCGACATCTGCAGCAATTGGAGAGACCCCAAAAGTTCCTCACCAAAAGGATAAAGGGACTCCAAAATCTGTCATATGCTGCCAGATTGAAGAAACTCCAGCTCTATTCAGTCGCATACCGTCTGCTCAGAGGTGACATGTGCCTGACATACAAGGCCATGTCCAACCCGGAATTAATGGACATGCTCCACCTCAAAAATCCAAATCCACCAAAACCACTAGAGCAAGCGACTTAAACCTTAGCACGGATATAAATAGGACGTGCTGGAGGGATAGATTTATCACTCAGAGACTCCTATGCTGTGGAATAAAATCCCGGTCCATGTGAGGCAGAGCACCTCGCTGACTCTGTTCAAGAGAAATCTAGACCTGTGGATGGGAGATCGTAGGTTTACCCCGGGAATCATCTCTGGGTCACTGCTGGACAGAGGCACAACAAACTAATGGGCACAGTATTTTTTCATATAAGGGGTGGCGTAAGCCACAATAATTTGGGCTAGGCTTATAAATGCCTTAGGGCAGATAGCCTAGTATAAACCTATGAACCTATGAACCTATGAACCTATGAACAAAAGCCTGGGATCAACTATAGTCATGCCAACACCTTGTGCCTAGGGCAGTTGCCCCTCTCGCTGCACCTTAGTTACACTGTTTCTCTGAGGTCCTAAAGCAACTAGACTGGCTACCCAACCACACAACTTATACACAGCTAATTACTGCATATAATCTTATTCATTCACCAGAAAATTGCCCAGCACTTAAAGATTTCCTACTGCCCTATTTTCCTATGAGGGACCTGTGTCCAAGCAAACAATTCTTACTTATAATAAATATATCAACATCTCAACAGAGGACTTAGTGTACACTCACCAAGTCTCTAAATTCTGGAATGTGATCCCAACAGAACTAAAATGGGCTGAAAACTCCAGTTTTAAGCCTTTGCTTAAACAATATCTCAAGAAGTCCTCGTTATGCTCATGATTCTCACCAGGGTGAGATCTTCCTCATCTTCAGTTCTTACAACTCTCACCGTCTATACTTTCTCTTCCTAAAATTACATACATTGTTGTGTCTTTTGGCTTATCCCGGTTAGGGGTCGCCACAGCGGAACTCCGATCCGCTAATGTTTGATAGTGGATTTTTACGTGCCGAGTTACCAGCTCTGAAGAACAACCTTCAACGAAGGCATGCCCATTCATGCATGCCTCCATGCAGAAGACGCTCTAGCTGAGAATCGAATGCGACAACATCTTGCTGTGAGGCGACAATGCTACCGCAGCACCACTACCATGGCTATTAATCATTAACTCTTTAAATCTTACAAAACACTCATCCACTACTAATCTCTACATCAGCTCTTCAAATTAAAACACCCACCATATCTAACAAAATAAGGGTGCAAGACAAACCAAACCAAAACTAATAACTAAATGAAAATGGTCTGCCAAGAAGAATACCCAGTCCAGAGTATTAAAATTGGTTCATTCACTGAACAATAAACATATGTAGGAATTAAGAAAATGGTAATATATATATATATATATATATATATATATATATATATATATATATATATATATATACCAAAAGTGCATATAGCCACTTCATAAAACACATGCCGACCTCATACAGTTGTAAGTTGTAAATATGACTAATAAAAAACACTGGTGGTATTCCATAGGTGTTTATTCCACAAAATTAAAATAGAACAAAGCTGTAAAGTTAAAACAGAGTTAAGAACTTTTGTCCTAATACATGAAGGACTTCATCAGAACTGAATTTTAAGTTAAAATACCAATGTATATATAGGACCAAACAAACTTAATTAAATAATAAATAATTACAAACAACTGATTGACTAATAAAGGCAAATTGTTTTCAGTAAATATTTAAATACAAATGTTACCATTACACATAGAAAAAAATTAAATTAATCCAAGCAATGTAAAATAAAATTAGTAAAATGTATACAGCCACATGTCTATGCTTTTATCTCACACACAAAAAATACAATAAATATCCAATAAATTATGTTATTAAAACTATTTTAAAACTTTTATTACAGCTTAGCTGACCTTAGCTTTAGTACCAGTAGTATGGAAATCATTTCATTCAGCCCAGGGTCTTGATTGGCTTGTAGGGACAGTTGCCGAAAAAGTTCCCTATATTCCAGGGTATCCCTAGGGTCTTTACATACTTGGTCAAGAGCATGACATTTAAACTGGCCATTAACACATTCTCTTAATTTGCCATGTCATTTGTTTCTTTATTTTTAATAATAGCATGTGTGTGTTCATAAATCGAACTTTTTAGGGCTCTTTCCATTTTACCTACATAGAATGAACAACAAATCTCACATATAGCAATATAGACTACCGCATTACTATTACAATTAAAGTACTGGCTGATTCTAATTTATCTGTTCCTCAAAGGTAGGTTTATGCAATCCAAGTTCCCTATGTAGAAGCACTGCTTACAAGTCGCACATTTGTTTTTGCCCATTTTTGCCACTTTTTTCCTTTTGTTAAAATCATTACAGGTCTCATAAAGGTTTTTCAAACTTTTACCTTTTTTTATATACAAATTTTGGTGGTTCATTAAAAATTTTGAGAGCACCTCGAAGTTGCCTGAACATATCTCAGTATTTGGTAACAATGTTCTTGGTAGTTATCCAGTCCTGATTATGCTCCATACAAAAAGAATTAGGGGTATATCTGTTCTCTTTGACTCTGGGGCAGGGACACCTACAGGTGGGGAATCAGCATCATGTGGGTAACTTAAAATAGGAAAATATTTAGCCCCCCATCCAGATTTAACTTCAGTAATAACACCTGTCTGATTGACCTACATATATTTGCCTGTGATACTATACACTTTCTAGTTTGAGATGCACAATCTGCTGGACGGCCATCAAAGATATATATATATATATATATATATATATATATATATATATATATATATATATATATATATATATATATATATATATATATATATATATATATATATATATATATATATATATTTTTTTTTTTTACTGAAATGTGCATCAAGTCTGTCAATTAATTTTGTATACTGTAGGTTTGCTATTATAAATTATCATTTGTAGTGAAAACTGTAATGTAAATGTAATATACCAGAATTTCTCTCCCTGGGTCTCCCCTGAAAATGGGCCTTGCCAAGTTGAACTATCCCAGCAACAAATGTAAATAAATAAAACTGATAACTAATTAAATAATTAATGAATTGATTCATAAATTAATATGGTTCTTTGTTTTAGGGACAATAAACAATGCAATTATACTGGTATGAACACTGGCAGTAGTTACCATACAAGTGGGATTATCTTGCCCTACTCATCTGCAGTGCACTGGATGTGATGTGTATAACATCTTCTAATCAATCAAAGCAGAGTTCTTCAGCTGTATAATAATGTTATTACTATTTAAAGTTTTCTTTAGAAATCACCAAAAATGCTTTCTTTACAGATTCTCAGTTGCTAAAGCAAGAAACTGAGATACTGTCTTTAAGCTACTGCAAATTACATTCCACTGTAAGCAACATAACATTAAGGGAGCTAACTATCCCACAGTCATTTTACGACCTGGGTATTTCGGTATTCAGATACTAGAAAACGTTCAGATAGAAAGGAAATGAAACTTTTGTCAACTAAAATTATTACTGGCAACCAACTAGTTAAAACAGATGTGCCAGAAGACAATGTTATTTCATAAGATTCCAATATGTAGGATCTAGAGGCTGAGCTTGCATAATGAGACTTGTTTAACCATTTGCTAAAAAAAAAAAAAAAAAGCATATGGAAGCTACAGCGCATCAGTCCAAATGAAAAAAAAAATGTAAGACATGTTAGCTTGCAGGAAAGGATGGAAAAGGATGCTGCATACTTAAATGACTACATCTTCTTGCCACTGGAGTTGTGGTGGTGAACAGCTTCCCACTGTGGTCAAGACAAGAATGCTGCCTTTTAGGACAAAGTGGAATTAATTTCTTAATTGTATAGCTAAACAAACTTAAAGTAAATTTGAATTCATATACTAATTTACATTGAGCAGGGACAGTCATTGGCTACCTTTTAGCCTTAATTCAATTTCAGCATACCCCCATCTTCCTGATGGTGAATTTTAATGAATATCATTGTATATATCAGGGGTCCACCATGAACAGTCATGTCTCATTTAATCAGCATTCTATTTTATCCAGAACATCTGAAACATTGTGAAATCACGAGTCAAAACAGCAATATTCCCAAGGTTACGAAACAAGTCCCCTGTACCACATGACTTGGTGGCAAGCCCCCATACCCATGAACTATATATGTCCTATACCATATCCAAGCAAACTATAAGTCACCCTGTAAGTCCCCAGAATACCATAGCCTAGACCTGCTGGAGATACTCACTATTAAACCAATACCCTATTCATGGGAGACTAACTACCCCTCTATAAACTGGGAAACACACACTGCCTCAAACTTGCAGACGCAACAATTCTTTGACTTTATTAACACAAATATCCTTGACCAGATGGTGCGCATACCCACCAGAGATTCACACATACTGGACCTGGTACTTACCAATATGGGAGAGTGCTTCACCCCCCCACCCCACCTCCAACCTCAGGGCCGTGTCTCGTCCTCACTGGTGAGGTCAGACAACAAAGCTGCCTCCTTCGAAATAAAATTCACTTGGTAAACCGAGTCATACCTCTCAACCTCTCAGTGCAAGAAATCTGGATAAAGCCATTAAAAATGGGGGGACAGAGGCCCCAAAACAGGGACAGACTTTAAATATTACTCCTGCAAACTTTTAAAGCTGAGAATGACAGGTTTTACATTACATATTTTCTGAAGGATATGAAGTCTAAAATTCAAATGTCTGCCATTATTTAGTATTATTTATTGACTTCAATCCTCAATGATTTCCCAGAAAAAAACACACATTTTATAAGGAACAAATCAAAAATAAGAGTAAAAATCTGGACATTCTGTGAAAACCTAGACAGTTGAGAGCCATGACCCCCAGCAAACCCTGTAACAGTTAGGAACTATTCCAAAGCATACTACATCCTATTAAAGAGATAGTTTGTGAAAATTCAGGGCCCTTCCAAACCCTGAGCTCACAGCAACCTATGTGAAATTGTTCAAAGAGATCCTGTACAATCACGCAAATTGCTGTATAGAGGTTTCTGTACCTACTAGAAGTGAGCCCAAAACAAATTAAAAACAAACCACACTTGTGGAATCCTAACCTTAACAGGGTAAAAAGTCATGCCAAAAGTCAGGACAGAGGGTCTAACAGAGACAAATTTCTGATGACAAAGTTATGGATTAAAATCAATACCAATAAATGCATTATAGAGCCTTTTGGGAAAACTGCCATCCAGGCTAATCATGACATCAATAAGAGTTGACCTGATAGTCAGGGATCGGGGAACATATGTAGACAGTAATCTGGCTTTTGGTCAACATGTGGCCAAGGTAGTAGGAAAATCATTCTATTTTACCCATTTAATAAGTAAGGGCATGGCATCCAGGTCCAATGAAGTCATAGTGCCACTTTATTCAGCCCTTATCAGACCCATCATTGAGTATAATGCCTCCTTCAGCATTGATCAGTCTGACTGATCAGTCATACGCAACAGTTGGAATGCCCACAAAGGTTCATTACCAGGTGACTCCACAGTATAAACACATTGTACTATACATATCACCTTAAAGCCCTAGCTTCCTTAATTAAGGACAATCACAAGGCTACATCCATAACCTAAAAGGAAAGGCCTAGATTTGGGCCGAATTGGTAGTTAATGATTCTGAGCCTGTGGATATAGCTAACCAGTTAGCCGACAGGTTCTGTGAAAACTTTAGCCCCCTGTCCCCACCACACGTACCCTATGCCATCCCTACCAGCTGTCCTCTACTTTGTATCTCTAAAGAGCAGGTCATAAATGCCTCCTCTAAGGCCAAAAACACAGCATCTATGGGACCTGATAACACCCCAGGTTGCATCCTACATGGGCTCAAACAAGAATTAGCACCACTGGGTACTCTTTTCAGTCATAGTCTAAGCTCTGGCTTCTTCCCAGCTAAATGGAAAATGGCCACCATTATCCCCTTGCACAAAGGTGGTACTTCCACTGACCCTGGGAACTATAGACCTATTAGCCTGACTAAAGCCTTATCTGCAAGGCCATGGAGCGAATCATCATGGACCTTATCAACAAAGATATAGGTAATCTCCAAACACTTGACCCAACTCAGTTTGGATTTGTCAAAGGGAGATAATGCCTGTTAAACCTAATGTACTTCTTTGAGACAGTCACTAAAGCCCCGGATGAGGGGAAATCTGTACATACAACCTATTTAGTCTTAGCTAAGGTGTTTGACACTATACACCACTCAGGCATCATTGACAAACTCACCCAGCTAGGTATCAACCCTTATATCATTATATGACTCACTAACTGGTTCACTGATAGAAGCCATATAGTCAAAATAGGCGTATCCACCTCCGACAGCAGAACTGTAACCAGTGGTGTTCCACAGGGTTCAGTCCTGGGACCTCTACTGTTTGGAATCTATTTCTCCAAAGTACAAGCTAAAACTAAAGGTCTATGGCTGACAAACTTTGCTGATGACTGTAAACTGGAAGCAGTCACAAAATCTCCAAACAATATCAACATCCTACAAGAGGGTCCTGCACAAACAAATGATTGGTGCCAACGTCATGGCCTTAAACTCAATGCAAAAGAATGTATCATCATCCCTTTTGGTAAGTGTGATATTCCTGATAACTACATCAATAACACCCTAAGTATGCACTCAGTGGTGGGAGACCTGTGCACGCGGATTGACAGCAACCTTACCTTTGATCATCACCATATCTCCACAGTGGTAAGAAGGGCATTCTATATTGCTTATCTCATAAGTAAGTGCATTGCATCCAGAAAAAAAGAAGTTATAACCTCTCTGTACTCTTCCCTCATCAGACTAATAATTGAGTACAATGAACCTTCTGGTATGTACCTTTCCAAGCACATGCAACAATTGGAGAGATCACAAGGTTCCCCACAAAGAAAATTCAAGGTCTTCAGCATCTGTCCTATATGGATCATCTGAAATCACTGTCACTTTATTCTGTTTCATACAGACTACTCAGAGGTGAAATATGCCTTGCATATAAAGCAACCTTTCACCCTGCTTTATTGGAAATGCTGCATATACGCAAGTGAAATGGTACATGGGTTGCTCATTCTAAAGACCTTCACCTGGTATGTGACATTAATAGAACCAGCTGGAGGGACAGATTTGTCTACCAGAGTTTACCACACCTTTGGAATGCACTCTCACTTCATGTCAAACAGAGCACCTAATTGGCCCTCTTCAAACACAATCTGGGCGATTGAATGGATGACTGTAAATTCACCCCAGGGGTTCCATCTATGTCCCTTTTGGACAGGAGCAATTGGTGCTGATCATTGAAATAAGGGTAGACCTTGGATAGGCTTGTAAAGGTCCTAGGGCCATTAGCCTAGTAATTTCCTATGGTCCTATGACCCTATCTATATACTCTGTCTGTCTCCTACAGGTTACTGAGAGGTAATCTATACCTGGCCTGCAATGTATCCTCAGATCCAACTCTGATGGATCTTTAGCAAATCCACAAAATAAATAGCATCGGAACCACAAGATCCAAGGATTAAAACTTTGCTTATCACATAATTAAGACATGTTTGCAAGACAGACTTGTGTCTCAGAGAATCACCATGCGCTGGAAAAGACTTCCCATCCATGTGCAGCAAAGTTCATTCCTAATCCTATTTAAGCATAACCTTGACCATTGGATGGGAAATCTGAAATTCACCCTAGATCTGACCCCTCATATCTCTGACAGAGAGAAGAAGACAGTAATGCCCAAATTAACATACCCTCACCTCACATAACCTCTAGAAACTTCCTAACATACTGCTTACTAATAAACACCAGTGATACATAGGGACACAATTGGGCTGGATTGCACAGTTAGGCTTATAAAGGCCCTGTTGACCATTAAGCTAATATATACCTATTCATCTATGAACCTTATTTCATGATCCAATTATCTATTTTGCCAAATTATGATTTATTTTAATTGTCTGTTTGTTGTATGGCTTGAATTGATCTGTAAACTAATTTTTGCTTTTGTTATGTTTGGGAATGGTCTGTATTCAGTTAGTTCCCCTATGTGGTCAACAAATGAAATATTAACAAACACCAGAACTGCCTCAGTTAAAGAAAACAAGCACTGTGTGAGTGCGTAGTGTGATATGTAAAGTGGCAACATTAGAGGAAATGTAATATTTAAAAGCTGGTTTATATATCTCACTTTTTAATTAAATGGTCACCATAGCAGCAGGTTTTTAGTTCTTTTACACTGGTTTGTTAAAATGTAACAGTATTTGATAATGAGACATCCAAAAAGTGTGCTTCTCCAAGTTTGTGTTAACCTTAATCTCAGTATCTTTAGGACCTTAAAGGTGGGAAATAATTTTATTTTCAATACTTAGGTGCACTGCCTGTTAATACAGATCTCAGCAAGTCAACACCAAGTGAGTGCAGAAGAACTAAACAAATAATGTACCATTATGTAATCCCATTAAAGAAAAAAATTCTGTGCCTTCCCATTTTTCTAAAATAATCTGCCTCTATTTAACATAGATAAGTGCTTATATCCAAAAAATATGTGACAGTCAAAACACTGGTTTAACTAACCCCTTAAAAGCAAGTCAGTGATACCTCAATATTTAGAAATTCATGTATATATATATATATATATATATATATATATATATATATATATATATTTATAGTTTTATTTTTAGCAATTCACCATTTTATGTTACAGAATTAATCAGAGACAGTTAATAACATTTATTTTCCAAGAAAAACATGACTAACTCTACCAAACAGCAGGACAGATTTTAAAATTCTGCACACATTACAATGGTGTAAGTCCATCTTTAATTTAGGAGTAAGTAAAATGTCTTGCAGAATTTCCAAGAGATGCAGTTACTTAAACTTAAGGCTATGGTTTTCCCTGTGGAAATCTATTAATATTTTTCAACATTATTAGTTACAAAAAGAGATAGGAAACAAGTAACATATATGCTATCTCATCATTCTTAGTGAAATTAGATTCTAGACTACAACACAGATTTTATTTATTTAATTTTATTTATTTTACATTCGTTAACAGGGCTAGTCTAGCTGGATATATTTCCATTTTCAGTAGAGGCCCGAGGAGAAAAGCTCCAATATAAGCACAACAGAATATACAAAACTATATGTACACAGTATAAAGGATAAAAGATATAACTGTTAAACAGTGTCAGACAAAGATTAACAAAATCAAATAAGTTGTACAATACATAGGTAAAAAAACAGTACAATAGGTAGTATAGGGAATACTATTTTCAGCTCTGTCATTACAGGGAGAAGCTACAGGGTTGAGGAAGAAAAGTGAAAGAGAGCGGTGAGAAGTATAGAATAAAAGGATTAATCAGGATTGCTGCAGGGGCATAACCAATGGATTTTCAGATGTTTTTTGAGGTTTTGTTTAAAAAGAGGCAGAGAGGGAAGTAAGGTAAGTTATATAGGTAAGTGGTTCCACTGTTTACCTACAGTGTTTGAGAACAAGGAATCACCTGCTTTGTTGTTGGACTTTGTTGTGGTGGCTAGAAGTTTGTTAGAGGATCATAGTGAATCAAGGTTTTTGTAGGGGATGATGGGGTTAGAGAGTTTAGGAGTATTGTTAGGTTGGTATAATAGCTTGTAGGCAATGGTGAATTGCGTATATGCCAGGAGATTTTGTAATTCTAGCCAGCCTAGTTGCAGTAGGTTCAGACAATGATGAGTTCTAAAGGGATTACCAGTAGCAAATCGGGCAATACTATTGTAGGAATTATTTAGTTTGCTAAGGTTATTTTTTTTTTAGGTTAGAGTAAATGGGTGAGGCATAAAGAAGAGTTGAGATTAAGTGAGAGTGAACAATTTTGGTTCTTGCTGATTGTGTTAGGAAGGATTTGATTTTGTATAAGGAACCAAGTTTTTTTATTACAGATTTTATAGTGTTATTTATATGGCTGTCAAAGTTAAGGTTATTATCAATAGTAATTCCTAGCAGTTTAGTGGTGAAGTCTGGGGATATGAGGGTACCGGTGTTAGAACTAATTGAGAAGTCTATTGGGGAGGACTTACTGGTAGGTGCAAAGAGTAGGAGCTTTGTTTTCTTAGCATTTAGAAGGAGGCAACGCTTTAAGAACCAGGTCTCAATTATGTTGAATACCTTCTGAGTTGAAGAATGTAGTTCTGTGGGGGAGTTAGCTGAGCATATGATTGTTGAATCGTCTGCATATTGTATACAGGTGGCATGAAAAATTGCTATGTGCAGGTCATTAATGAATAGTGAAAAAAGGAGAGGTCCTAGAATAGAGCCCTGAGGGACTCCAAGGGTGACTGGCAGGAGGGATGAAAGGTTCTGCTCCCAGAGAACTGCTTGTTGTCTATTGCTAAGGTAGGACTTGAACCATTGAAGAGACAGAATATCAAGGGAAAGGGACTCTAGAATATTAATAAGAAGGGTGTGGTTAACCATGTCAAAAGCTTTTGAGAGATCAATAAAGAGTGCAGATGAGAGGATATTACTGTTACGATTTCTGTGAAGGATAAGAGGGCAGTAGTGGTGCTATGAAATGACCTAAAGCCATGTTGGCAATTAGCGAGAATGTTATATTGGGTTAAGTGGTGTAAAAGCTGATGGTGAATACATTTCTCCATAATTTTTGCTAGGGGGGATAAAAGGGCTATAGGCCGATAGTTAGAATAATCTTTTGAGTTGTCACCTTTATGTAGAGGCAAGATATGAGAGATTTTCCAGATTTCTGGGATGTACCCCTCTGTAATAGTTCTATTAATGAGGATGGATATTGGGTATGCAATAGCTTTGGTTGCGTTTTGCAGGTATTCAGATGGTAGCTGGTCAGCAGAAGGCGTGCAAGGCTTAAGCTTTTGGATAAATTTGAGGATGAGATCTGTAGGGATGGGTTGCAATTTAATTGTTGGAAGAGGGCCAGGAGTGGTGGTAAGAGGATTTGAGTTATCTGGGGTTAGTTGACTGGCAAGTGACTGTATGGTCTCAGTGAAGAAAGTATTGAAAGCATTAGCAATTTGGAGGGGGGGTATTATGATCAGACCATAGTGGGGTTGGAGTACGAGAGTGGCCTGGGAGTAAGAGACGATTGATTCCTGAGCAGAATTTCTGTGGGTTATTTTGGTGAATTTCCTGTAAGTTACAGTAGTAGTTCTTTTTGTCAGTAAGTATGGCCTTTTTTGTAATATTTCTAAGCTGCCTAAAGTTTTCTTGGTCAGAGAGAGTTTTGGAAGCTCTCCATTTAGCCCATGATTTGTTTCTAAGTAACATTTTTTGTCTGGTTTCTTCAGAGAGCCATGGGGCTGGTTTGGTTTTCATTCTGATGGAGCGTTTAGGAGCATGCCTATCAAGGATACTTAAGAATTTGGAGCTGAAGTATTTAGCAGCCTCATCAAGTGGAAGGATTTGTAAAGCCTTCCAGTCACAGGCACTTAGTTCATTTTGAAATAGTACTTGGTTGAAGTGTTTGTTGGTCCGTGATACCTTATAAGTGGGGAGGTTAGTAATATCATTTTTTTGCCTTATAATGTAGGTCAATGAGTGATCGCTTACATAGTCAGGCAGAGTTCCAGTTACATAAGTTAGTTTATGATTATTATTAAGAATCCAATCTAAGGTGGTTTCTTTTTTATTTGGTTTGTTGATTCTGGTTGTAGAGGTAATTGTTTGACTAAAGCCATGAAGATTAATATGAGTAGTGGGGTTTTCAGCATTTACAGTTTTCCAGTCGATGTTGAAGTCACCTAGTATAATAGTTTCTTGTGGATAAGTAGAGGATATCCAGCTAAGGATATCCTTGATAGTATTGGTATTGTTACCTGGAGGGAGATAGATACGGATGATATATATTGATTTGATGGAGTTGATTTGAAATTTGGAGATAAGGATTTCAGCATTATTATCCTGTGGTGGGTTAAAAGGTAAAGAGGTGATGTGTAGTGCATCTTTATATAAGATTGCTACCCCCCCACCTTTTCATTGAATACAGTCTTGTCTTAATATATTATATCCTAGGGGAATGACTTCATTGTCTTTGGTATGAGGTTTTAGCCAAGTTTCTGTGAGGCAGAGGATGTCAAAGGAGTAAATATCTAGCAGGGCGTGAATGTGGGCTATTTTGTTATTAATACTTTGCATATTAAGATGTCCTATAAGGAAATAATTGGGGGGTTTGGAGTGGTTAACAAGGGGTGTGGAACTGGGGTTGATGGTATTGGTTAAGCTGACAGTATGTGGGCCTGGATTAGGGTGAATGTTGCCATCCTTCAAGGAGGGATGTTTTAGTCTTAGAGTAGAGTTATAGGTATGGCTTATTAGATATTTTACTTTGTTTGCTGTATGTTTGTAGTATTTAATATGTGAGAGTCTATGGTATCTGGGTAGCAGGTAGCGTGGATTGGAAGTGATATTTATTTGAATATGTGTGTAGGTAAGGGTAAATGTAGCAGTTTGTTTTGGATAGTAATTAAATTGGTAAAAGGTTGGTTTTTCAATGAGGGTGAGGATATAAGCTGAGGTAAGGACAAATATACATGTTGTTAGAAGAGTTAGCTTGGTTGCGAAGTGTTTAGTTACATTAGGCATACTTTAGAGTTAGATAGTACAGGTTAGTGTTAGAATTTACAATTCTATTACTTATATTTATCAGAAGAAAAACTACTTACAGCTAATCTAAATTATCTGTAATATATGTTGTATCAATTATAAGCAAAACATTTGAGAAAAAGGAAGATGTAGTACGTCATGTTGTGATGCAGCTCAACTTATTAAAATATGTATGCTGTTAATGAGTATTATTGTTATATTTCTAAGGCAATAACGACAGTTTAAACAATGCTTATATTAACAGAGGCTTCTTTAGATTCTGTTCTAATAGCATAGATTTCATTATCATAAACCATAGTAGTTACCAGAAAATGGAGGTGAATTAAATATTCTAATTCTTTTAATATTTGGTATACATTTTCTATGCAGTATTTCAAATATACCATATGAGTGGATATTGATCTTTGGATATACATAGAGGAGTTGGAATAACAGGACTTAGAATATCATAACCATAACCATATGCTGCCAAACAACTTTGATCAGATTACATATCCACACACATTTATGACAGATATTCTTCCAGTTCTGTTTGGAGTATAAAATGCTCTATGCAGAAATGTCTATGCAACAACAATCTATGGATATTGTCTTCTTAAATGAAGCCAGTATAATATTCCTATCTATTTCAGTACAATTTGGATACTTGGTTTACTCTCTATAACTCTAGCAAGTGTGGAATAAATGATTTAAGTGATAAGTTTATATAACTTAGATAAAATTGATGTATATGTTAAGCTATTCATTAAAGTAGACTTTATACCATTTAATAACTGTAGAGAATTCTTCACCTCTACATCATATTCATGTTTTCGTTAATATAAGCAGTCTAATATTCTAAACAAAAAACTAACCACCCAAATGTTGTTCATGCCTTTATAAAATATTACTGATAAAACAGTAAAACCAATAAGAAACCATTTAGTTTCAAACACACTGCATGTATATGAAATGTTTTAGGCTTTTCACTATATCATTCATCTATCTGGAATTTATAAGAATAGGAATATTGATATATAACTGCTCAATATCCATAACAGATTTTTCTCGATGAGTTATCATTTTAAATATTTAAGCAAATGAATAAAGCTCAATACAGATCTTTTATCACAAGCTCTGATATGATTAAAAGCAATGTGGGGTAAATTTAGATACCATTCTACTTTACTTTCTAATATGAAAACTGTTATATATAAAGGGTACAAATTGAATTCTTTACAGTATTGTTGTTAATGAAATCATTTTAATCCAATTTAATCTATCATTACATGTAAATATGTTATTCCAATTTAAGATCATCTCATTAATATCGTTAATAGCATCATGAATATTTTACATTCCCAGTAATATTTACAGTCATTTATCACACATTAATAGTAATCTATATTTTGGTGTAATTATACTTTTATTTTAATCACATTAAAGTTTTTTTTTTCAAAAATTGTTAATGTATCAAGTCTACAGATGAGGAAATATTAATGTAAATATGTCATCTGAAATGAAACAGTTCAATGTCTGCAACCTTTGCTGCTATTGTCTGCAACCCAAATAGCATTTACTTGATTCAACCTACATAAAATCTTGAATCTAGTTGCTAATTTATGTAGTGCTTTAGGAGTCACAGAATTTGAATGTAATTTTACCTTTTATAATCTTAGTTTTATGTTATGATTTAGTATAGGTGTGTACTAGGCTAATTGCCCTGGGGCCTTTACAAGCCTAGCCCATAGGATTACCCTGGCATCTTGCCACCCGACCTTAGTTCCCAGTGCCTCTGGTGAGTATAACCACTGGAGTGATCCCCAGGGTGAATTTTCTATTTCCCATCCACTCATCAAGATTTCTCTTGAAGAGGGCCAGTGAGGTACTCTGTTTGACATGTATGGGAAGTCTATTCCATAGCATGGGCAGTCTCTGGGTTTAAATAAACAGCCCTTGCAGGTCTTGAACCCAGAACCCTGTGCACCATAGTCACAGCAATTTACCACTAAGCCATCTATTAACACTTACGGTCTCAACTTAATTTTGGAAAATAGTTTCACTTTTTTGTACCTTTTAGCTTAGCAACATTTAAACCTTCCTGTATTTTAATCAAATGTTTGTCATATTCCTTTTTAAACTCAACTAAGAGAGAAGCTAAATATAAATGCAAGCGGTTTACTGAGAATAAAGCTGCCTACTATGAAGATTTACAAAAAAGAAAGAGTGGAATAAAGGATTACAATTGCAATTGTAATGGATCTTTTCTAACACTTCTTATACTCTTTTCTTGGAAACAGTTTTGAAGTAGAAGGTAGTGGTATTTTTTTTTGTGAAGGGATGCAAAAGGAATTATTGGTCGAGTATGAGTCAAGTGTGAACCACTGAAAGATGGGAGACTCAATATATTTCTAGTGATACAGTTAATACTAGTCAAGGGGAGTTTGGATGTCAAGGATTGTTTGGGAAAGATGTTTTTGTTACAGATAGATTTGATACAGTGCCACAATTGTTTGGGATGATGAATGTGGTTTAGCTAATGTTGATGTTCGTAGGTTGGTACTAGGCTATCGGCCCTTGGGCCTATACAAGCCTAGCTATAACAACTCCCTGGATATTTCTTCCCACAATATTTACTTCCCTGGACCCCTGTCTAGCAGGGCAACTGATGTGATCCCCGAGGTAAATTTCCTATCTCCCATACAATTGTCAAGGTTCCTTTTGAAGAGGGCCAAGGAGGCGCTCTGCTTGACATATATGGGCAGTCTATTCCAGAGTATGGGGAGTCTCTGGATCAGGAACCTATCCCTCCAGCATGTTTTGTTCATTGTGATGACAAGGTTTAGATCCCTGGAGTGTGTGGCTCTGAGGGATTGGGATTTCTTTAAGTGAAGCATGTCCAACAGCTCAGGGTTTGACATGGCCTTATATGTTAAGCAGAGATCACCTCTGAGTAGACGATATGCCACAGAGTATAGCTGGAGTTTTTTTAGACAGTCAGCATAGGGTATCTGCTTTAGGCCTGTGATTCTTTTAGTGAGGTATTTCTGTGGCCTTTCCAGCTGTTGCAGTTGTCTTGTGAGGTACATACCAAACGGGGCATTGTACTCTATAATGTAGGAATTCTTCTTTGGCAGCAAGCTAAAATGTTACCAAATCAGCCAAGCTGAAGACATTTTTGTGCTTAAGGTTACTAGAGGCATCATCTTTCCATTCTCTTGAATTTCATAAGCTTTCTCGTTTTTTTGGTGTGCCAGTGGGAAGAGCTTTCTTGATATATTTTTTTCAGGGATATAGCCAGTCTTGGATGGGTACAACCAGAATATAGAATAGGATATGGCAGTAGATGGGTCAGTGCAATAGTCAGGCAAGTTCCAATCAATATGGCTAAGTTCATTCAGTAGAACGTCATGATGTAAAATCAATAAACTTCTTGCGGTAATTATTTCTGAAGGGGGTTTGAAAGCTGTAAATGCCCAGATAAGAAAGGATTGCAAACACTCATGCAATTAGGTAGAATATTCAGGATATGTAGTCTGTCAGGAATGTTGGATAAGAGCTCATCTAACATGAGCTAACTTTGGTATGAGTGTTTAGTCTAGTGCCTTCATTCACATGATATGTTAAGTTTAGGGAGGAAGCTAGTCAGAAAAATTCTCTTTTAGAATCCTCTTTCCAATTCATGCAAGTCTTCCATGGTGATTAATTTCCCTTGCCTGGTGAGGTGTGTTTAGGTTATTGACAGAAGACTATTAACATGAGGGGTGAAGGTGTGAGACTATAAATGACGGTTCCTAAAGATTTCAATTAGAAACCAGTTGAGGCTGCTTCTTGAACTGGAATTAATCTTAGCAATAAACTTAGGGTAGTATAAAAGGCACAACAAACAAATGAAAAATAATGATACCATACGAACTGAGGAAGTCTGGTCACTTATTGTGCATTTATTTTTTTTTATTAAAGTCTAGTGATTTTTGTTTGCATTTTTATTTTTGGTATAATTAGATGTTGGAAAGCAGAGTTTTTTTTGCTTTTATTTAAATATCATCAGCATGATGCATCTACCTTGTCTAGAGGCCACTCTATTGTCACTAAAACTTGGGTGATCTTTTGCATTGCATTAAGTGTACCTGAATCAATCTTTATGTAGATATAGAATGTTCTGTTTTTCAAATGATGGCCTGGGTTAAGCTCAACATCGTCAACTTGAATAAGACAGAATACTGTAAGAAAGGATAATAGCTGTACTAGAATAACTACAGAGCAGAATGGCTTGGTTGTGGTGAGCAGCTTGATAGAGTATAAGTAGGTCTACCTAGAAAAGATTGGGGTGTATATGTGCACTGTGTACTGGCATGTCTACGGGATAAAAAAGAAACTGTGAATCCACTTGAGCATTGGAAAATATTGTAGTACAGGACAGAGTACGAGAGTTGGGTAATAAAAAAATAAAAACAGACAGCATGAACAGTGCAGTCATTCTTAAAGGAAATATTTTACATGGTTAAATATTTCTGCTATTTGCATTAAAGAAAGGGTTATACTGTGGTGCAGCATGTAGCTAACTGTTCTATCTTAAGAAATACGGAAATTATTTCCTTGGCAAATTTTAAGTAAATAGGAGTATACTGTTTGCAGTCTGAAGTTAGCTTTATTAGCTTAAACAGAAGACAGAGTTATATTTATAATTATGTAGTAATGTGAAAGGAAATATAGTAATGATATTTAAGGTCAGACAGTCAGAGGTATTAAGGAGTAGAACTCATGCAAAGCAACTGATAATGAAACTCATGTGTATAATGACAAAACAGCAGATTTTAAATTTCCATTGTTGGGAGGGGTACCAATGTATGAATGTTTACCTATCCTCAAAGCTATCAGTTTAATCTAAAATAGCTTAATCTTTGAATCTATTGCAAAGCAATTGGAAAGAGATTGGATCAAACATATTTTCTATATTGTATGTCTATTTTATTCAAATTAAAGGCTTCTTTTTAGAACTAATATGGATATGTTATTTTTTATGTCTATTGATACTTATATTTTTATACACAGCTAGCTTAAAGTACTGCAACAGTTTCACATATGTATTTCCCATATTAGCTAAGAAGAACATCTCCACATTGTTAGAATACATTAGAGCTTAGCAAACAGATGTCAAATGTTTCTTGTAATTGTTTAACTTTGATTATTTATTTATTTATTTCCAGTTTGGTGACCGGGGAGGTCCATTGGGCTCAGGAAGCCCATTTTCAGTGGAGGCCCGGGGAGAAAAGCTCCGCATTACACAGTTTAGTTACAGAGAATATTACAGTGAATTATTGCAAAGCATACTTTAGAGAGGTACAATTAAGAAGAAGAAAGAAATTACAATTTCATTTTAGCATGAGAAACTGGCAATAGCGTTTAACATACATAGAAGAAGAATAACAACAAGGAAGTAATTACATTTTTGTTTTAGCAAGAATAACAGCCAATAACATTTAACATACAAAGTACAGTTTTGTTATTTACAGAGAGTACAAATTATATCAGGTCAACTGGTCAGCTAGAGTTCAGAGATAGCCAGGGGAGTAAGGGGGGAAGGAGTGGTTAGGAGGAGTGAAGGGGAGAGCACAGTTGCATTTCCTAGTTGAGAAGAGATGGGAATGTAGCTGAGTTTTAAAATTTTCAAAGTTTATGCAGGTTCTTAAGGAAGTAGGGAGAGAATTCCATTTTTTAGCTGAGGAAAATGATAGGAGATGCTGACCTGCAGGGCGGTTGGGTTTGTGGACAGAGATTAGGGTGGGTAGATCTGAGAGTTCTGTGAGGAGTATAAGGTTGGAGGATGTTAGATGCAGGACACCTAGTTGGTTGAAATAACAATTTGTGGGCTGTGATGATTTGGAGGTAATTTAGCAAATGAAGGGAAGCACAATGGTGAGAGGAGGATTTGGCCTTGGTAGCAAATTTGGAAATCTTATTGTAACAGACCTCCAGTTTGGAGGTAAGAGTAGCAGATAAATTAGTTAGTAGGGGAGCACCATATAGCAGTGAGGGGAGCAGATAGGTAGTGGATACAGTTCGTCTAGTGGAGGGAGAGAGGAAGTGGCTGTTTCTGTATAGTAAGCTAAGTTTTATATGGGTTTTCTTAATGTTTTGCTGGATGTGAGTATCGAATTTTAGGTGTTCATCGATAGTAACACAGAGGAGTTTGGTGAAAAGAACAACTTCTATAGTAGAATTGTTTAGGCTAGTGATTTGGAATGATGTCTCGTCAATGTGGGGAGCTTTTGAGGGAGAGAATAGAAGTATTTTGGATTTGCTAGCATTTAGAGAGAGATGATTTTGGAGCATCCAGTTTTCAGTGGAGGAGAAAGCAGTTTGGGTGACTGTTTGGAGTTCAGAAAGGTTTGAGGCACAGCAGATTAAAGTGCTGAAAAGAAATCCATTAACCTATCAAAAGCAAAGCACTCCCATATGCATAACATTTTATCTGGTTATTCCTTACAGCCTTGGAAGTGTGTTTGTGTGTAATCAAAAGTTGAGAAGGCTTTGAACTTTGCATGAAGTAAGCTTTTCTTCTTTTCTAAATTTAAGATATAAAAGGAATTACTTCTGAGTATAAAGGGATCTTTCTAGGTGTTGAAAGACTCCAGGTATTGATACCTTGAAAAAGTGTATGTTTGCATCCAGCATTTTTGTCTGGGTGTGGGATTAACAGCTGCATTATATTGTTTATTAATGAATGAACCTTTACAGCTGGCATTGTGCTTACATCTTGTCAATGTTTATTTGTTATGGTTTTCCGTCAATGCAAACTGGAGCAGGGATCTCTTTGACAAATCTTGGGTACCCATTCCAGTAAGTGCTTTTAACTTACATTTCTTGTCTTAAGAGTGTCTGTAGGTATTCAATGATGTAAATGCAGCTTTGGATTGCATGCACATTTTATTGACCTGCAGACTACATTTTATCTTTATATTTATGTGCACAGTTGTGAAAGGCTTCTTTTAAGTATATACTTCATGCATTAACCAGGAGGGGCCCTGAATGACTGGACTGGGTTTCAGTCATAAATGCATAGCAGGGCTGGGCCCTGCAGTCAGTGGTTTTGTGCAGATGATAGTTTGCATGTCTTAGTATATATGACTGAGTGTATTTTGTTTAAGAAAAAAGAAGGAACGGTAGAGAGAGAGAGGTTACATTCTGTATTACTATAAGTAAGCCAGGCAGCAAGATTGCTGAACCTTCTGTTGGTTCTCCAGGTCATTATATGTACCATACATATGGGCCAGATTATTTTCAGTATATAGCACATTGGCATAAACTAAATTAAATTTATATTTATGTTTTCCTGACAATGGTACTTTTGATAAAACTAAAATAATGCATCTACAAACTAAGTTAGAACAGAAAGTAATAAAATTAAATCTGATCAGTGGAATAGCTATAATGATTGTCTTTTAAATGTTTTAATACACCAAAGTACTGTAAAGGGGTTAAAAGACACAGATGATAAATTGTTGCAACAAGGGCAAGGACTTAAAAGTATAGTTAAAACATGTAATACAATTCCAACTGCTCCTCTGTTTTCAGCCATTTCAAATGAACATGCTACAGTGGGAGGAGAGTCCTCATGGGAAGATGCTCAGTTTTCCTTCTTCCCACATAGAAGGCGTGGTCATCTCAACAAGATGTAGGTCAGGATGTTACTTCATGGAAAACTATATATAATGTCACTCCTGCATCTCCACACTCAAAATCAGCTTCAGCTCAATCAGAAACTTCTAGCACTGTCTATTCCACCACTTCCTCTCAATCAGACCACAGTGAGGTAGAATATTCAAGTAGAAAGGTACATGTTACTCACCAAAGAAGACAGGCTGACAGGCAGGAAGAGTAGATGGATGATCCTTATACCCTCTCAGGGAAGTACCAATGCCACATGGTATCATGGCATTAATCCATGGACCTTGGACACTTACTAATTTCCATTCTATAGTTAAAACTTTTCCTAAAATTAGACAGGATCCACAAAAGTTTAAAGATGCATTACACATTGTCATTTAGATATATGAATCTACTCTGGCAGATTTTGGACAGTTGTTAAAAGCTGTAATTCCACCTGATTTATATGACAAATTGAAAGATAAAGCTGACACGGGACCCAAATTATTCAACTGTTAAATGGAAAAGGACATTAACAGAAGTAAAAAAAAAGTTCTTGCAAGAAATTCTGACTATTTGTCCTGTCAAACCAAGCTGAATAAAATTACTTCATGTAAGCAAAGCAAAGGAGAAACGCCAGTGTATTACTTTAACAGACTTAGGGAAGTCTTTTCAGCACATTCTGGTATTACAGATCCAATGGAAAATACTAAAGCAACTTTTAATACTGCGCTTGTACATGAACTTTTACCTAATGTGCAGACATTATTAAAACAAAATCAGATTGCTTGGCAGAAGGAAGAAATAGATACATTTAAAAAATTTGCAGAGCACTACAAGATTCAGTAGGTAAAAGTGAAGAGATGCAAAAGATAAACTCATGCAAATACAAAGCTTTGAAAGGAGGAGTAGAGGCAGAGGCAGGGGTATGCAAGGTAGACAAGGTTGAGGAAGAGCAAAGAATGTTCAGCACAATCAAGCTGGGAGAGGGGTGGGGGGGCTCGTCACAACTGTGGATAAATGAGAGAATGGCCAGATCAGCAACAAATGCAGCAATGGAAAAATCAAAATCCTTCCAATGTTTCTCTACCACCTCCACCCCCAGAGCAACAACAAATGTCAGGAGAAATGTACTAACAGCACAAAGGGGAAAAGGATGAGCTACATATAAGAGTGTTAATATAAGTAAATCAAAAAGGGCCTTTTGTTAGGTTAAAAGTAGGACAAAAACATGTTCCATTTCTCATTGACACAGATGTGACTTGATCTGTATTGAAAATAGGTGACCAGGACAACATTCCAGTACCTGCTGAAAAAGTATCAACTGTAGGTGTTAACCAACATTCCAATGTTTTTTCCTATTTCTTTAGGACCAATTGAAAATAAGCATGCCTTTTTATTATGCATCTCAGCAAAAGCAAATTTAATGGGTAGGGATCTACTTTGTAAATTAGGACGTACTATTTTTGCACTACAGATGTTGTTTATTTAGATGTACCAGATGAAGCTGAAGAAGTGATTGTAGTGCTCAGCATTTCAGAAGAAAAGACAGGAAAATCATGTCTAAAAGCAGATGATCAACTACTACAACGGGTTCCTTATATCCTGTGGGCAAATTGTTGTAATGAGGTAGGTCTGTTAAAATCTGCAATACCTGTGAAAATATCTATAGACTTAAGAGCAGTGAATCAGGTTGTTTTCCCTTCATATCCTGTGGTGCCACCTTGGGCAACTTATTTTTCTGTACTAGATTTATGTTCAACTTTCTTTTCTATTCCTAGTCATCCAGATAGCCAGTATTTATTTGCTTTTACATATGGGGGAATTAATATACGTGGCAGTGACTGCCTCAGGGGTTTGTTGACAGTCCCTCAGTCTTTTCACAAATCTTAAAACAGGATCATAAAGAAATCTGGTTCCCATGCAAATCTGTATTGGTGCAGTATGTAGATGATTTACTTATAGCTTCAGATACATCAACACATTCTTAGCAGGATAGTATATATTTGATGACTGAATTAGCAAAAAAGGGACACAAAGTATCAAAAGGAAAAACTTCAGTTATAGTCACCTAAAGTAAAGTACTTAGGAAATTTAATTTCACATGGGGAGAGACATCTCCTGCCTTCATGTTTTGAAGCTATTGTAAAAGCACCTTGTCCTATCACACAAAAGCAGCTACAAGCATTTCTAGGTTTGGCTGAATACTGTAGGCAGTGGATGCCAAATTATGCAGAAACTGCTAGACTGTTAATTGACATGTTTAAACAAGAAACACCAGAGTACCTGCCCTGGAACTAAAAGGAAGAAAATGTTTTTACTTTGTTAAAACAAGCTCTTGATACAGCCCCAGCCTTAGGACTCCCAGATTATAAAAAAGCTATTAATTTTTTCTGTTATAGAAAAGGACATGAGGGTACTAGTTCAGAAACATAGTGACATAGTTAGACCCATTGCATATTATAGTTCACTGTTAGATCTAGTGGCTACAGGGTTACCAGGCTGCATGTAGGCAGTAGCGGCTGCTGCACTGATGATAGAACAGTCTGCAGCATTAGTCCTAGGACACTAGCTTACAGTTACAGTTCCCCATGCAGTGTTTGCACTGTTACTGAAATCTAAAATGCAGCATCTCTCAGCTGCTAGGCTGACAAATTATGAGCTACTGCTAATTTCAAACCGTTTGATCACCATTGACCTCCAAGGCAGAAATGCACTCGACTACCACAACACAACACTAATCATGAGACACATAACTCTCCTAAACAGTGTGTCATTCAACCAAAGCTCCTAAGGCAAAACAGCATGCCCAGCACACTAGTCATAGGTGACTCGATAGTGAGGCACACTGATGTCCCACTCACTAGGTTGAATTAGGAGAAAGTAACAGTCAGCTGCCTGTCAGGTGCCAGGATCCGCCACCTAACACACGCACTCAGGTCCCTCAACAACAGGTACAAATATGACTCTGTCATCATACATGTGGGTGTGAATGACCTGAGATGTACCTCCCTGGACTACATGAAAAGAGACATGGAGGAGCTCTTGGATTATGTAACCCAGGCGGGCATGACCCTAGCCCTCAGCGGCATCCTACCATCATCCAGAATGATACCACAGTACAAGCAGAAAATGATTGATTTCAACAACTGGCTAAGTTTCTGGTGTCATTCTGAGGGGATCCAGTATCTGTCTGCCTGAGATGATATGACTGACAGACCTCAATGCTTTGCCAGAGATGGCCTGTATCTGTCACCCCTGGGTTTCCGGATACTGGCCAAGGCTCTTGCCACCTCTATAGTGCCTTTTTTAGGTGGTGTTCCAAAGATAAATTACCACCACAACAGCTACAAACAAATGCAGTCTGAGGGTCATGCTGCTCCATGCTAGAAATCTAATTCTCAAAATACACTCGCTCCTTAAAATGGAGAACATCGACATTTGTGCTGTAACAGAGACCTGGTTCAAGGCAGCAGAAAGCACCCTTCCACTACCAGGCTAAAATTTATTCCACACCTTTGGCCCCAGAACTTGGACTGAAGCTCCAAAGGTGGTGGTGTTTCCATATTCATAAAGGATGCACACACCTCCAGACTAGTAGCCCAACATAATGCATCATTGATACTTCAGGTGCAGCTAACATTGGGTAGGACAGCGATTCAGGTCGTAGCTTGTTATAGGTTCTCAACCATGTCCCAAGGCTCACACTCCACGTTCCTAAGCACCCTGGAGAATATTAAGGTCCAACCTAACACTCTCATACTGGGAAACTTCAACTACCCCTCCATTAAATGGGAAAACTACTCATGTACCAATACACTTGCCCAACATTTCCTGGAATTCATTAATTCCAATGCCCTAGACCAGCTCTTTCTTGCCCCCACTAGAGGTAGCAAAATCCTTGACCTGGACATTACAAACATTACAAAAAGTTGGGACTATGCCTGATGACCTCAGTGATCATTGCTTAACTTACATTACAAGAGAGAAGACTGATTATCTCCACCTCCCTAATATAAGACAAATACGTTCTACTAAACACTTTAAAATCGACTTATTTCAAAACGAACTCAGAACTTGTAACTGGAACCCCTTAAAGACTCTTCCACTTAATGAAGCAGTATTATTCTTTAATTCTACTTTCCTTTCTATTTTGGACAAACATGCTCCTGAGCGTACTATTAGAATAAAATCTAATACAGCCCCTTGGCTCTCAAATGAAACTAAAAAACTAATCCTCTCTAAAAATAAGGTCTGGAACAAATGGAGATCCCATAGAATCAGCTCTGATTTTCTTCACTTTCGCCAACTTAGAAATCTTACCAAAAAAGCTATACTCACCGACAAAAGAAAGTTCTACTGTGACCTACAAGAAACCAACTTAAATAAACCCATACAATTTTGGTCCTCAATCAATAGACTCCTTTCACCAGGAACAGCCAAAACTCCCTCTCTACTAAATGCTGACCCAGACACCCCTCTCCAAACTGCAAATGCTTTTAACTCATTCTTTACTGAAACTATTCAATCTCTCGCTAGACAATTAAACACTAATAACTTCTATCCTCCTAATAATGAAGTAAACTCTTCCTACTACTTCTCTCTACAACCCATCCCTACCTCTTTCATCTATAAACTTATTCTCAAACTGAAACCTTGTACCCCCTCTGCCGACAAGCTCCCTTCCCTTTTTCTGCAAAAGGCAGCCAAAGAAATTGCTTACCCAATTTCTATACTCATAAATAGGACCATCCAAGAGGGAACCATCCCTCATATCTGGAAAATCTCTCATATCATCCCTCTACACAAAGGCGGTAACTCTATTGACTATTCTAACTTCAGACCTATTGCTCTTCTTTCTCCTTTAGCAAAAATGATGGAGAAATGTATTCATCAGCAACTTCTACAGTACCTCTCTCTTCACAATATTATAGCTAACTGTCAACATGGCTTTAGACCTCACCATAGCACCACCATTGCCCTCCTTTCCTTTGTAGATACCATTAACAGCAATCGCAACAATAATCTATTCTCTTCTGCCTTATTCATTGACCTTTCTAAAGCTTTTGACATGGTCAACCACTCTTCTTTAATTAGCATTCTTGAATCCCTCTCATTTGATAACCTTGCCATCAAATGGTTTACATCATACCTCAGTAACAGACAACAAGCCGTTCGTTGGGAAAACCACATCTCCTCCTTACTGCCCATTACTATTGGAGTCCCTCAGGGCTCCATTCTTGGTCCTCTCCTCTTCTCCCTCTATATTAATGATCTCCACTCTGTAATTCCTCAAGCTACCTGCATTCAATACGCAGATGACTCCTCTATCATTTGCTCAGCATCCTCCTCTTCAGATCTAATCTCACCAACTCAAACTATGTTCAACACAGTAGAAACATGGTTCACTAGATGATACCTACTTCTCAATGCTAAAAAAAACAAACTTCTCCTCTTCACCCCCACCACTCGTACCTCTCCACTATACTTCACCATCTCCTCAATCAACAACACTGTCATCTCTCCTGACCCCACAACTAAACTACTAGGAATAACCATTGATAACAATCTCTCTTTTGACCAACACATCAACAACACCATCAAATCAGTTAACAGAAAAATAGGATCATTATACCGTATGAAACCATTTCTCACCCCATCTACTAGAGCTACTATTGCTCACTCCCATCTCATATCTACTCTCTTTTACGCCTCCCCTATCTTCACCAACCTCAAAAAAACTAACCTAAACAAACTAGCAACTTGCTACAATAACATTGCCCGTTTCGCCACTGGTAACCCTTTTAGAACCCATCATTGCCACAATTTGAAACACTTAGGCTGGCTGGAACTACAAAACTATCTTATTATCTCACAACTTACTATTGCCCACAAATTACTGTACCAACCTACCAACACCCCTATACTTTCACAACTTTTACTCCCTTATAACAATCTTACCTCTCTTCGTTCCTCTTGTAAACTTATGACCAAACCCATAAAGGCCCACAACGTAGCTGGTGACTCTCTTTTCACCAATACTGTAGGAAGAGCATGGAATTTGCTGCCCAAGGAGTTAACTCTAATCTCATCCTTACCTCTTTTCAGACAACATATCAAACTGTACTTCCAAAACCACTGGCTTTGTTCTTGTAGTACTGCAGGCTAACTTCCATCTCTCCACCCTCTCTTTTCCTTTTACCCTTCTTTTGCTTATTAATTATCAACTACCCTGTTTCTTTTCCCTTGCTGTCCCACTATACTCTGACCTACTTCTCCCATCTCTCCCACCTCCTCCTGACTGTCTTCCTTCTTTTCCTCTCTCTCTTCCTAACCCCTGCCTCTTCCCTTTTATTCATCTTACATTCTCCTTCTACTACTCTACCCTTCTGAGCTTCAACTGTTATCCATATGGCAAATGCCTTATTGCATAACCTTTATGTACTAGGTAAAATGCTTTGAAACTGACCAAACATTATGTATGATATTAAACTGTTTGAGTTCCTTAATGTATGTTGATTTTATTAACAAAATTGATTTATATTTCTATTTTTATTGTATGTCTTTATTAACAATATGTCTGTCTGTCATTATTATGTTATGTGTGGAGCTTTTCTCCCCGGGCCTCTACTGAAAATGGACATATATCCAGCTAGACTAGCCCGGTCAACAAATGTAAAATAAAAATAAAAATAAAAAAACATAGGCAACCATTACTCTACACCAATAGTCACCTCCTCCCTGATTAGATCTGACCACAAACTAATCACCTTGGTAATCCACAACCCACCCATACCCCCCACAAAGGTAACCACCATGAAAAACTTCTCCAAAGCTAACTTTGGGCTCCTAAAAACAAAGGTGGGTAACTTCACAGCACCCATGCAAATAATGAATAGTTGGATGACCGCCGAAACATACACTAATGCACTGAAAGAACACATACACAAATGCATGGATCTCACCATACCCAATAGAACCAAGACGCTCTCCTCCAAAAAAAGGAAGCCAATCTGGTGGTCCTCTGTCATAAACAAACTCTACAACAGAAGGAGGAAACTGATGCGGAATAAGGTGAAGTCCCAAGACTGGAAAAACTCCCTTATCAGCCTCAACAAAAAGTGGAGATCCCTCATCAAATCCTCTAAAGCTAGCTATGAAAACAGAATTGCAGCAGATAGTAAAGACAACCACAAGGCCTTCTATAGTTATGTAAAGAATCTCCATGGCAATACCCAGATTTGCTCAGAGCCACTGCAAAATGGTACCTCCTTTACCAAGCCAACAGATATTGTCAATATACTGGCTGACAGATTCAGTGCCAACTTTACCCCTCCCCCCCAAAGGACCAATCACAATACCAGTAGATTGTCAGGCACCCAGTATTACTGCTGCACAGGTTAAAGCAGCACTGTCCAAGGCCAAGAATACAGCTTCTATGGGACCTGACAATATCCCTGGCTATGTTCTGCATGAACTACATAGTGAACTGGCACTTCACCTATGTGCCCGGTTCAATCACAGTCTCACCTCAGGCTTTGTCTCTACCGAATGGTCCACTGCTATAGTCATCCCTCTCCACCGATTAGCCTGACAAGTCTGATATGCAAAGCTATGGAATGCATCATCATGGACCTAATAAACAAGGCTATAGGGAATCTCCAAACTCTCGATCCTACACAGTTTGATTTTGTGAAGGGTAGATCATGCCTGCTCAACTTGGTTGACTTCTTTGAGTCAGTCACCAGAGCTGTGGATGAAGGCAAAGTGGTTCATACAGCCTACCTTGATCTTTCCAAGGCCTTTGATACCATTCCCCACTCAGAAATCATAGAAAAACTCAATAAGCTAGGTATCAACCACTATATCACTAGGTGGGTTGCAAACTGGTTCACAGATAGAACCAATAGTGTGAAAGTAGCTGACTCCAAGTCAGACTGCTGACTAGTCATGAGTGGAGTCCCACAGGGATCAGTCATGGGTCCTCTCCTGTTTGGTATCTACTTCTCAGAAGTCCAGGCCAACATGAAGCGACTCTGGCTGACCAAGTTTGCAGATGATTGTAAGTTCAGAGCCATTATTAACTTCCCAAGTGATGTTGACATCCTACAAAAAGTCCTCAATGAGACCAACGACTGGTGTCAGAACCATGGCCTTTTGCTCAATGCCAAAAAATGTGTCATGATCCCCTTTGGGAAAAACCCAGTCCCCATGAATTACCACATCAATGGTAGTCCGCTGAACACAGAAAGCGTTATAAAAGATCTGGGAACACAGGTTGACAGCAACCTTGCTTTTGACCACCACACTGCCACTGTGGTCAGAAAGTCCTTCTATGTGGCATATCTCATTACTAAGGGTTTTGCATCCAGGAAGAAAGAGGTCATTGTCTCCCTCTACTCTTCCCTCATTAGGCCAATCATTGAGTACAATGCCCCATTTGGCATGTACCTCACTAGACACCTGCAACAACTGGAAAGGCCCCAAAGGTTACTCAAAAAGAGGATACTAGGCCTTAAACACTTGTCCTATATGGACAGACTAAAAAAAACTCCAACTATTCTCTGTCTCATATCACCTACTTAGAGGTGATCTCTACTTGACTTACAAAGCCATATCTGACCCAGCTCTGTTAGAAATGCTACATCTAAAGAAATACCAATCCCTACGTATTACACACTTCAGAGACCTCAACCTCATTACCACAATCAACAGAACATGATGGAGGGCCAGGTTCATAACCCAGAGACTGCCCATGCTATGGAATAGACTTCCCATACATGTCAAACAGAGCACCTCACTGGCCCTCTTCAAGAGAAATCTTGATGAGTGGATGGGAAATAGAAAATTCACCCTGGGGATCACTCCAGTGGCTCTGCTCGACAGAGGCACTGGGAACTAAGGTCGGGTAGCACGATGCCAGGGTAATCCTATGGGCTAGGCTTCTAAAGACTCCAGGGCCATTAGCCTAGTACACACCTATGAACCTATTAAACCCAGTGCCCTTCTGTCCACTTCAGGAGATGGTAAACCCCATAACTGTATAATTGTTTGTGACTAAGAGTTTGCTTTCTCCTAGATTTGATTTGAAAGGTACTCCACTGGATAACACAGAAATGAAACTATTCATGGATGGATCATGCGGAGGAGACAGAAATGGAAACCTTACAGCAGGCATGTCTGTTTCTACAGAGACTGAAATTATTTTTCAGGAAGGATTACAAGGGGTTACTTCTGCACAAGCTGCTGAATTGACTAACAAAAGCTTGTAAATTACCTAAGAATAAGACTTTGGGGAATTGTGGAGACAGGATTTCTAGCTTCAGCAGATACAGAGATAAAAAATAAAAAGTTTGAAAAGGGTTTATTAGATGCTGTGTTCAAACAAAAGGAGATACTGTTATTGTAAAAGGTAATCAGTTAGCAGATTATGCAGTCAAACATGCTTACTGGTTTAAAATATACTAAAAATGTTGCTTCTATTAGGCAAGAAACATGTGCAACAAATAATAATTTTTGTGATTTCAATAATTTGATTGCTTTGCAAAACAGAGCTACAGAGAGATAGAGAAAAAGAGGTGGATCAATGCTAGTTACAAAAGAGTGACTTACTTATGGGTGCATCCTGATGGAAAACAGTGACACATTTAGCTGTACTACCCTGGTTGGTAAGGGCATATCACCCACCAAACCATATTGGTAAGCATGGACTTCTTAATCTTATTAAGTTAAATTGGTATGTCCCTCTTTCTCAGTTTCTAGTTAGCCACTAGGTAAATAATTATGAGATCTGTTTGACACATAAGCAAGTCTGCAAAGTGTTTACAATTTCTTTAGAATTGCATTGTCCTTACCATGCACAGTCATCTGGTCTTGTTGAAAGGTCTAACTAGACTCTTAAAATTTGAACTAGCAAAATGTGAAGTGAAATAGGACTGAAATGGCTATATGCTTTGCCTCTGGCTTTAGTGAGTATGCAGAAAACTGTTAATGAGACTCATAAACTAATCTTGCATGAAATTCTTATCGGCCATCCCATTAGAATGCCACCTTTACCACCAATCAGAAATTGTAACTTATTTTATTGATGAAACCTTACTGAACTATTATTCAAAATTAAGTTCTCTGTTGCAGAATTTCCAGAGGGTCTCCCTTGTTCATCTGTTGACCCTTGTTATGATCTACAACTAGATAATTAGGTCTACGTAAAGGTATTCCAGGTCAAATCTTCTTTGGATCCATGGTAGAAGGGACCTCATCTTGTCCTCTTAACAATTCATACTGCAGTAATGTGTGCCAAAATACCAAATTGGGGCCATGCTTCACAATGCAAGGAAAGTTGTCTGCCGTTTCCCAGGTCTACAGGAAATGGCAACACACCCTCTCCTGATGACATCACCGAGTCTCCTCCTTTGTTTGCTTCCAAATGACATGAGAGAAAACCCATTTCTTTGTATACTCCACCAATATGCCAATGACTTAAATGTACCCAACTGTTGGGTATATGGATTTGTTCCCCATAGTACTAAAGGGGGCACTCCAATACTATACGTCATTGTGCAACATACTTATTTAGAGAAGCAAATTGCTATGGAAAAGCAAAACCTTGTATAACATTCAGACTGGACTAAAAAAATATCTTACCAACTGGCTGCATCAACACAAGGCAGTACTTGTTATGCCAGAAAAGGACTGTGTGAGTGGGTTACAGCAGCTCCAATGAACCCATAATGAGACCTTATTATTGGATCTTGGATTAAACAGATATGACTGGAAAAAAGACATGGGACTGTTGAACAATTATTATTACATCTGTGGACACCCTGGTCTAGTTGCTGTTATTTGGGGCAAATGACACCAGTTATTTTTCAATATTTTATGTACCTGCTATAAGATTATGAAATAAGAGAGCCAACACCCTGCTGAACAAGTTGTAGCTTTCATTTCTCCACAGTATGGCCTATTGCAACCTATGTATGAAGTCAATCAGCTGTCCTTTATATTAGCTGAAATGGCTAATAAGACTGTGGAACCCAATTGTATGGCAAACAGAGAACTGACTAAAGTTTGAGCCACAGTTTTGCAGAACTGAATAACTCTTGATTACGTATTTGTCTTGAAGGGCAGAGTTTGCCACTTGATTGGAAAATGGTGTTGTACATTTGTTTCAGGCTTTCATGATGAAAAAGAAAAGGTGGCTGACTTTATGGAACAATTGGCTATTAATATGACTAAAAATTAGTCTGGTTGGACCTTGTTTGGATGGTCGAGTAATATATTTGGAAATGTTGATACCAGTACAATGCAAACTATAATTATTTTTATCATAATTCTGCTTTTTGTTGCTCTTATGCACTCTATTATTAAAAACGTATTAATGAACTGTTTTGTTAGAAAAAGTGCACACGCAATGATCCTACTTCCTAATCAAAAGTATTCTACAGCTTATATGTTTGACAAAGGCATGATTGAAAATAATTTGGGCTTCTGATGCTTTACAGAATCAGAGGGAGGAACAAATATGGATATGTTATTTTTTATGTCTATTGATGCTTATATTTTTATAGGCAGCTAGCTCAAAGTACTGCAACAGTTTCATGTATGTTATCTCACATACTAGCTAAGAACATCTCCACATTGTTAGAATGCACTAGAGCTTAGCAAACAGATGGCCGATGTTTCTTGTAATCATGTAGCCTTGACAAAATGATAGGTCTTCTGAAAAGGAACACATTAACCTAGCAAAAGCAAAGCACTCCCATATGCATCTTTTATCTGATTATTCCTTGTCACCTTGGAAGTGCGTTTATGTGTAATTAAAAGCTGAGAAGAATTTGAACTTTGTATAAAGTAATCTTTTTTTTTTCTCTAAATTTAAGGTATAAAAGGAATTGTATCTGAGTATACAGAGAGTCCTTCTATGTGTTGAAAGACTCCAGGTATCGATCGATACCTTGAAATAGGGTGTGTTTGCATCCAGAATCTTTGTCTGTCTGTGTGTGAGATTAACAGTTGCATTATACTGTTTATTAATTGACGAACCATTGCAGAACTAAATACAATTTCTCAAAATCAGAATCTAAAGAAGGAAGTAACAGAGAGAGATAGAGAGAGAGCGAGAGAGAGACTAAGAAACAAAAATAGAAGTTATGTTCTTACCATAACGTTCCATGTTAGTTGTCTTCTTCTCGCCTTCTTTCTTGCTGGATGGGTTCGGAGCCGACCTCGGCTCCGACTCGGCCACTCTAAAAGCTCGAGAGTTGGTTCCACCGGCTCGAGGCTCCCCTTATATCCCACAATGCTAGGCGTGTATTACCTCAGATCTCGTTTGTAAGCTAGGCCCAGCCAATAATAAATCCAGAACTACTGGAAATGGGAAAACCCACCTCTATAAAAAGAAAGGAAGAAGGTGACCTGAAACCTGATGAAGGAATATATGCAAAGTATAGCATATACATATATACAATAGAGGTGGCAGAAAGAGAGGTCACAATCAAACTCCTCTAGGTCTGTCCAGGCTAGGGGGAAGGAGGGTGGGACGCAAGAAAGAAGGTGAGAAGAAGACAACTAACATGGAACATTATGGTAAGAACATAACTTCTATATGTTAAGTTGTCTATCTCGCCTTCATTCTTGCTGGATGGGACCGCGTCCCTAGCACCTTGTCCCGGGTGGCCTATCGGAACAGACTCTTGAGAACAGTGGAACCAAAGTTAGCTCTATGTCTAGAAGCTAAATCCAACTTATAATGAGAAATGAAAGTGTGAGGAGTAGCCCATGTAGCAGCTGCACAAATGGTATCAATAGGCAGCCTGTCTTGGAAAGCTATAGAAGTAGCCAAAGCTCTAGTCGAATGGGCCTTAGGTTTGTTAGGCAACTTTTGGTGTCTAATTTCATACACAAAGGAAATCAGGGATGTAAGCCATCTGGAGAGTGATACCTTCGAAACTGAAAGGCCCTTTCTGCCTTCTGCATAAGAGACAAACAACTGGTCAGTTTTTCTGATCTGTTTGGTCCTATCCAAATAATACCTTAATTGACGATGAACATCTAGCCAATGCAATTTTTGTTCAGACCTGTTAGAAAAGTTAGGAAAAAACACAGGGAGGTCAATGTTTTGATTTAGATTTGCCGCAGAGGCTACCTTAGGTAAAAAGGATGGATTGGTCCGTAAGGATACCCTATCCTTATGAAACAACAGATACGGTGGTCGACTGCTGAGTGCATGTAGCTCTGAGACCCTTCTAGCTGAAGTAATGGCTATCAGAAAGAGAGTCTTCCAGGATAGCAATTTCATTGAACAGGAAGCTGCAGGTTCAAAAGGGGGAAGAATCAAAGATGTGAGAACTAAATTAAGGTCCCAAGAAGGAGGAGGATTTCTTATAGGAGGCTTAAGAAGAAAAACTCCCCTCAAGAAAGCTTTGCAAAGCTTGTGAGACATGATGGCAGAATCTGAGATGCCCACATGAAAGTTAGATATAGCTGCCAATTGAACTTTAAGAGTAGAAGGAGATGAACCTGCATGGAAAAGTTCAGCTAGAAAATCAAGGACTATGTGGATGGGAGCAGTGAAAGGATCTATGTCCCTTCCTTGAGCCCAATAGGCGAAACGTTTCCACTTACTAAGATAAATCTTCCAAGTGGAAGATTTATGGGAAGCTATCAAAATATCTCGAACAGAGTGAGATATTTGAGGAAGCCTGGCTGAGGTTGGAACTGGAGGAACCAAGCAGTGAGGTTCAGAGAGGGGAGGGAGCGATGTAACTGACCCGACTGATGGATCAAAAGATCTGGAACTAGGTCCAGATGCCAAGGTTGCTCCAACAGAAATTGATGTAGAAAGGGGAACCAAACCTGTCGAGGCCAGTAAGGAGCAATGAGGATCAATGAGGCCTTCTGAGCGATAGCTTTCTGTATCACTTGAGAGATTAGTGGGAAGGGAGGGAATGCATACAGAAGTCCCCGGGGCCAAACTTGGACTAGAGCGTCTCTGCTGGGCTGGCCTGGTAAAGGGAAGAGGGTAAAGTAATCTTTGCACTTGCTGTTTTGGGGAGTAGCAAAAAGGTCGCAGCAAGGCTGACCCCACTTGAGAAAAATTTTCTCCAAGATAGAATCTTTCAGAGACCACTCGTGAGGCCTGAGGATAGCTCTGCTCAACTTGTCCGATAAGATTGGACTTCCGGGATGTGCGTTGCTATCAGAAACCGCTGAGAAGAAATCGCCCATTGCCACAGTCTGAGTGCTTCTCGACATAGGGGTAGGACCTGGTTCCGCCTTGTTTGTTGATATACCACACTACAGACATGTTGTCCGTCTGAATTGCTATCGTTCCCAAGGGAAGAGAGTCTTGAAGGGCTTGCAATGCTAAAAGCACTGCTCTCATCTCTAGAACATTTATATGCAAGTGGCGTTCGTCTGGTTGCCATATGCCCTGGACTGTTCTGCCCTGATAATGCCCCCCCCACCCGATCAGGGAGGCGTCCGTTGTCAGAGTAGCAACCGGAGGGGGAGGGACAAAGGGTCTTCCTAGGAAGAGCTGGGGGGAAGAAATCCACCAAAGAAGATGATTCTTGCATGCTTGCGTAATCACAATGGTGTGGGACATCGGAAGTTGTTGGTACGACCATTGTGTGAAGAGCATCCATTGAAGGATTCTCATGTGAAATCTGGCTAATAGAAGTAGAGGGATAGCAGCCGCCATAATCCCCAGTACTTTTAGAACTAATCTGACTTTGACTCTGTTGCTGTGGAAAAGAAGGGAGACCAGTTTGTGTATGTCTGCTATTCTTTGGTCTGTGAGTCTCGCAGACATGTTGACTGTGTCTAGATTTGCGCCTATGAAGGTAATAGCACGACAAGGCGACAAAACAGACTTTTCGCAATTTATTGAGATACCTAACTTTTAAAAAATGCGAAAGGTGTAGTCTCTGGCAAGTTGAAGAAGATGCTTGGTAGGAGCTGTGAGGAGCCAGTCATCTAAGTATGGAAACACCTGGAATCCTTGACGTCTCAGGTGAGAAGCTACCACTGCCATGCATTTGGTAAACACCCGGGGGGCAGTGGTGAGTCCAAAGGGCAGGGCTCTGAATTGAAAGTGACTGGTTCCCAGCCTGAAGCGGAGGAATCTCCTGGAGCGTCTGTTCATTTTTATATGATAATACGCATCCTGGAGGTCTATAGAGCACATCCAGTTTTCCTTTCCCAATAGGGGTAGGATGGATTGTAGCGTGACCATCCGAAATCTTGTTTTCTTGGCAGACTTGTTCAAGATACTGAGATCCAAAATGGGTCTCTAGTCCCCTGTTTTCTTTGGAACCAAAAAGAACTTGGAGTAGATTCTGGATCCTTGCTGGTCTGCTGGCACTGGCTGAATGGCTCTTTTTGCAAGCAACTTTGAAATTTCCAACGCTGCTTGATCCCTTTGAGCGGGTGGAACATCTGGAAGGGATTTTTTTGATTGATTTGGAATGCGAAAGAACGGAATGGAATAGCCTTCGGAAATGATGGACTGTACCCACTTGTCTTGAGTTAGGGATCGCCAGGCTTCTGGGTACAGTGACAATCTTCCCCCGACTGCCTCCGAAGGTGGACAGTCGGGCAACACCGCAGGGATGCTGGAAAGGCTTATCGGAAAAGGTTTCTCGATTGCCCTGGTTCTGTGGACCCCCCCTGCCTCTAGGGAGACGTCTACCATTATTGTTCCCCCTCTCTGCCTCTAGAGGGGAACCAACCCTGTGCGTCAGGCAAAGTCCCTTGAGATTGTTTGCGGAACCACATCTTTCCACTTTTCTGGCCTTTGGGGTAAGGTCTAGAAGGAGTAGAAAAATGGACTCCATACGGCAGAAAGAGTTTTGCCATCTGTCTCGCACCTTGTCAAAGTTTCTTTCACTTGAGGACCAAAAAGGGACGATCCATCAAACGGGGAATTAGTGAAAGACGTTTTAAAGGGGTCCGCAAAATTGCACAGCCGCATCCAGGCATGCCGACGTAAGGCCACACCTGTCCCTGCAGCTCTGCTCGCTCCATCAGCCGCATATGAAAGAAGGCGCATGGAGGAGTTAGCTATAGAATTTAGGGTAGCCAGCTGAGTGTTCATCTTATCCTGAAAACCCGCAGCTGTAGGATCCTTTAACATGTCACTCGCTTGCTTGATCAAGTCTCTTTGAAGATGAGTGAAATGACAGAGGTAGTTCAGCGAACGCATAGCAAAGGTCGCTGACGAAAACATCTGCTTCCCGTACCTGTCCATAGACCTAGATTCCTTGTTAGGAGGATGGACAGGCACTGAAGGATCAGCTAGCTCCTTCTTAGTGGCGGCAGCTACCACCATAGCATCCACAGAAACTCCCTTAGTCAGAAATTGCTTATCTGCTGGTGCTGTGATAAACTTTGAAGGTCTCCTGGGGGTAGGGTCCACAGAGTCAGGAGCCGTCCAAGCCTTTATAGCTACCACCTGCATGAGGGGGTCAAAGGGGACACCCAGGAGGTGGAAGGGCGAGAGCCAAACGCCTCAAGATACACAGATTCATCCTCCGAAGGGTTAAGGGCTGGCCAATTTCCCCTCTGTTTCAGGATCTCTAGAATGTCTGCAAAGGAGACATCTTCAGAAGGGGAACGGGGGGAACCCTCGGAATCCTCTAAATCCGTGTCAGAGGTGACAGAATCAGGTGAGTCTATGTGCTTCCTCTTGCACTTTCTCTTCCTAGGGGGCTCCCCTGCCAATTCAGGAGAGGCCTCGGAAGAGGATGAGATCCCCACAGGGGATTCTGGAGGAGCTGGCTCTCTGTGGTCTGGGATGAGGGAGTGAGCAGACATAACCTGAGGCACCGAAGAGGGAGGGACGGACGGAGCCGACTGTGGAGTTGAACCGGGTTCCAACACACTCCGCATGACCTCGAATGCACCCCTGTCAGGCAGAGCCAGAGGTCCCCGCTCCGAAAAGCTGAAAACCTCCCTCGGCACCAACAGCGATGGCTCTGAGGCCGATGTCAGAGCCGAACTCACCAGCGCCGAAGCGCCGAGAGGGAGAGTGGGGTCAGACAAGGGTCCGATGCCACTCACCCCCTCGGAGCCGACGAGGGAAGTCCGGCGCTGAGATTCTTCCAAGGAAGAAATCGGAGCCGACGACGGGGCCGAAGACAATTGTATCGGCTCCGACGCTACCACAGTCTCGGTTCTGAAACGCCCCGGCTCCGAGCTCAAAGGAGTCGGAGGAGGAACATTTTGAGAGATAGGGTTAAGCATCGACTGATGAGTCGGGCTCTGAAGCATTTGGGCCAGTGCCTCGGACTTAAGAAGTTGACTCACTACCCTCTGAAGGTCATGGTCAGAAAGCCTCGATGACCTAGAGGAGTGAGATCTATGGCTCCGTTCAGACAGCAAGGGAGATGCTGGAGCCGAATGAACGGAGCCAAGGGACGGTGACCTGGACCTCTTCCTAGATGTCGGTTCCGATGGTCTGATCGGAGCCGACTCAGATATTTCCAATACCTCGGCTCCAGCCGGAGCCGAGGGAACCACAGAAGTAGAAGTTCGAGTCTCATCGGCTCCAGCCGGAGCCGATGTTGTAGTAGACTTCGATGTCTTAGGTGTCGACTCAGTAGCTGGAGTCGAAGACCTAGAGGCCTTAGAAGGTTTGCCCGAAGAAACAGTCGGGGGACCCTCAGGCTTTAGCAAGCCCCGTAAAATGAGCTTGTTCTTTCTTTCCTGCAGGACTCTAGGGCTGAAGCCATGGCATACAGCACAAGAGTCCTGCAGGTGTAAAGGTAAGGGGATACTGTATGGAAAACTAATTTAAAGGGTTTTAGTAAACTTTTTTAAACTATTTCCTACACTAACCTGAAGCCGGTGAAGCAACACGTCTCGATAGCTGTAGCGGCAAACGAGATCTGAGGTAATACACGCCTAGCATTGTGGGATATAAGGGGAGCCTCGAGCCGGTGGAACCAACTCTCGAGCTTTTAGAGTGGCCGAGTCGGAGCCGAGGTCGGCTCCGAACCCATCCAGCAAGAATGAAGGCGAGATAGACAACTTAACATCTATTCTTACAATTTATCTTTTAGTTGAATTTCCTAATATAAAAAGCATACTTGCACCTATCATTAACAATAATATTCATCTCTCATAATGTACCATCATCATGGTTATTAAGACATAAAGACAAACTTGTTATACTTTACTGTTATTAATTTCTCATTCTTACTACATTATTTTTGTTTAATCTTCATTTCTGGATTATATCTGATTGTATGGTGTATTATACTAATAACAATTAGTACAACAAAGAATGATGGTGTTCACTAGTCACATTCATCCCTCATTTAATTATTTAATTGGCACAACATTATATATTTTGACCATAACATAACGAGCTTGAATATATTAGTAACGTCTTATTCATTCCCTTTTGTTTCCTTTCTCTCCTTTCCATTTTATATCTGTTTACACATTCTGATGATAAGAAAATACACTATGATTAGAAATACAAGTATTTGAAACCATTAAGGAGGATGCTAGTTTAAATAACTGACTTTTAGAATCCCCTTTCTAGTTCACGTCAAGCTGAAAGCCGTTTCTTCAATTGCTGATCATTCGAAAAAATCCACAAAAAGATTTTTTTGCAAGGAGTAAAGTCCCCACCCTACTCCAAAAAATATATATATATATATATATATATATATATATATTAAACACGCACCACATAACACACACACACACACACACACACACACACACACACACACACACACACACATACACACACACGCACCTCCTCTGTGGTTGTACAGCAGTAGAGAAAAAGTAAAAATCTACTGTCACTGAAAGAAGATGTTTCAGCACAGTTTTTAGACCTATCAACAGATGAAAAAAACAAAACAAAAAATAGCTGTTGATAGATTGCCTGCATCCCTTTATATATCTTATTAATGTTTCAATATACTTCTTCACTCTGTTCATGTCAGTTATAACATATTTAATACTCTAGTTTTAGAAAAGAGGAACAAGCAGAAAGAAAACAACACCTTAATACTTAATCATGCAATTTATAAAATATCTATATAGAAGATGTAGCCTCCTTTCCTTTTCTTAATTAGGCTTACCTATCATCTATCTTCTTTCATTACACATTATTTCTTCTTTTTTTTACCCACCTTTGTTAAACTCATCTTGTCAAAATGGAACAGAACTACTTTACAAGAGCTGGCCAGATATATACAGCTCACCTAATGTTATCATTGCCCACTTTGGTAGGAGAATTTGACCAAACAGATTTTAGAATTTACTATCAAGAAAAGACATACCTTTTACAACTATGAATCTAGTATGGGAACATGTCTTGGCAGTGGATCTCTCCCTATCCATGCTACATTGAGCATTTTAGTTAACCAAGTTAAATATTTAAAAGTCATACTGTTAGTCCATTTTCAGAAGTGCTCCATAAGGTCTCAAGTAATTTTTCCTCTTCTTGTTTTATAAATCTTCTGACTTTTATCCAAAAGGACTTCAATCTAGTTCTCTTCCTCTGTTAATCTGACACCATTGTCACATAAGGAATGACTGATGTTCTTATTTGATCCCCTTACTGCTGTATCATGGTTTTCAGTTTTGTTGTTGCATTTCCTTTTGCATAAAGTCCATTTTGGAATTAATTGTATCCATATTCAAAGATAACTCTTTCAAGAAACTAAATTTGTTGAAGATCTTTTTGACAGCTATATCACCTTAACAGGAACTGACCGCATCTGCATCTATTTTAAGAAGATCCAAACTCAGTAATAGCAGGAAAGAAAATTAAATTAGAAACAGTGCTACAAAACTGTCCTTCTGAGAAAAATAAGTTTTACAAAGTCCTTATAATAATGTGCCTTGTTCACTATTCAAGCAGTCTCAAAATTTCCTGTGAGTATTTATGAGTATCTGCAGAGTTTCTGAAGGAACTGCTATTCAGTAGACATCTTGGAATCTCCCATCCCCTGAGAATCCACTTATTTTGTTTTGAGCAGTAAATTGCATTCAGTTCAAAAGGCTCAATAGTCTGTTCTGCAGGCAAAGACAACAGTTCTGAGTCTGAAGGCATCCAGGTAAGTGTTAAACTGGGTGTCTATTATTTCACTGAAAGAAGAGACCATCGAATGGGATTTTATCGAACATGCGGAATGTATCTGACCCGACACTTGCAGCAGCTGGAGAGGCCACAAAAGTTCCTCACCAAAAGGATAAAGGGTCTCAAAAATCTGTCCTATGCTGCCCGACTGAAAGAACTCCAGCTCTATTCAGTCGCCACGCTTGCTCAGAGGTGACCTTTGCCTAACATACAAGGCCATGTCAAACCCAGATTTGATGAATATGCTTCACCTCAAAAAATCTAGATCCATCAGAGCCACAAGGGCGGGAGACTTAAACCTTGACACGGCTATTAATAGGACGTGCTGGAGGGATAGATTCATCACCCAAAGACTCCCTATGCTGTGGAACAAAATCCCGGTACATGTGAGGCAGAGCACCTCGCTGGCCTTGTTCAAGAGAAATCTTGACCAATGGATGGGAGATCGCAGATATACCCCAGGGATTACCTCAGTGTCACTGCTCGACAGAGGCACAGAAAAATAATGGGTATAGTTCCCCATACTAAAGGGGTGGCCTAAGCCACAAAACGATGGGCTAGGCTTGTAAATGCCCTCGGGCAGATAGCCTAGTATGAACCTATGAACCTATGAACCTATGCCATTTGAACTGTTCTTACTGAGATCGCATTACGGTAGGGATTGGGAAATTTGTCCTTTCCCCACTGTATGCAATCTCGGAGTTGGTGTATATAATTAGCAAGGGATGTGGGGGGTTCGATGAACAACATTTCCAATGAAATGCTGTTCAGTGATATGATATAGACCAGTTAAACCTCTCATTTTAATGCTTCATGCAAAGTTATGCTTGGCATGAGGCCTGTGTAGAACAGATACACATGGACTGCAAATAAGGGGAAAAGCATAAGCAGTCCCCTGTGAAAAGAGTGAAGCAGGCTCCACTGCCAAGTTCAGAAACCAGTTCGATCTAGTAGCTATAGCTCAATGATGTCATCATCTGCCATACCAAGAGCTTCAAGTGGAAGTCAATGTGATACTAAGAGGCACAGTAGTGTGAGACAAGCTGGAAATGATCCATCTGTGACTTCCTGTGGTGCTGTTTAAAATCAGTTACAACTCTGATGTTGAGGCATTCCTGCTGGCAAAGAATTAAGTCCCTCCTACCACTGTGCCACTATTTCATTTGAATAAATCTTTATATGTTTTTGTTACAGTATTTCCTCCTTTTACATGTCAGTTTGCATGTTATTTCCAGAAATTAATTGTTTTTTCTTTGCAGTACATTTAAGCTTTCATGTCTTGGACTATTCTTCCTCTTGCAATACTTTCCAGTTATTGTGCAAGACTGCTTATTATAACATTGACATTCATTGGCCCTAATACTAACACATTGTTCATTATAACATTGACATTCTCCTGGATTCACTAACCTTCTGTGCAGGACTAGCTTAGTCCTGCACAGAAGTGCCCATTTAGGAGCAGGACAGCAGCGTGCCATGCATAGTAATGAAGGTGTGTTGGCCCTGCTCCTAGGCTTACACGGTGCGTGTATGAGTGCAGGGTGTGTGTCTGAGAGCAGAGCTCTCAGACTATACATACCCCTGCAAAGAAACAATGAGGGAGACCACCCATAGATGTACGCATACCCCAGCAACATCCCCCCACATGTATAAGAGCAATAGTGAATAAAAAAAAATAAATAAAGATATGTATTGTTAATGAAACGGACGTGGTTTAACCGTAGGTGTGCGGCTTTGTCCATCGCTTAGCTACATTTAATGTAGCTTAAATAGCAAAAGGAGGATAAAAAGCAAGATATGTGCAAATGAAGCAGTGCAGCAATACTGTAGTGGGCAGTGCGTTCGCCTCACGAGCAGTTAATCCCGGTTCGAGTCCCACTGCAGTATATTCCATTTCCATGTCAAATCACTGTTATGATCAATATATTTATAACCTAATAAATAACATATATTTGTGAACTGGAGTAGTAAGCTGAGTAATGAATGATAACCCCATACACTTGTCAAATTCACCACCTCTCCAAGAACCAGTAGACTGTTACTGTGTAAAATATAGCAGTAGTAAGGATAAATAAGCACTAGTAAGCAGGTGCAAGTCTGTTTGCACAATGGTAAGCAGTGCTTACATAGAGTAAGCAATAGTGAGGCTAACCATGTGTAAGCGGATGTCACCTGAAGTTAGCAGTGCTTACCGTCACGCAAACCCGCTGACAACTGTATAAAAATGCTTCAATCACTCCGTTTCTAACAGGCCTCATTCTGGCCAGCAACAAATTAAACAGCCTCTGCCAGGCTCGAACCCAGGAGCCTGCACACCATAGGCAATGTGATTTACCACTAAGCCAATGCAGATATACATAACCCTGATGTTTCCACAAAGATAGCATCCAGCAATACCATTCAACATTACAGGACATGTAGCTATACATGTAGATGTATGTGTGTGTATATATCTATAACTAAATAGATATATATACCTCTCCCTCTCTGTATTACGCACACACACACACACACACATATATATATATATATATATATATATATATATACAGCAATATATCTATATATGCATACATATATATATATATATATATATGTATACATATATATATATATATATATATATGTATACATATATATATATATATATATATATATATATATGTGTGTGTGTGTGTGTGTGTGTGTGTGTGTGTGTGTGTGTGTGTGTGTGTGTGTGTGTGTTTGTGTGTATAAACAGATATATATCTATAGATATGATACAGCACATAAGAATGACATATATGACCACAGGCATCGCCAATGGGGGTGAGGAGGCTCAATCAACATACGTGTTACACGTACCGATATCCCCCCCTCCCCAGCTAAACAGGTGAAGCATACAAACAAACACACAAAAAAGTAAACAAACCACTGTTTCCCAAACTACAGGCAGGAAACTACCAGTGAGAGAAACACTGTTGACTCGCTAAGTCTAATCTAGAAACAAAGACAGAAATGTCCCTTGCGGGACAACCCAAAATTGATGGGTATTTGGGTTCCTTCCATTACACAGATGTGCATGGCAGGGCACGTATGTTCTCGGACTACAAGGTTGGGAAAGCCTGATGATGCATGATTCGAGACAATGTGCATGATGGGTTCCGTGAAGTGGAGAGTGGGCAGTGTGCAGTGGTGCAGTTAGACCTGACTTGCACCCAGAGTAAGGATGATTGCTGCAGAGGAGGAGTGGGGGGGTGATGGGTATGAAAGTATGGGTCGAGGCGTGGCGGTGTTAGATGGAGCAGTTCTAATTGGACCGCCTTATGAATGTAAGCAATAGTGTGTATTGGGCAGAGCATTCTCCTAACAAGCAGGCATTCCTGGTTCGAGTCTCACTGCAGCACAGTCTATTTTACATGGCAACGCACGTTATAATCAATAGTTTTGTTGCAAAACCCACTAAATAAAATATATTTATGAACTGGAGTACTGCAAGAAATGCACATGTGAAATGTCACTGTCAGAATGAATAAGGCACTAGTAAGCAGGTTTAAGCACAAAAAAGCAATGGTAAGCATATGTAAGAACTAGTAAGTGGGCTTAAGCCCGTTTGCGCGGTGGTAAGCAATGCCTACACTGGTTAAGCAAATCTGAAGCTAACACCCTGTAAGCAGATGTAACGGCAGGGTAGCAGTGCTTACCTCTGTGCAAACCCGCTAACAACTGCCTAAAAGCACCTTAACCACTCTGTATCCACCGGCCCTTGTTCTGCCCAGCAACAAAATAAACAGCCTTTGCTAGGCTCGAACACAGGACCCCACACACCATAGCCAAAGTGATTTACCACTAAGCCATTTCAGATATACATAACCCTGATGTATTCAAAACACATCAACCAGCCCATTCATTCAACAGTACAGAGAATGTATTCCAATATGTAAATATATATGTGTGAGTAAATATATTAATATCTAAACAGATACAACATATCAATAGATGTAGATATCTATATCTATATATATCTATATATCTATATATCTATATATCTATATATATATATATATATATATATATATATATATATATATATATATGGCCACACATCTGTAGATAGCAATGGTAGACTGACAAATACAAATATGTTCACATGCACCGTTAATGGGGTTGAGACGTCCCAAACAATATACGTCATGTAAGAATAGGCATACCCCCCACCACAGCCAAACACATCCGCCCTGCATTACACTCAAGTGTTACAGATCCCATAAGCAGGACCTGACATGATATGTGAACAACATGTAAACAGTACTACAACCCACCTGTATGATGTCAGGCTGGTATTGGTAACATATCATGCAGTACAGTGTGGCTACCATAGGAAATGTAAAATATGGAAGTTATCAACATACCCAGGATACATATACACAGACACATTTTTATATAGATATACATGTGACTACACAGACACATGCAGAGATATGTATAGTAAGATACATATGTAGAAGGTGTGCACAATATGGAACAGCCACTATGCCTACAGTTCACACCTGAACGACTGGATACTGTATGGGCCACTCATACAAATACAATTGTCGCCTGCAACATATACCCACAGAGAGGTCATAGAAAAAACACCACACACAGGTTTGCAGAAATGGAAAACCTTTATCTGTGTACTATTACAATTCTATATGCCATGTCATGTAGCTGTGCAGACACTGACATCCATATAAACAGAGTAATGCAACTGTGAAACAGTTATACTAATACAGTAGTCTGGAAAGGTTCACAACTATTGCTATCCAGACCTATGCCTTCATATTGTACTATAGTAAAGACAGACTGGCCCACAGGATACCAAGCAATCAACAGTATGTAATACAGGTGTATAATTCAGCAGTCTCCATCTACACTCTGTGCAAAATCACTAGGTGTTGAAGACTTCAGTTGACCAAAGGGGATGTAACGCTACATAACAAGGCATAAATGACACCATCAAAAGCACACTGACAAATAGAAAACTCTTGTATGGCAGGAGGCAATAGGCCTGCATTAATCCAATATATGTGAGTAATGTAAATACAGGTGAAGTATACAGTACTGTACATGCAGATACCTTACAGCAGCTCACCCCTGATATCCCCACATTTTGTAACAGCCTAGGTCAGTTATGATGCATCGCCCCATAGACTCAATACTACAGGCCCATATACCACTGTTACATACACTGGCCTCTGAAGTGCATAAGGGCACACATGTATTGTTTTGGTGTAGCCCACAGATATATGGCACCAGCACCACTGCATTTGTGGGTGATACAACAGCAGTGGACTGATGGCAGCAATGGCAGTGTGATATATACACACAGCCCACTACAGAACAATTCCTGACAGCATGTCATATGTGCAAAGCTTGGTATGTAGGTGGAGGACAGAGGCTGGAACACAGGCCCATATGTGGGAAACTGTTGCCATACACTAAACAAGTTGTTGGTGTTACAGGATAGTCCGCAACATACCCTTAGCCAGGGAATTGAGGTTAGAAACATAAATTGATGTAGCCATGTACTGATAGCACTCACACACACTGCCAGTGACATATCTGATACAGTATCTGTGTGGTGGGCAGACAAAACATGACAGGCACACCTCTGGCCGCCAACAGGATAGGCCCATAGTTGAGAGCTATGCAGACAGACTGCATTCCAATGTAAACTAGTATGTACACACACACCCTGTAACACCAGTACTATACAAAGGATAACACAGCTCTACTCACACTTTGCCTGTAGTCCTGGACCTCCTACAAATGTGTAGCTGGCCTAAGTGTGCCAGTTCCCCTGGAAGAGGTACTGCTACCTGCTGTATGTAACACTGATGCCCACACACAGGAAAGATGTCCATCACACAGGAAAGGTAAAGAGACCACGCCCACATGATGTAGAGATTTATAGTAGCTGGTTGCCATGACAGTGGTGATTGAAAGTATTACACAGCAAGCTGCATGCAGTTCACAAGTGTAGGACACTGATTGGTGCAGAGGCCATCACCTGATCAAGTGCATCACCTACTAAAGCCAGGCTGAAATCTACCCCAAACAGCTCAATTCATTCACAGGAGAGAGAAAGCAAGCAAGCTAAAACAAAAGCAGGAAAAAAGAAAACTCACAGAAAAATCACAGCTGAAAATGCAGCTGCCGGTAATTAATACATCAGTCCCACAACAGTATGTGAAGTACATGTACATGTATTAGAATGCAGTACCTGGTCCATAGTAATGTGATAGACGATATGGAATGCATTATATGTGCCAGCAGGTGTTGTAATGATGGTCAATTGAACAACTGCTATGGACAATAGTGTTTGTCCTAGTGGGTAGAGAGCCATAGCTGTTAACTGTGCAGGTCAGCACTGACAGGATGTAAGCCATCATAGTGTGTGTTGTGTAATGGGGATTATGCATATGATGTGGCCAATAGACATATATATGTGCACATATATATGAATTCACATATATCTACACATATATAGATAAATACCTGTATGCAAATGTCTACATCTGTACAAACACACACAAACAGATATGTATGGAAAGACATATCCCCTATATCACTGTCACAGTGATGTGTGCTATGTGCGAGGCAGCAGCACACATACCAATACACACAGATATCTACAGCTGGCAGTGTGTGCACCATGGACTGGTATGTCACATGTTAGTCCCATCCTAGCACCACAATGTCCCCACCTGTGAAGTATGCAATGGGAATATGGGGAAGTATGGCAGATACACACGTGGAGGTGATCAGGCTTGGTAGATATAGAGGACAGTCTACAGGGGTGGTATGTGACACATGTGGTGGGTAAACACTGTGGATGGTGTGTGTGGGACATGATGTGGATGCCCCATGGTCCCCAATATAGGCACAATGGGAACAAGGCTCCCACCAACTGCCACTCACAACAGCAGTCCACGTCCTGATGGTACTAGGTCTGGCAACTGAGTAGGAGGAGCATGTTGGCCATATGAATGTGTACTGGGTGCCTCAGACTGGTGTAGTACATCCCTCATGTGTCTGTGGAGCTTGCTATGGAACAGACAGTAGACCCGAGCTCAGCGGACAGGAACATATTGGTGTGTGCCCTGAGGGGGAGGGGCAACATCCCCTGGGTGGTTCCACCTGGTGGTATTGCTGTAACAGTACACAAGAGGCCCCAGGTTGGCACACACATGTGATGTGGCCAGGTATCCTGGTCAGATGGGTGTGGAGAGGTGGATCAGCTGGCAAATGGAACATATACATGTTATTGTGTCACTGTCATAGCACATATATTGGTAGTAATAGTCTACACAATCCCAATACATGTCCAACAGCATGCATAGAGCCCCTCAATAACACAGACTGTCAGATGTGCAGCAGTCTCAGAGCAGTCATACCACTGGCATATATATAATCATAGTGGCCTTGACAATGGCATGCAAGTGAATAGTCTGTAACAGGCCAGCAATTTTAGTGTCCACACAGGGGACATGACTACAATCACATAGCAGAAGGTGTGGTACAATACACTATCTGTCCAAACGGTAGTTAAGCTGTAGCCATACCTAATGAGTTGTGTGTATAGTCTGTTGAAGCTGATATGGTGGGGGGTGACAAGGATGTGTATTATGAACTGTGGTGACCTTGCCATATGAGTCGCTTAGACCTGTTTCCATCCTTATGCTTTTCAGGCAAGATGGCACACATCAGGTTGCCTGTGTATTCATCAGATGAGAATGAGGTCATTATCAGCCATCTGGTTCAGCACTACCAGGTCCTCTTTGGCAGGACAGCACATGACCAGCAGGGGCAGACCACCCTGTGGAATGATCTACTCCACAGGGTCAATGACGTCAGACTGGATAACCGCAGTTATGAGCAGGTCCGGCATCATTGCAGCAACCTGCTTCGCAATGCCCATCGGCATGCTGCCGCAGTCCGGGGGGATCACCTCGCCACAGGGAGGCCATGCCATCCATCCCCCTCTGACATGTGTGGAGGAGCTCCTGGCCAGCCATGTGGCACCTGCCCATCTGGAACACCATCACCCACTGGACCCCTTCGTAGAGGTGGGTGCCACCCACACACCAGCCGAGGAGTGTGCAGGTAAGGACACAGGTCACATCAGTAGACCACTGTTGTGTAAATATCTGCAGTAGTACAGGTAGATCATGCATATCTGATATGTCATACAAATATTGTGTTGCTGCATTGTAGTGATAAACAGATGTCCAGATGTGGTAGCATTGTGGGAATTTACAGTTGATGTATGGTAGTACTGCACCCAGCCTGCATGTGGCTACTGACATTGCATCTCTCACCCACTAATGTAGGTCCCTCCAAAGTAACAGCATGGCAGCAGCCTTAAGCTGGTGAGTAAGTCTTATGAAGATGCATGCCAACACACCGGACATGTAATGGTGATGTTATATTCCATGCATACATCTAACACGCCTACCGTGAATGCATGCTGTACATGTGCATGTACTGCTGCTGTGAAATGTATGATCTCACAGAGGCGAACATGATGAGGTATTGAAAGGGTATGTCACACACCTGCATGACAACTAACATCCTGTCATTGCAGAATGTGTCCACATGGGGTAACATACTGTTGGTAGACATGGCCTAAAGTAGCAACATGTTTGGAACAACACCCATATACAGTGCAACACCAGTGTACATACCTGTAGGGCAATGCTAACTGCTGCTGAAATACACTATGGCATACGGAATTACAGTAGTCCACATTATCAGCTGGGTCTAAGCTGCAACATGTGATGTTCAGTGTATGAGACACTGCAAGCTGACACATATGTGTAGGCCTTACCTGTCATACATCTGCATAAATCCTGAGGAGGGGTCTCAGCATGAAACACCAGTACACTGCAGTAGGGATCCTAACGATGGCAGGAATGGCTCTATCTGCATATAGTCAAGTCAAGGACCTGTAGCAGCTGTAGCCCTACCCACACTGCAATAGTGACGGCATTGTGTGAACATCATGGGATGTGCACATGAGTAGACCTTGTAATCATGCAGAATAGGGGGACATGTGTAGGGTAGGCTGAACATACACTGGCAATTGCAGAAGGCCCAAGCTGGTATACCCCTGCCATGAGCAGTGACTGCTGTAGTACACACAACAAGAGTTGTGATAAACCATCATGATAAGTGTGTGCACACATATCCCCACATGGTGTGTATGCATTGTGGTCAGCAGCCACACACATAACACAATCTGTAGACACTGCATGTGAAAGTACGGGACATATGTTACATATCGGGCATGTGTACAGCTAAGATATGCAGTGCTGTGGTCCCCTGACAGATCACGGATGTGTCTGTAAAAGCAATAAAGGTGTGCATACCCCCCATAGACATGGTATGCTCTGATGGTTATACGTGTAAGCATTTCTGCAGTGGTTGTGGTCTCTAAACTGATATGCAATTGTGTTGTAGGTGTACATGTGTCAGCACAAGGATGCCCTGTGCATATGATGATAACTGTGCCCCATCCCTGTCATCCATACCATCGATACAGGGACAGGCTGATATGGTTCTGATGCACACAGTGACTGTACACCAGTGTACCACAGTCCTGCAGTGTAACATGTTGTAGGGTGTAGAGTGTGAGGCATATTTGGCAGGTAGTGTAGCCATCCAGCAATGATGCCTTCTAGCTGTTAGTAACACTGTATGGTTGTGGTCTCTAAACTGATATGCAATTGTGTTGTAGGTGTACATGTGTCAGCACGAGGATGGTCTGCAGTCATATTGCACAATGGGGTATGTCACTGTGCTGATGCCATGGCAGTGACATATCTGGGGTAAAGTCGAACACATTTCACAGGTTACTATAACAGGTATTCCCTGTGTCACATGGACTGGTGTCCCGCTGAGGCGTGTATACCCTGCAACCTGATGTAGATCCATCCACATACACGCTCACTGTTACTTGCCAACACTGGGACTAGACCCCAACCTAGCAATGTCATGATACTGACATGTGTGTGGCCTACATTGCACAAACAGTGCCTTAACCACTCTGTATCCAACAGACCTTGTTCTGCCCGGCAACAAAATGAGCAGCCCTTGCAGGTCATGAACTCAGGACCCTTTACACTGAAGTCACAACACATGACCACTATGCCATGACCACTGTGGGGACAGATGTTGTGTTACCAATATAGCTGTCATTACCCAAATTGAGTGGTATTGAACACTTGCCTTTATGTCCTAGATTGTGTAGTCCTTGTTAGTAATATGACTGTTGCATCACATAGGTTGCTTTATCATAATATATACATAGCAGATACATACAGTAGGTTACATGTGGGAGGGTATACGCAACCGTGACGTTTACTCATGACAGGTATATGGTTGTATACATATAGGTGTATAGATGACTACATGTACATACACAGGTATACACATACATATGTCTGTATACACATATGTATAGTGCTACATATATATGGCCATGTGTACACCTCTTCGTATGTACATATGTATACATATCTATACATATATGTATTTATACATATGTGTATATATAGGTATACGTATATGTACATATAGATATATGTGTATATAGCTATATATGTATGCACATCCTATGTGTACAGATATACCTAGTTATGTTGGTATATATATATATATATATATATATATATATATATATATATATATATATATATATATATATATATTTATAGGTATCTATAACTATATGTGCATATATATCTATACCGATATACCTACTACTGTCGATATATCTGTTGATATCCATAAGTATATGTGCATATGTATCACAATGACATCTACAACAGTCTGTACACAGGCTACAGAACATATTAACAATGCACACACTGTCGACATTCACCATAGTTACACAGACCTCAGTACTGTACAAATGACCACAGAATGTCCTGGTAATGTCATCAAATATTATCTGTACTGTACATAACATGTGTAGCATTCTGATATCTCACTGGCTTGCTATCAGATATGATGACACTAATGATGGTGTACAGCACATATGCACCTCTTAATGAATGACATATGTACAAAGGTTGACAGAGTTGTGGATGGAAGCACATACATAGGGCCAATATTGACATGCTGCTGTGATAACCTCATACATGTACTGTTGTAACAGGGTTTGTTGCAACATGTGTCCTATGAGGGATATGAAGTCAGTAACTGTCACGGCTTTCACCATCTACAAATTGCACTCCTCACACCTTCTGCAGTTCACAGATATGTGCTCTGTGGGTAACACCTGACACCAAGGGCACAACACACTGCCTAGTCTGCAGATGACCCTACAGATCTGGATTCCTCATAAACATAGAACTGACATGGCAGGTATTACAACATGCAAGGACAGCCATATCCACACACACACACTTTTAAACCAACATTACTCCACATGCAGTATAGCAGCACTTACAGTCTGTAGTCAGGTCAGGCACACCCCCCTCCTGTGTGTTGCCCTGTTTCCACAGTGTATGTTGTTAGAGGTAAATCCCCAGTCCATCTGAGATGCTATTCACCAAACAACAGATCTAGTTCCTGCCCACAGTGGATGTAAAGGGCCAACACCAACATGATGTTCTTAGATATTGGAGTGTGTTTCCATGCAGCTGGCTATGGGAATGTTACCACAGCTATTCCACATGCACTCAGCTAGAGGAGGACTGCAATTGGTGCAGAGGCCATCAGCTGATCATGACCATAACTTACAAAACACAAGCTGCTGCCTAAGCAAAGCAGGTACATCTCCACATCCACCAAAGAGGGTGTGAGAGGGACAGACAGAGACAAAGTATGTCAGGGAAGGTGTGGGTGAGTAAAACCTAAGCATATTTGTGTTACACACCTACCAGTACCGGGTTTCAAACACCTGACTGACTATGCATAGCTATCACATGCGTATGCAGTTACTGCATGCGCCACATAGCTTAGATGTTAGTGAGCTTTCCAGATGTATATGTGCTGGTGAGTGACATCTGCAACACGGTTGTGATACAGTAGGTTTAGCACACAAGCCTGTCCACATGAACAGGTGTCAGCATCAACACAGCCACACTCTCTAAGGGACTCATACACATTGCCACACTTGGCAGGGTAACAAATACACTTCCTAACCAGTTACTTTGCCACAATACATTAATGCATAGGTATCAATTGGCCCACAGGGGTTATCCTGGGGTTCTATGGTCAAAGGGTATGTGAATGTGTCTGATATTAGAGGGCATGCTTCAGTATGCCAATAGGGGTGGTACTGGGCATGAATGTGGTTGGAAGCATCATACACCAAACACACAGACACATGATGCCAATACCGGCATGCTGTATGGCTGTACAAGGCTAGGTGAAAGGTATACCTTGGCATCAGGCCACATGAGAATGGTCTGCATTATGGCTAAGGGGTGTAGTGTCTGGAATGACCCACACAGGTGGCTATAGTATTCACCATCCAGTCACCTGGATTACTGTTGTGCGTGGCCAGTGCTGTGCAATGCTTGACACGTATGTGTTCTATACACCATGACATGGTTGGTGTCTGGGATGTGCACATGTCCCACATTCATGTACAGTGGCATGTGGAAATGTACCTGTTTTTTCTGGCCCATGTTGTGTACACGGAATGTTATCAGCAAATGTGACAGTCCTGCCCTCATGTGATGGGGCCAGGTAATGGACAGCAGGTTGACCCAGCATCTACATTGATAGCATGCTACAGGTATTCCCGGGTGTCAGTGGCATCCGTCCATACAGGGCATGTGTGTAAGGCATGGTATGTCATTTGTGGATCACATTTGATGGAACCACAGTTGTTGCAGTTGTCCAGTGGGAAACATACTGAAGGCACACTGTCTGCAATTATGTGCCTATTGTACTGATGGACAGGGTGCCATGCCCTCTGTAGGCCACTGCATTCACACAATAGTTACTATCAGTCATCAATTTGCAGTGTACTACACACATATTAGCTGTTGCCTCGGCATGCGTGTGTGTGTATGAGACATGGGTTGAGAGTGTGCTCTGGGTAATACTGGGGTTGCTAACTGTGATTGCCTGGCCTTGATGTAACATGTATGGATATAGATATGCACCCCAGCCTCTCAGCTATTTCACAGCTGTTATCCCTGTACAGTGGACATTGTAATATATACTAGGGCCACCATATAAGAAATTTACAAAACCCGCTCCACATTGGGCCCAGGTGTCACACACTCACACCCACTTCCACACAGGATACGCATTACAAACACACACACACAAACACACACACGCACACACAGACACAAACACACAAACACACAAAAACACACACACACACACACACACACACACACACACACACACACACACACACACACACACTCACACACACACACCCTGTCATGTCCGGAAGTAGAACCCCTACCTAACTAGTTTATTACACTACAGCACTACACAGTTATAGTACGTGTCACAGTGATTACTGCAGTATTCCTTCCCCAAAGGTGTATATAACATTGGCTGACATCAGCAGTATTGCCAAAGTAGGATATTTTACATGTACTGAGTGTGACTAGCCTAAAATGCATTGCTTCCTACACAGACAGTGGAACACACACAAAACATCCACAACTGACATGTGTGGGTATAGAACCCCTAACAGAGATCTAAAACACACTACAGCATGGAGCTATTATAGGACGTACCATGGGGATTAATGGAAGACTCCTTCCTCAAAGGTGTATAACACATTGGCTGACATCAGCAGGTTGCCAAAGTATGGCATTTGAAATGTACTGAGTGTGACTAGCCTCTAATGCATAGCTGCCTACACAGACATTGAAACACACACAAAACATCCAGAACTGCCATGGGTGGGTATAGAACCCTACCAGAGTTCTGAATCTCACTATAGCAGCACGCAGTTATGGCATGTGCTATGGAGATTACTGGGCTACAACCTTCCCAGAGGTGTATTTCAGGGTGGATGACATCAGCAGCCTTACCAAGGTAGAGAATTTAAATTGTAGGGGATGTGCCTACCCTAAAAAGCACTGCCTTCTACACAGACAGACACACACACACACACACACACACACACACACATACACACACACACACACACACACACACACACACAGTTGCCAAGGCTGGGGTTAGAACTCCTACTTAACTAGTTTATTCCACTACAGCAGTACACAGTTATGGCACGCGCCATGGAGATTACTGGCCTATCTCTTCCCCAAAGGTGTATTTCACAGTTGATGACATCATCACACTTGCCAAAGTGGGCCATTGGTGGGTGTAGTGTCTGTGAATGGACTCAAAAGCATTGCTCCCTACACTGACAAAGGAACACACACACACACACGCATCCACACTTGCCATGTCTGGGAATAGAACTCCTACCTAACTAGTTTATCACACTATAGCGTGACACAGTTACATGATACGCTATGGAGATTACTGGGCTACAGCTTTCCAGAGGTATATTACTAGGTGGATGACATCAGCAGCGTTGCAAAGGTTGAGCATTTGAATTGTAGGGAGTGTGACTAGCCTAAAAAGCATTGCTCTGTACACAGACACACATACACACACACACACACACACACACACACACACACACACACACACACACACACACACACACACACACACACACACACTTGCCATGTCTGGGAATTGAACACCTACCTAACTAGCTTATCACACTACAGCAGTACGACATTATGGTATAGCCATGGAGATTACTGGGCTACAACTCTCCCAAGGGTATATTTCACAGTGGATGACCTCAGCAGGCTTGTCATAGTAGGGCTATGGGTAGGGCAGTGTGTGTGTGCATGGGCCATAACACATTCATCTAGAGGTTGACACGCCACATGCAGGCACACACAGGGTCATATTCCACAGGTATGTGTATTTAGCTGCTAGATGACTACTTCCTTGTACAGTCATGTTTCACAGCTGGCACGTGCACCAATAGTCTATAATGCTAACAGATACTGGTGGCTAGCATTTGCAGTGAGTGACATCTGAACCTCATGTGTTTGGGGCCCTTTGGCTGTGTGCTGGGTGGGACAGGCCTGGATGGCTCCCTGTCATGGTCACCCTCTTCCACACATCTTTGTACATCTATCTTTGGCTTATTATAGTGTGTTGTCCTTACATATATGTCTGTATTCCTAGCCACTGTGTGTGCAAGGCATGTGTGGTGCATACTGACAAGTGTCTGCACTAACAACTGCAACTGCCAATATGTCTGCCCACTGGTGTTTGCAGACATGGCCTTCATGTGTTTAAGTGTGTGAGCGTGCCCAGTATGACCTTTCAGTTTGTTGTTGACTGACATTGCCTTCATTTCTCTAAGTGTGTGAGCATGCCCAGTATGGCCTTCTGTATTTAATGTGTGGATCGAGTCCAGGTAGTTTGTACTGCAGTGCTGACCTTGGTGTTGTACAACAACAGGTGGCATGCTGTTTCTGTGGGGTATCCATCAAGCATTTGGCAGTGACTGTTCCTACATGTTTGCATAGGATGGGGGGGGGGGGGCTCAGCCGACTATGTCTACATTTCTACACAGAATGAAGGAGGCACACCTGACTGTTATTAAATTACTACATAAGGGGGGCACACCTATTTCTACATTTCTACACAGGGTTGGGGGCACTCCTGACTGTTATTACATTACTATGTAGGATGTGGGGGGCACATGTGAAACCTTGTACACATTTGCTATGACTGTACTGGTATGTCAGGTACTCCATTTCATTCTGTATTGCTTACTATCATGCTGACTAGAGGCATAACAGTGTACTACAGATCTTGTCTTTGGTTGCTCTACATATTGTTGTCTGACTTCCTACCTTTCACAACTAACATCCCACTGCCTGCCCTGCTGTGGTCTGTCTGTGTAGGCCTGGGGGGAGGTTAACCATAGCCATCATTCAGGGGCCATGGCACAGGCTCTGTTTGGGTTTGTCTACACCTGTACTGCTGGCTGAGACTGTTGTTGGGTATGTGAACTGTCCTGACTGGCATGTGTGGGTCATTTGGACACACATGTCGCTCAGCACATTTCCTGCAGTGGGTTTTCTCACCCTGTGTAGTACTGGCTACTATGTTGACTCCAGTATGTGTTACAGATGTCATGGTGCCACTATGGGTGTCTACTGTCTGCTGCCATAACATTCAGCCACCCAATTCTCTTGCATGCTCACATCCATACCATAGCTACAGGTAATGACACATTCTACTCCATTTGGTAATTGGTAGGTTGATTGACTTACCTTGAGTGTGTGTCAGACTTGTGGATGGTGCTGGAGGGCTGCCTATGTCAGATGCACATAGTACACTCCCTATACATGGTTGAGCAGGGTCTATATTAAAAAGGCAAATGATTACTTACCCGAATGCCTAAACGTTGACCCATCTTCATCGAACTGCGAAAACATTGATCGTTCAAAAGAGCGAAAGCGGAAACGTTGAATCATCATGGTTGGCCTTCTGCGGTATAGCTCCGTAAGGTAAGTGTGGAATAGTTACAGACCTTAGGGTTAGGGTGCTGGTTAAGGTAAGTGCATTGATGGTAATGTATGTTAGATTTAGTGTAGGGTTTTGTTAAGTGTATGTGTGTGGATTAATTTGTTTGTTTGGGTTTAGCTTTTTAAGGTAAGTGTGCGATAGTTACAGACCTTAGGGTTAGGGTGCGGGTTAAGTGCATACATGGTGGTATATTTAAGATTTAGTGTATGGTTATAAGTAGGGTTTAGTTTAGGGTTAGAAGTAGGGTTTTGGTTAGTGTATGTATGTGGTTTATTTAGTTTGTGTAGGTAGTATGTAGCAGGCGGTGGGGTGGGACAAGTACGACAGTTTGACTTTTTAAATTTCATGGTGTAGGGCACCCGGTGTCTATGTGGTAAGATGACGACGTGTTGATGTTTAGGTATTTGATGACATTCGACTTTATAATATAGACCCAGTTGAGCACAGGTAATGTCATGTTTGGCATTCCTTTTACTGTATGTGCGAGTCAGAGAGAGATGTCATTCCCTGGGTCCCTACTGTGTCAGTGCATGTGCTATGCGTTGCCTCTTTGCTGCAGCCACGGCATACTGGGCATGCCTCCATCTGCCTACTGGGCCAGGCTCAGGTTGTTCCTCCTCTGGGTCACTCTGTGCCTGTGCAGGCCTTGGCATTGGTGGGGGGGGGGCTGTGTGGCCCTGCCCCATGCTGTTCCTGCTGCAGCTGTTTCTGCAGGATCATATTGTGTAGCATAGCATATACCATAACAACCTGGATACATGTAGCTGGTGAATACTGCAAGGCTCCACCAGATATGTCCAAACACTGGAACTGTGACCTGAGCATCCCAAACACATGCTCTATTATATGTCTGGCCTGTGCGTGTGCCTCATTATGGCATTTTTGTTCAGGTGTGTGTGCATTTCTGATGGGTGTCATCAGCCATGGCTCCAGTGTGTACCCAGCATCCCCCACTAGGTGACTGTAGGGTATGTCCCCACTGGCAAATCTCTGGTACAGCTGCATCAGATGCCATATGTGGGAATCGTCATAGCTTCCAGGGCAGCCAACGCACTCAATCATTATAAATCCCTGGGCATCACATACGACCTGGTAGTTGATGGAGGGGATGTCCCTGTGGTTGATGAAAGCCCTACCTTGCTCACCAGGTGGTGCATTGATGCATGTGTGCATGCAGTCTATAACACCCACTACCCTAGTGTATTCTACTATTTGGTGGAAGAGACGCATATTGCTGGTCAACACCTCATGGGTGTTGAGGAAATATATGTGCTCACTGGCATGTGCTGACATGGCATCCAGGAACTGGTAGAATACTCTGGATGCTGATGCCTGTGAGATCCCCATGATATCCCCAGCTGTGCTTTGTGAGGTACCTGTGGCTAGTATACCTAGGCCTACACATACCTTGGTATCCACTGGGATGGGTTCCCCTCAGTCAGTTTGGTGTGTCAGGTGTGGCCGGCACAGCTCAACAATTTGCTGTAGGAGGTCTCTGTCACTCTATAGTGCTTCACTATCTCCAGCTCATGTAGCCCTTGGTAGGTTACCCTGGGTCTGTACACTCTTCTCCGTCTCCTCACTGTGGGTTGTTCGGCAGCGTTCACATCCTCACCACATTCAGACTCTTGCACATGTTGTTCTATGTGGCCTGCTGAAGCCCTTCTCATTTTGTAGGTTTGTTTGTTAAGATTTCCCTGCTTGTATACACTGGTAGTGTAGAGTGTGGGAAAAACCACAGGGGAAGGTATTTGCTTAGTTTATAGTAGTGTTCTGGGCTGTGCTGGTCTGCTGCCTGTGTAATTGGCTGATTCTGATACATTTCACTTGCCAGCTAAGCTAGTTCTCCTTGATTACCTTCCTACTGCTATTTTCCCTTCCCATTGCCTTCCTGTTTGAGCCCGTTTGCGTGCCGCGCAGAGTGCTAACATGTGCACACTGCTGCTATTTCCTGGTTTAACTTCTTTTGTCTTCCTGTATGTAAAACCCACTGTGCGGCGCGCACACCCACTTAGGCATTGTAAAGAGTGCTGCGTAGGTTTAGACACACCCCCTGTGCTAAGCTAGGGGCTAACCTGAGCCAGGGGGCTCCACTCCGCTTACAATATGCCTGACACACACCCCCATGATGTCACCTAACTCCTAGGCTTGCACAATGTTATTCCTACCCTTACACTGTTGGGACCTGCTTCATATGCTGGGGAAAATTGGGATTCATTATCCTTCCCCTCATTTGCATAGGATTGCCTGCTAATGCATAGCTACATGCCTCACACTGAGCCTCCCCCCTTAGCAACCACTACTCACTGGCCATGTTGTCTTCTGCCTGCCATTGACTTGCATGGCAGAATACTGATTTTAGTTAGAATGCTTAATTTAGGTTCATATTGTTATTTTCCCCCCAATCCCATTTGCGTGCCACTGCCCTACGTTTAAACAGCCGAGAACGGCTACAAACATAATAAAAGTTGATTTTTGTATTTATTTTTAAGTTGGCAATGCCAATGGCCTCATACTTGGCCATTGGCATGCTTACTACATGATATGCAGCCTTTATTTGGAGCTGTCATAGCTCCGTTTTGGATTTTGCAAAAATGTACTCGGTTACTAACTGAGTATATTTCAGCAGTTAGCACTAGTCTTGCATGGACTGTTGCAAGCTTCCTGGATTGCAGAATCACCTCATTTGCATAGATTTCTCCTGCAAATGGGGTGATTTGCATATCAGGGCTTAGTCTGTGCAGGAGCGCTGGTGCAAGCCCCTGCAGGTTGTTCCTGGTTTGCATGGCAGACATATTACCTGCTTGTGCTCCTGCACCGATCTTGCACTCCATGCAAGCATTTGAGAATCCGGGGGATTCGTTTGCCGTAGGACTTACCCTGTGTCTCCCTCATTGCTAACTCTCCTTTCTTTCTCTTCACTATGTCTCTCTGTGTCATAAATTCTAGTCTGTAGGTTTCTTCTTCCACCACTTTGGGCTTTACTCTAAATTGCTGTAGTTCACTCTCTTAGTGAGTTATAACATTGCAAATGACTTAAATCCTAGCATGTAATTACCGCTACAATTGCTTATGCAAAATTCTGGTTGCACACATAAGGACTATTAGATTTGTGTGACATGACCATTTTTGTGAATAAATCTTGAATCAGATGAAATATCGTTTTCTGTAACTAATTTTGTGAAGACCATTCAGTCAAGGCAAGATGACTAAATGGAATCTGGCAAAAAATAATTTTATGAGGTGGAAAAGCCTTCATGCATAGGGGAACTCCCCAAATCCTCACAAAATTAATTTGTTTAGGGGCTCCAAGGTTATGGAAAAAGAAATATTCCCATGTCAATTAAGTACCATTTGTTCCCTATCACTGAGACAACAGTCAGGGATGGCATGGCTGTCATTCAGCTTGCAATAGGGCTTTTTTTTTTGTCTTAACCTTTTTTCCCACAGCTCGCAAGCATGCATGCTTATAACTGCAGAGCCCACTATTCCTTCTTGTGAGTGTCTGTGTGTCTGTTCACACACATTCCTCATGAAAGCTACATGGATTATGGTTGACCGCTTAAAACACTCATCTGTGGCCTATATTATGCAAACCACATACCTCTCATCTTCTCCAATAGGTGCTGGCATTGCAGCAAGCTAGACTGGCTTTATTTCCCTAACAAGGGCAGACCCACAATGGCCCCTCATGTCTGCCCTTCCTCATTGACTCACTTAAGACACTGGTCAAGCCTGGGTTGCCTTGGTATTAGGACATAATCCATCTATGCCACAAAGCTGACTTGCTTCCCCCTGGAATTTGCCTCTAAACGTAAACTTGTTGGTAGAAATCAACGATCAAATAAGCAGAAATCAAGTATCAAATAAGCAGTAAAAAAAGGCAATAGTAAAGTAAATCTCATCTAGAAAAATGGGACATGACAAAGCAGAAGAGGAATGGTAGAGAATAAAAAAAACAAATACTGCAGACATTAACAGATCAGAGAAAACAATAATGAAGCTGAGAAATAAGCATTATGCTGTAAAGCAGCATGAGATTTGTTGTCTACTTAAGACAGATGATTGGCAATTCTTACAAACTGTTTAAAGGATGACAACAATACCTAACTCTTATTTATTTTATTTACTGCTTTTTTGACCAGGTAACTGGTGGATCCATATGGCTCTTTTATGACACAAGCTAGGAATACATCAAGGTAACAGTTATACTACTTGTGTATACTTGCAGTTTGTTCATATGCAGCATGCATGTTTTTTGTAAGTTACATTTGCAAGCAGAACAAAAATGATGCTGAGAAAACATACAGATCCGTTGTCACTGGGTGTGGGTACTAATGACTGGACTTCATTCAGCACTACTCTAGCTGCAGTTTCTAAAATTTACAGTCAATACCATTCCAGCAGCACATATAGGACTGCTTATATACTATATTAGGGAAACAAAAGCCCACCGACACATTTTTACATCTGTTCTTTTTGAGATAAGAATGTGGTTTCCTTTTGAATTCAGACTTGTTGATAAGTGAATTAATGTCACATGGAAGCTTGTTCCATACATTACACCAGCATGATTAGAAAACAGGGCATCCCCAAATTCATTGTGAATTGCAGAGTAATTTGTCAAGTTTTCTGCTGAGTATTTCAGACTTCTGAAATATGTAATACAGTCCATAAATATGTGTAGAAATATGGACAGGCTGGAGAAACTTTTTAAAAAATGAAATTAAAACATTGGGGAGTTCAGTTTATGGGTAAAAGACAGGTGAAAGTGATTAGTAAGGCAAAATGATGGATCTGCACTTGATTCAGTAATATATATATTTGTTCTACAACTGTTCCTTTTCAGTTATATCTTTGACAAATAAATCAATGTGTAAGATGACAATATGCTAATATGCTGTCATAACATAGTTTCAAAAATAGCAAAGTTTTTCTTGTGATTTTTTGGCCTTTTGTGTTCCAGCTATTACTCCTCTGTCTATTTAATCAAAGTCCATTTCTTCCTCACCTGAGGGGCTATTATCTGGTGCCAGAGCAAGAACTTTCCAGGGAGGCATCATTCAGTCAGCCATCAGGATACTTTTTTTTCTCTTTCTGGCATCTAGGCAGTGAGAGCGGTTGAATGACCTAATCCAACTCCCTTTTTGGGAGAATGAGTAATGCATATCACTACAGGGTCTCACCATGACTTTCCACATGGATGTGTATTCCAAACACCACTGTAAAGCTACCACCCACTGGTGGCTTGATGAGCCCAATGTCCACACCTCAGACCACGTACATGCATCCTAACCCCTCCTCTTAGGGGATCTATGCAGTACACAGGTAGCTCCACCATGCTCTTGGCCCTAGAATAGGTGCTTCTATGGTCTCTCATAAGTGAGATCAAGGACCCCAGCTGCTAATCAACCTTGGATCACATTGTACACAATTATGGCTTTATAATTCTATGCCACCAACACTATTGGAAAATAGAGAAATGGTAAGCTTAACTCTCTAGCTGATGGTGAAGCCTTCATATTGTAGAAAGCCCCAACATTTGTTTGCATTTTTGAACAGCAAAAAAGTAATCTGCTCTTTCATGCTTAAGAAGTTATGAGAAGTTACTCCCAGGTATTTAATGATGTTGGTGCATTTTAGCTGAACTCATCTGCTAGTAGGGGTAGTCATAATACTAGAGTGACAAAACTTACTGCAAAATGGAACAGATTTGATTTTGCATGTGTTCAACAGTAGTTAAGAGTCAAGATTACAGTCTTCAAGATTTGCAAAACCAGCTAGTAGGTTCTTTGGTGAAACAGTGTTTTCAAACTTTTATGTAGAGGTTGCTGGATACTGTATTCTAATATTTATGCAACTAATGTATTTTTATCCTGTGTTTCTGTGCTTCAGCTAATATCAAACCTTTGTTATGAAATAATGAGTTTCCACCCACAAGTTTGAAACCCTGCATTCACATATAGTTTTGTCTATTAATACTGTAGAAGGCATATCTAAGGAGAAGTTAGCTAGACCAATGATTTTGGGTGAATACTGGCAAAGCCTACAGATCCAGTGTTATTCTTTAAATTTGTTTGGACTGCATGTATTTTAAGAAAATTACAAAGACCTTGACCTTCTACTAGACAACATACCTCCAGATCCACCACCTTGTGTATGCAACCTAGTCCCTTGGTTTATATCACTTTGCTAATACTTCTCTTCTTTATCAGACCTCTTCGCCATATTTATAACATCTGCTTAACTCAAAGCACAATGCCAGATGTATGGAAAACTGGTCTTGTCAACCTACTTCCCAAACAACTTCAGACAGAAAATGCTAGCCACTTCCGCCCTATCTCCATCCTCCCTACACTTGGGAAAATACTTGAAAAACAAATTTACAACCAACTGTCCACTTACATCCAACAGTACCACGTCCTCACTCTTAAACATCATGGACTCTGAGATAGCCAAAGCACAATAACAGCACTGTGGTCACTTACAAATGAGATCCTTCTCTGATTTCAGGATCTCTCTTCATTGGCCTTACCTAAGCATTATTGACCACTTCCTGCTCCTTCACACCCTCCAAGAAATTGGGGTTAGACACAACACAATCACCTGGTTCCAACATTTCTTAATAAAGAGGGATGAGCCTATTTTGACTCTGAAATACCTCTTCAGCTTCAACACCCCTTACCAGAGGATGGCCCCATGGATCCATACTCGCCCCACTTTTGTGTTCAATCTTTATTAACAAACTACCATGTGACCTTCCTAATCTTAAAAATGTAGTTCAAATCAGCCACGGCAATCAAGATGTGAAAGTTCTGAACGTACGTTTATTTAACAAACACAAACGTTTTCGATACTGTTATGAACAGTAATCTTCATCAGAGAAACCAACAGAATAAAGAATCGTGCCAAATTTAAACAGTAGTTGGCGTAATCGCGTTACCAGAACGCCTCATGAATATTAAGACATTTAAAAAATGTAAGTGCTATCAGTAAGAGACGCTGGGAACACCAAGACTGAAACTGATTAACATTATTAAAAACAACAGGTCATTATTAATACTAGTTTGTACAAGTAAACTATCCTACTATGTACATAACTACAAAAAATCTAATGACACTAAAACCCTTTAGCAGTTATAAAAGTTAACAGCATGGTACTAAACTTAAATTGTTTATTATATTACTAAAAAAAAATTCTAACTCATATAAGTGGTACCAGTAGCACTAATTCAGATACTATATCTAAAAACAAAAATTAGTTGTTGATGTATAAAAATATATACTAGTTTCAATAAAAACAACTATAAGAATAAAACATTGCAGCAAATGTTCAGTGTGTAAAAGCAAGTAACTTATCACATCAGAACTAGCATACATCTTCTAAAAATACCAAATTCTTATAAAAACATTCAAACAATCAAAATACATTGTATTGTGCAACCAAAAAGTTTAAATATGGACAAAAACAAAAACTTGTTACACTACTCTAAAATATATTACCTCAAGAAACTCTTTAGTTTTAAGAGACAAGTTATATTACAATTTTCATTGAGCCCGGGAAAAGTGAAGGCATCTAAAAGAAGTTGCCACTCCAATTCCTGAACCTCCAACAACAATGAGGAAGGTCCTCCCCTAATATCAGGGGGAATTTGGTCGATGGCTTGAAAATGGAAACTATGACCTGGATTAGCATCTATGTGTTTCGCTAAAGCATTGTCCTTCTTATTTTTCCTTATAGCATAGATGTGCTCATATAGTCTCTCGCGTAACTTCCGGTCAGTTTTGCCCACAAAGAAAGCTGTACAGCAATCACATGTAGCTAAGTAAACTATAAACCTATACTATAGAGTTTCTTGAGGTAATATATTTTAGAGTAGTGCAACAAGTTTTTGTCCATATTTAAACATTTTGGTTGCACAATACAATGTCTTTTGATTGTTTGAATGTTTTTATAAGAATTTGGTATTTTTAGAAGATATATGCTAGTTCTGATGTGATAAGTTACTTGCTTTTACACACTGAACATTTGCTGCAATGTTTTATTCTTATAGTTGTTTTTATTGAAACTAGTATATATTTTTATACATCAACAACTAATTTTTGCTTTTAGATATAGTATCTGAATTAGTACTACTGGTACCACTTATATGATTTTGAATTGTTTTTTTTAGTAATATAATAAACAATTTAAGTTTAGTACCATGCTGTTAACTTTTATAACTGCTAAAGGGTTTTAGTGTCATTAGATTTTTTGTAGTTATGTACATAGTAGGATAGCTTACTTGTACAAACTAGTATTAATAATGACCTGTTGTTTTTAATAACGTTAAACAGTTTCAGTCTTGGTGTTCCCAAGATCTCTTACTGATAGCACTTACATTTTTTAAATGTCTTAATATTCATGAGGCGTTCTGGTAATGCGATTACGCCAACTACTGTTTAAATTTGGCGTGATTTTTTATTCTGTTGGTTTCTCTGATGAAGATTACTGTACGTAACAGTATCGAAAACGTTTGTGTTTGTTAAATAAACGTACGTTCAGAACTTTCACATCTTGATTGCTGTGGCTGATTTGAACTACATTTTTTTGGATTTTACCTTCCTAATCTTCCCACCACTCCTTATGCAGATAACATGGTTATCCTTTGATCTAGGCCCTGACATTCAGCTATTCAAACCCAGCTTCAGTCTGACATCTGCTCCCTTAATTATTTGCTAAACAAACATAAGCTACTCCTAACCCCCCCAGAAGTAGAAGTATAATATTTGGAACATCATAAAAGCTGGAAAAAATACCTCCTAAAAGTTGAAACATTGCAGATCTCAATGTTTTTTCCAGTAGAAACAACCATGTCCTTTGAATACTTAGGTTTAGGGCTAGACCAGTCACTTAACTTCCAAAACTACATTGAAAACACCAGCAAACACCAGGGAAAAGATCAGTTCTCTTTTATTCTGGTCTTGGAAAATATCTCCCTTTCGATCTGGACCAGCTAGAATTGCAAAAGGCAAAGGAGTCCTCCTTGCTCAACTTGAATATGGGCTCTCCATCATAGCCAAAGTCTCTAAAAAAACTTGTCCACTCTATAGTCCATTTAAAACAAAATCTGCCAATTCATTTCCAGTTCTCCCCCTCAGCAAGACCTCTGCATCACCCCCTACAAACGAAACAGCTACCAATCTCTCGCTGATTTGAGCTACTCATAGAGTCTCTTCATTTAAAATTACTTCAACCAAGTGCTTTTCCACCTCTTGCAGCCCAATTTCATAATAAAACCAGTTCCTACAACCTCCATAACCATTCCCAATTAACTCCCTCACTCCAGACACCAAAAACCAAACTGCCCTGTACTAACCATTCCTTCTCTGTTCTTGCATCCAAACTCTGGCAATCTGACCCCCTCATCTAAAAGAATTTGCATCTTTGTCCATGTTCACAGAACAACCCAAAAGGTACCGCCATCAAAAATCTGACTGCAAGTACTTTTCCAGTAGACAAATAACCTAACTCCTTCCTCACCTGCATCACTTCTACTCTGACCCTCTGTTGTCACCTGCTTCTTCCTTCTCATATTTCTACTAAAAATTAATTCACATTTCTTTTTCTACTCTGTTAATATTTGCATATTGTTTTAGTTGTCTATGGAATTATCTACTTTCTGTGATTACTCTGTGTTAGTGAGTTTGTTCCGTTTTATTATTTTGTGAATTTCTTCACAGAAGCTGTGCCTGAAAATTGTATATTATGATCAGTGTATCAGCACAGTAAATAAAATAAATATGCATTAAACTAAACCATAGGTATTTAAAATGGGTGGCCTATAATTTTTTTGCATGGGATGGTCCACATGCCATGAAAACTGTTATATAGCTTCAGTGGCTCAAGTTAGCACTCCTACTGTGGCTCACCGAACTGCAAAACCAAAAGCATCAGAAATACCAAAAAATAATGCCTGAAACACAGGAAAATTATAAAGTTAACTTTAAACATTTTTTAAAAAGGGATGGAGGAGTCTAAGCCTCCTGCACCCTTCAAGTGAGAGGCAAGCCCGCCCACACACATGGACTTACATAAACCAACTTTATGGTTGCACAAGCTCAAAACATAGAGAAACTCCCAAGAGAAATGGGATCAATATCACTAAATGCTTTGGAATTGGCATCATTGCCTTTGGGCAACTAATGGTCAAAGAAATTCAACCTAACCACCTGTAGAGGAGCCTAGTTCAAAAACTCAGACTAAATGGCATGAATTTAATAATATAAATGCTCCCTCTCATTATAGCACCCCTTCTGGGTCCCCAGCTAGTTTTTGTCTTTTGTAATTTTACCAGAATCACTACCCCTACAGGTTTTTTTACTTAATCATCAGCTAATTATTGCATTCCACTTAATTGTGGAATTGACAAGCTAACAATTTGTACAATATCCACTGCAATTAAGTTTACTAGCTTGTACCAATAATTTTCCCATTTTACCTGCCCTCAGGCTCCTCTCCGAGCAGCAAATTCAGCTTGGGAGATTGTTCTTTTTTTTCTTCTCTCAATCTACACTCTGAGACTCACATTAACCTGCTCTACTCAGGCTCACTCCGCTCCCCTGCCCTACCCCCATTCCCACACCCCCCTTTCATTACTTTTATACCTATCCTTGCCACACTCACTCCTTTCAATTCACCAATCAGCCACATAACCACACCCTTATCACTCCTCCTCCCACAAAGTGGTCTACCCACAAAACCTCCACACCTATGCTACATTCTATTATCCCTTGCCCTACTACTAAACTCCACCCCTCCCCATACTAAACAACCCTTTCCCCCCCATACTTCCATGCCTTCCCCTTTACTTCTATCATGCAACCCCACCACTATATTTACCACACTATTCTGTCAGGCCTTCTACTCCTGGACTACTACTCCTCTGACCACCACTACATCTGCAGACATTTTCACTACCCAAAAGCCCAAACTCTTCCCAATCAATTACCTACATCCAAACCTTTTAGGTTCATCTGCCCACACCTATACATCATCTCCTACTCCTTTTTTCATCCTTTCAAACTCACAAAAACCTCATACTCCCAACAACAACTAAGAAACCTTCTACTTCATTCCCTTAGACACATCAAGCTAATAGCCAACATCCATCCCAACCCAGGTCCTATCAATGACCTATTCTCCTCTAACCTAACTCTCACTAGGGGAAACACACATTCTTACATACCTACTAGATCCAAACACAACCTGCTGATAACTAACTTCAACCTTAGATGCATATTAAACAAAATTAATGATTTTCATGCTGTCCTTGCCACATACTCTCCTGATATAGCAGCTATTACAGAAACCTGGTTAAAACCCCATATTAGGAACTCTGAAATTACTTTTGATGGCTATAACATCTTAAGACAAGATAGACTACACAAAAGGGGAGGTGGTGTAGCAATAATGTTTAAGGACTCCTTAACAATAGAAAGACTAAACTGCATACCTCCAGACATTCCCAATGCAGAGTTTTTTATCACAAGAATCCTGCTAAATCTTCACAAAAAACATAATTATCATAGTCACATACCTGCCCCCAGTAACAACCTTCCCAGCATTGAACTCCTCGTATCATGTCCAGCATGTACATTTCAACATGAGACCATCATTTTAGGGGACTTTAACCTTGACTGGCTCTCCTGCTGCTCAGACTCCCCAACTAACTTGATAAACCTGCATAACTTTACAAAAGTCATAACCTCTCCCAATCGCACAGATAAAATCTCCAAAAAAAAGTCACTATTGGACTGGATACTAACCAACAAACCAATCCTGAGTGACCAAGCCAGCTGCCTCCCTATCATTCTCAGCGACCATACTCCTACCTTTATACTTAGGAAAAGAACTCAAACCCAGTCTGAAATACCCTTCAAATAGATCCGCAGCAAGAAAAAATTATCTCCAGAACTATTTAACTCATTACTTAAACACTGTGATTGGTCATCTTTAAAGAGCCTACACCTAGACCTTGCGAGCCTAAACCTAGACCTCGCAGTTAAATATTTTAACAACAAATTTCTTGAAATACTGAATAACCTAGCCCCCACCAAGTCAATACACCCCAAATGCAAACAATTACCATGGCTATCCCACAATACTATACAAATGATTAAACAGAGAGATAGAGACAAGGTCCCAGTACCTAACCTCCAAAAAGACATCTGACCTCACCTATTATCAGCCACTAAGAAACCAAACAAAGAAAAAAAATTAACAGTTATAAAAAACACTACTTCCAAACCCCCAACAAAAGTTCCTACACAGCCCACAAACATTTTGGAATACAGTTAACTTCCTCGTCAACCCTGGAAACCCCCCAATCCCTCTCCTTCTACAACCAATACCACCATACCCCCTAGCCTCACAGTTAATCTCTCACTTTATTAACTCCATCTCCTCACTGCTTCAAAACCACAAACAACCCCTCTCACTCCCCATTATTAACTCAAATTCCACAAACTCCCTCTCTTTTAAGCCAATTCAAACATCCTACATAAAAAAGCTCCTAAACAAACTAAAACCTTGCTGTATAGCTGCCAATCAACTGCCAAATTAATTCCTAAAAATTGCTGCCCCATCTATAGCCTACCCAGTTTTTGTATTAATCAACCACTCAATCTCCAAGCAATATGTGCCCTTCCTCTGGAAAGTCTCTCATATCATTCCTCTTCACAAAGGAGGCTCCTCTATAGACATTTCCAACTACTGCCCCATAGCCATCCTCCCACCCATAGCCAAATACTAGAAAAAATCTATTCACCTACAACTCCTCAACCGCCCTACCTCTAACAACCTCCACTCCAATGTTCAACACAGTTTTAGACCATGGTATAGCACAAACACAGCCTTATTATCCTTCACCAATACCATACACCACCTAATGAACAATGGACAACTAGTGTCTGCAATCTTCCTGGATATGTCAAAAGCCTTTGACACCATCTCCCACCAACTACTACTAAATAAACTCACTTCTTACAATCTCAGTCCAGCATCCCTAACATGGTTTCACAGTTACCTATGAAACCGTCAGCAGGCTACTAAATGGGAGAACAAACTCTCCCCACTACTGCCAGTATCCACAGGTGTACCCCAAGGTTCCATACTTGGCCCCCTCCTCTTCATAAGATTTACTAATAACCTTAATACAGCTACGCAACTAGCCTCAATCATACAATATGCAGATGATACATCCCTTATCAGCTCTGCCCCTTCCCCGCAAAAATTACAAGAAAAAATGCAAAAAGCATTCCAAGATATTGAGACTTACCTATCCAGCAACCAACTCACTCTCAACCCAAACAAAACCAAATTAATAATCTTTACAAACAAATCCAACAAGACCAACTATCCACCCCTCTCAATCCACTCCTCAAACAGTACCATAATTGAACCTACCAACCAGCCCAAACTCCTAGGTATCACAATAAACAATCATCTCAACTTTGATATCCACATTTCCCTATCAAAAAAGTGAATTGTAAACTTGGCACACTTTAATGGGCCAAACTCTGACTCCCCAAGCCAGGCTAGCCACAGCAAGATTACAACTTCTCTCCACACTTCCCTATTGCTCACATATATTCACCAACTTATGCAAGGTAGACCTCCAAAATCTTGAATCCTGCTGCAATAAAATTGTCAAGTTCACCACTGATCTACCCCATAAAGCCCATCACTGTTCCACTCTCCTGCAACTAAAATGGCTAGAACTTTCAAACCTTCTAACCTTAAACCAACTCACCATTGCTCACAAAGTCATCCATAGCCCAAATACCTGTCCCGCAAACTCAAACCTTCTCCAGCCACAGATACACTGCAGACCCCTAAGATCCTCCAACAGGCCACTGCTCAAAATAACACAATCCCATAACTACCATGGTAACTCCCTCTACTCTAACAAAATAGTTAAGTCCTGGAATGCTCTTCAAACTAACATACAAAGCACCCCCCTGATACTTTTCTTTTAAAATGTAATTAAAGAAATATCTAAAAAATAACTGGCTTTGCCCCTGTAGGCAACCCAGATAACTCCCCTCTCCTCAGCCACTTTGTTACTCTCTTACATTACATTTATGACATCTGACTTGTTTTTTTTCACCTGCTATCTCAGTTACGCAAACACTTTTAAATTCATTAATTTTCTAATCTCTAAATAAATGTGCCTTGTTAAGCTAGGCTATTCACCTTTACAGCTCTAAACTTCTTTTCCATATCACTAGTGCTTGCTACATCTCTACTTGAAGCTATTAATGCAAGAATAGTAGTCACAATTACATTTGAGTATTATTCAATTTTCTATTAGTTCAGATGTAAATACTGTACTAATTTCATTTTAAATTCTCTTATGTAATTTTTGTATCTTACTACAAGTGTTCTGATATCATTTCTGCATTTTAGTATTGTAATGTTTTATAACTGGAGCTTTTCACCCCAGGTCTCCGCTGAAAATGGGCAATCCAGCCCAGTCAGACACTACCCGGTAAACAAATGTAAAATAAAAATAAAATAAAAATACTAACTAGCAGTACTGCATTTAGTTCTTCATAGTACTCTTAAAACTTACCTTTATTTTGGCCATCATTTGGCAAACAAGCAGTACAACAAACCTGGTATTAGTGAACTAAAACAAAAGTTCCCTTAACATAAGCAATTAAAAACTCCACTCTCACTAAGGTCATTTTTATGACATCTACAATAACCATTTTATCTAAACCAGCACATATTGGCTTTTTGTGACATTCTGTCAAAATTAACACCTGTTTGCTTTGTAGGAGAGTACAAATATTCACCATTAATTACATGGCCTCCTCTGTCAGATTAAGGGAAATGGATGAAGGTGCAAACCTTTTACATTTGGGATTGTGCATATTTCCTACAGTTATCGTATGTTTAATGTCAAATGCTGTAACTATGCTGTGATTGTTAACAGATGCAGTAGGAAATTAGTGCAATAAACATTGAAAGGAGAAATAACACACAAAAGACTGTGATACACGCTTTTATTGTTTTTATTTGTTTACATTTGTTGACTGGGATAGTCCAGCTGAGCCAAACACCCTCTTTTAGAGGAGTCCAGGGGAAAAAAGCTCCACATGCATACCTCACAGCCTTTTAGTGAAACAAAATCTGGACAAAGCCTTAGATAATGGGGGTCAAAAGCCCCAAAATAGGTACAGATTCTAAATATTGCTCTTATAAACTTAGAAAGTTGCTAGAATAACATGATTTGTGTTAGCATGGATTTTTCAAAGTAAATGAAGTCTGAAATTCAAAATGTGTTATTTTTTAGTGATTTCAGTGTTCAGTGATTTGCTATAAAACTGCAAATTTTATGAGGAACAATCCAATAATATGAAGCAAAATCTGCACATTCTGCACACATATGGAGAGTTGAGAGGCATGTCCATGTACAATGCAAATATTTTAATACTACGTGATGAAAAAACAAGATATTAGCCAGGAATAAAGTGAAGGGGCAATACATGACACATATGAGGATATTATGTCTGTCATCTGTCCTTATGTTCAGAGAAGGAGTGAGCCATTTGTAGAATTCATTTCTTAAGCATCCTTCTAAAGAGATCAGTATATACCTCACAAATTTGGAAATATGCAACAAGGGATATCAAAGATAAGAGGATAAATTTGAGGTTTGAAAGTCAGAGCTCCAGCTAATGTACTGAAATGCCTTCATACGGACCAAAATGTATTTTTTTACATGAGATGGTGTTAATTTTTCCCCCCAACCAGACTGCCAAAACAGGACACTGGGGGAGGGAGGAGCAGCATTATGATTTTTAGAGGCTTTTTAGTTATAATCTAGATAATAGGGAGGACATTTTCTAAGAAAAGGCTTTGTGCTGTCTGAGATACGTTGTGTGGCTTTTTTGTTTGTTACATTAACTTTGAAATTTGCAGCCTATAAATCTGCAGTACTCATTTTTTTTTCTGTGAAGCCATGACAGTTTTAGGGCAGTAATCAAGAGTGGTGATAATGAAGAAAACTTGCATGTAAAAAAGGGCATGATAAAAGACGAAGATGGGAAACACCTACCAAAAGCAAACAATGTTATGAAAAGATGACAGAAATACACAGAACTATAAAAGGAGGACCACAACATCACTGCCACGTACCATGTTGTTTTCTCTGATCCAGAGCCTGACACCCTGGGAGGTGAAGTTAAATAGGCCTTGGAAAGCATTGCTAATAACAAGGCTGCAGGATGTGATGGAATTCCAGCTGCATTGTGTGAAATCCTGCAGAATGATACTGTTACAGTACTGGAATTTACCAGCAAATTGAGGAAACAGGACAGTGGCCATTGTATTGGCAAAGGTCAGTTTATAATCCAATCTCAAGAAAAGGGCAATGCTAAGGAATGTTCACATTATTAAACAATTTTACTTTTTCACATGCTAGTATGGTAATGCTCAAGATCCTGCAAGCTAGATTCTAGCAATGTATGGACCAAGAATTACCAGACGTTCAAGCTGGTTTCAGAAATAGCAGAGGCACAAGAGTTCAAATTACCAACATCCCCTGGTTACCATAGAAAGCAAAGGAGTTCCAGAACTTTTTTCTTCTGCTTTGTAGACTACTCTAAAGCCTTTGGCTGTGTTAGCTATACAATCTGGCAAGTTCTTACAGAAATGAGGGTACCACTTCACATTATTTTCCTTCTGAGGAATCTGTATGCAGAACATGAAGCAGAATATAGAACTAGCGGATATGGACAGAAATGGAGTATGACAAAGCTGCACTTAGACACACTATTTAATTTATACACTGAATATATCATGCAAAACACTACATTACATAAATCAGATGCTGGAATAAAAATTGCTGGGAGAAATATTAACAATCTTAGGTATACATATGATACTAATTTGATGGCTGAAAGTGAATAGCTTGTTGACGAAGAGAAAGTAAAAAGTACAAAGGCTGGCTTGTTGGTCAACATTAAAAAAACTAAAATTATGTCCTCGAGTCATATCAGTTCTTTGAAAATACATGGGAAGAAGTAAAGTTAATGACAGCTTTAATTTTCCTGGGCTCAAAGATGTCTGAAGATGGGGACTGCTGCATGAAAAGGAAAGTTGCTTGCTTGTTTTTCAAAAGGAAAACGTGGCAAATCTGGATAAGATTCTAAACAGCAAAGATATTATTACATTGTCAGCAAAGGTCCATATAGTCGACCCTATGTTTTTGCAGTAATACTGCATACCTGTAAATTGGACTATAAGTATGGCTAAGTGCCAGAAAATTGATGCATTTTAAACCCTGTTGCTGGAAAAAAAAAAACATTTGAGCATTATCTTGACTACAAAGATGATCAAATCAGTCAGTAGATAAGGAAATATACACATACTATTTACTGTAAAGCCTGATAGTAAAGCTAAAACTCACACACTTTGGCCAATGCAAAGATGGGGTACACAACAAAAAAAACACTGATACTTGGAAAGATCAGAGGCAGAAGAAAAGGAGGGGGAAACATTGCTTAAGGAACAGATATCATTACTCAAGCAATTAATATAAATTCACAAGAATTAAAAGAAGCAGTTTTCGACAGACATACTGAAGTCCTCAAGGTCATGAAGATTTGGGATTGACTAAACAGCAATTAAGATTATTTTGGAATGCCTTTTTTGTTATTATTATGGCAGATAACTGCAGTGTTAAGGCTCTGACTTGGAAAAGTTCAACTTCAGTTGGAACAAAAGAATTAGAACTAAAGCAAGACAGCATTTTAATTTGTTTGGAAGATTTTCTGAATTAAACAAGTACTTATCTTCCAATATAGTCTCAAAGCCTGTCCTTATGAAAACTCATACAGTAGTACAGCAGATGATGAGTAATGATGGTTATTAGGTTGATTACCTACCTATTTATCTATATATAGATCTATCAGTCTATCAGGTTATCTGTTTACTCATTCAAGGTATTATCAATTAAACACCTTACAAGTTAGAAACAAAATGTGTATATGCATCTGAAAAATAATTTGTGTATAATGGCAGGCCAAGGTAACACAAGTGGAAAAAATAAATAGCTAAAATATAAAAATAAATTATTAAATGCAAAAATGAAACCACTGAGTAGATTCAAATGGACTCTGTAATAGACAGGATACATTAAAGGCCTCCTAGAGGTGGCTTCAGAATCTCATGTTCAAAACATAGATGGTAGCCGATTGCTGGGGACTGGGAACAGAAAGGCAAAATAAAGTTTATTAGACATTTGTAGGCAAATCCTTAGAATAACAGGCAAACATTCACCTGATGATTGAAGTGATCCCATTATCAAATGGGGTAACAGAAGCTCCTTTTTACAGGCAAATTCAAAGATTAGTAGGACTTGGAAGTTAACATGAGGATCTTGAAAACTGACTCACCATATCCTGCTGTACTGGTGTTATATTTCAAGTGCTAGAGTTTCCCACAAAATGACTAGCTGTAGAATTCTGCATCTACAGCAGTTAAATTTCACTCTCTCTCTCTCTCTCTCTCTCTCTCTCTCTCTGTCTCTCTCTCACACACACACACACACACACACAAACAACAGCACTTTCTAAGCCTGTGGATGAACTCACGTTCTAGATCTGGACAATGTTCTTAAGATGATAATATGACAACTTCATGACAGCTAATTCCTGTCCAAACTGCTGAATAAATAACCTGACAAACACAAATCAAAAGCAAGCATAATCCAAAGGAGGCAACTCAACAAGACAGCAAGCGTTAAAATACCAATTTAATGTGAGCGCTTTCGAAGGGGTCTATGCCCCAACTTCTTCAGACAAAATACAATTCTGTCATCCTTGCCTTATATACAAATCTAAGCATCAATTATTCAATTAACAAAAGCCATTACTTTATATTAAATTCAATTTAAAAACATTAAAATATAACGTCCGTTACTATAAAAATGAATGAACTAGTCTAAGCTATCCACACCTCGCAATAAGGAGAAATTCAATACAATAGTATTAAAGTTAAAAATTAAAAATTATATTATTTAACTAATATTTCACCATTTGTTGTTAATAACAGCCTTGGCAACACTTATTAAAACAAACCTAATATGCACAACCATTCTGGTGCCCTCAAAACAGCCTCATCAATTTTTGAACCTGCCTTTATATTTTCATTTTACCCATACTTCAATATTATAAACTCATAGCCATAGCAATGTCTACACAAAAGTATACGTCCATTTCTGCAAAACTACGAGCTCTACTTCACTAAAACAGTCATTTACTCATTTTAACCAACAATATCCCTTGCATAGGTAGCACTATAGGCTTACACATATATATGTGTTTATATTTCTACTTTATCCGACCAATTTACTAACCATTATATATGTTGTATGTGTATTAATTAATACTATCCACATTGTTTTTTGTTTTTTGTCCATTTGTGAATTAATGTTATACACGTGTAAATTTATGTGATTTTATATTCATACATTCATAGATGTATCTCTTTTCTATCTAAACAAAACTTTTAACTTCAAAATACTTTTAATTGATACATATTCATTTAACCCTGGTGGAATATGTGCTGATGTTCGAATTTGCCACATTAATTCGTTCTCCTCTAATTTAAGCTGCCATGGTCTACCTCTCATCTCACATTTCACTTGTTGTATTACTGTGTAGGAGAACTTATGATTTGGGTTCTCAATTATATGTTTCGCCAATGCATTTGTAATATCCCCCCTATTAATACAATATTGGTGCTCATATATTCTTTGTCTAATTTTCCTTTCCATTTTTCCAGTATAGTATGACGGTCATATTTCATAACATGCAACATAGACCACCCCCTTAGATTCACAATTAAATCTCCCATTAATTACATATGGCTTATCTTTGATCCATACTTGATTACCTGGTTTGATGAATTTACATTGCGGACATGTTCCACATTTATTCATATACCCGTAACTTTCTTTTGGTTCTTATTTTTCTCATTTTTCTCAAGCAGGCATTTTAAATTTGGGCCTTTTCTATAAGTATATCCTGGTTTTAAACCCAAAACTTTACTCAAACCATTGTCTTCAAGGATAATAGCCCAATTTTTAGAGAAAATGTCCCTTATCTTCTTATGATCGATACAATAAGTAAATAAAAACTTTAAGCCCAAACGTTTAGTTTGGGACACCATACTTATACTATGATGTTTGGCTATTATACCGGAGTTATTGTTATTACCAGTGCATAACAGTGGTCTAAAATGCCCTGAACTTCTCTTCGCATTCACCTCCAATATAATGTCTCCTATGAATACTTCTGGATAGCCTCTTTTGATGAATATTAATTTCAATAATTCACATTCTTTTGTGTAATCTATTATCATCTGAGACCATCCTTGCCGCCCTTACCATCTGTCCTTTAACCATGGCCTTTTTCTGGTGGTAAAGGTGGCTGCTGGAGAAATGCAAGCAGGCATTCCAATGAGTAGGTTTTCTATATATCATAGTCTTATATTTGCAATTAACTCTATCTTTTATTAACATAACATCAAGGAAATTGATACCATCAAGCCCTATATTATATGTGAATTCTAGAAAATCGGTCATAGCTGTCATACTTGAAATGAAGGTTTCAATAAGACCTTCATCCCCCTTCCATATCAGGCACATACAATCTTGGTACCTAGTGTACCATAACATATTTTCCTGGAACATAGCATTATTAAATAATAAGGTTCATTCCCAATGTGCCATGACACAATTCGCAAAACTTCCACCGCAAGGTGGAAGTGAATTATTGAAATTAATGTTTGTCAAAAGAGGCTATCCAGAAGTATTCATAGCAGACATTATACTGGAGGTGAATGCGAAGAGAAGTTCAAGGCATTTTAGACCACTATTATACAATGGTAATAACAATAACTCCAGTATAATAGCCGAACAGCATAGTATAAGTATGGTGTCCCAAACTAAAAGTTTGGGCTTAAAGTTTCTATTTACTTATTCTATCGATCATAAGAAGATAAGGGACATTTTCTATAAATACTGGGCTATTATCCTTGAAGACAATGGTTTGAGTAAAGTTTTGGATTTAAAACCAGGATTTACTTATAGAAAAGGCCCAAATTTAAAATGCCTGCTTGAGAAAAATGAGAAAAATAAGAACCAAAAGAAAGTTACGGGTATGAATAAATGTGGAACATATCCGCAATGTAAATTCATCAAACCAGGTAATCAAGTATGGATCAAAGATAAGCCATATGTAATTAATGGGAGATTTCATTGTGAATCTAGGGGGGTGGTTTATGTTGCATGTTGTGAAATATGTCCATCATACTATATTGGAAAAATGGAAAGGAAAATTAGGCAAAGAATATATGAGCACCAATATTGTATTAATAGGGGGGATATTACAAATGCATTGGCGAAACATATAATTGAGAACCCAAATCATAAGTTCTCCTACACAGTAATACAACAAGTGAAATGTGAGATGAGAGGTGGACCATGACAGCTTAAATTAGAGGAGAACGAATTAATGTGGCAAATTCGAACATCAGCACATATTCCACCAGGGTTAAATGAATATGTATCAATTAAAAGTATTTTGAAGTTAAAAGCTTTGTTTAGATAGAAAAGAGATAAATTTATGAATGTATGAATATAAAATCGCATAAATTTACACGTGTATAACATTAGTTTACAAATGGACAAAAAACAAAAAACAATGTGGATAGTATTAATTAATACACATGCAACATATATAATGGTTAGTAAATTGGTAGGATAAAGTAGAAATATAAAAGCATATATATGCGTAAGCCTGTAGTGCTACCTATGCAAGGGATATTGTTGGTTAAAATGAGTAAATGACTGTTTTAGTGAAGTAGAGCTCGTAGTTTTGCAGAAATGGAAGCATATTTTTGTGTAGACATTGCTATGGCTATGAGTTTATAATATTGAAGTATGGGTAAAATGAAAATATAAAGGCAGGTTCAAAAATTGATGAGGCTTTTTTAAGAGCTACATAATGGTTGTGCATATTAGGTTTGTTTTAATAAGTGTTGCCAAGGCTGTTATTAACAACAAATGGTGAAATATTAGTTAAATAATATAATTTTTAATTTTTAACTTTAATACTATTGTATTGAATTTCTCCTTATTGTGAAGTGTGGATAGCTTAGACTAGTTCATTCATTTTTATAGTAACGAATGTTATATTATAATGTTTTTAAATTGAATTTAATATAAAGTAAATGCTTTTGTTAATTGAATAATAGATGCTTAGATTTGTATACAAGGCAAGGATGACAGAGTTGTATTTTGTCTGTAGAAGTTGGAACATAGACCCCTTCGAAAGCGCTCACATTAAATTGTTATTTTAATGCTTGCTGTCTTGTTGAGTCACCTCCTTTGGATTACAGCTAATTCCTGTCCCAGAAAAGTAAACTATTATCAAGAACAATGTTGAGATCATGGATACAGGACACATTCCATTTTTAAGGACAGATATTTTAAAGGCACCTTTAGGGGCATCAGTCTGGGTTTTAAGCTCTATGTTTCTAAAGTATAGACATATAATCCACTTATGCTGCAGTGACAAACATCTGAAACATGGCTTGTCTACTGCTACTGGGGTTTGGCTTCACTGGCACAACTGTACCCATAAAGACTTCCAATGTAAAGCAACTTACTTTGATAAAAATGGTAATTTTGCCAAAAATCCTATTTTATATGCAGCCATTAATCATTTTTACCTCTAATAAATTCTAAGAAACCAAACTCTATTCTTCTTAATTTTCTATGGTTCTCTAATAAACCAACAATATCTTTTGATTGGTATATAAACACTTGGCAGGAAGGTGATACACGTTTCCCAAATATTGAATTATGTGCCAAATCTACAATTCTTAATATAATATCATTATGGTTGAACTCTTCATATCAATCTAATTGGAAATCTATTCACGAAATATTATTTCCTAATAATAGATACGTTGTAGATTGTCATTCGCAATTTGTAATTAATAAATTTTACTGGATTTTCATAGTTTCATAGTTTAGTACTAGGCTATCTGCCCTGGGGCATTTGTAAGCCTAGCCATGGTGATATGGCTTTCGCCACCCCATAAAATGGTACAAAATGCACAGAATAGATTTAGAATACTGTGCCTCTGTCTAGTAGTGACACAGTGAAGGTCCCCTTATATAATAGAATTAGTTTACTGTGCCCCTGTCTAATAGTGACACAGATGTGACCCCTGGGGTAAACTTACAATATAAAATTCCTCTGTCAGTCTCGAACCCAGGACCTTGGAAACACTAGTCTGCATGACTTAGCACTAATCCATGACTTTTGTATGAATGACAGGAAAAATTTAATTTCTTCTCCTTTTACAGATAACATTCTTCTTACTTTTAAAAGATTTATGAATTATAATTATGTAGTTAAATAATTAGTTTATAATATTATTATTATTATTATTATTATTATTATTCCCTATACCTAATACTACTAGATGTTTAGAGACATTTAATATAAAAAATATCAGATCTTAAAGATACTGATTTATTGTTTTGGTGTCACTTCTTAAATGGTAATAAAATACATACTACAGATTATCTTCTTGCAAGACATTGTTTGGAGAAAAATAATTTGTTAAATATACAAATTTGCAAAAAATACGTTAATGATAAAATTAAAGTCTCTATGGATTTTCAAACAAAACATATTCCAAAGATTCTACAGTTCTTCTTTAAAATCAATAGTAATTTAAGTAATAATAAATAATATTCATCGATAATATATAGAGTTATAAGAATAGAGTTAATTTCCTCAGATTTGTCATTGGAATTACTCATCAAAAATTAATAATGATGTTTTTTTTCTGATAAAGATAAAAGTTTAATTCTAAACTCTGCGGGAAAATCTATATCTTCTCTTTATTTGAAAATCTATACTTGGAAATATCTTCACAGAGTTTTTTTTAACTCCGCATAAAGTTACACTACTATATAAATCTGATAAAATTAACTGTTGGAGATGTAAAAAGGTTTCTGATATAGATTGGCTTCATATGACTATAAAGTGTAAAATGGTAACACCATTCTGTACTGAATTTAGAAGTTTTGCTCAATCATTGTGGTCAGATGATTGCATTATAACTAATTTGTTTGATCTTATTTAATGTTCCAGTCCCAGAGTTTGTAAAAAGGAACTGTCAACCATAACAATGAAAACATCTAATGTTACACATCAGTATAGGTCTTGGCTAAAATTAAATGATTTACTAAATGTGTTTTAATGATTTGGTTTATCATATTTTTATTATGAATCTCTGTAAACAGTTATGATTTTGTTATTTTTTTCTTTATATGGATTTGTACCTGTCTGTTATTAAAAAAAATGTAAAAATAAAGTCATGAGCATTTAAAAGTCATGTAGCTGGCAACACTGGTATGTCCTTAAGGGGTCATTTGCATATTATTTCATGGAGCTCCATTACACGAGGTTTAAGGTCTTATACAGTAAAGACTCTAGCTTGGCTGAGTCTTGCACTTTTTACTTTATAAGAACAGAAGAGAGCAAGATGTGGTATGGTGACAAGCACCAGCACTGCCTCAGTCTTAACTGAGTTGATGTTTACCTTTGTATCAACTAATGAAGGATGGAATTCAGTCTTTGGAAGGGCTTTCTCATGTGACCACAATCTGTGAAATACCAGAAATCACTTTCTTGCTCAAGATGCAACTGTGGATTTGGTACATATAAGTCTGGGGAGTGTGGGGGGGGGGAGTTTGACAGAACTTGCACCCCCATAAAATTTTCAAGCTGCCTCTATTTCTTATGTGATGGGCAGCTTTTAAGATTGTAGTAAAAAAGACTTGCATTGTCAGCGAACATGTTAAGTTTTCTCATTAAAGAAGCCTTTCTTTTGGTGGTAACATCTGTACATGTTTTTTAATAAATGAGCTATACAGACAAAAATGTATTTAGCATAATATTGGTAATTGGCAATGAATGCTTCTATCATGTAAGACCTCCCTGACATATATAGTGTAAATAACACAAAAGCCAGTTTTGAACCTTCTGAACCCCCTACACACCAGCTGACATCTGGAGATATTAACTCCTAAACCTATCTACTCTGAATGGCATGAGAGGCAAAGGATAAACTACTTAGGAATAGTACTAGAGATATCATGACACATTCTTAGGCACTCAGTGAGGATGCCACAGTCCACTATGTCAAACTGCACAGAGATTAAGGGGTCATTGTACTGAATGTAATTTCCAATCTCTCACCAATTTTAAATTAGAATAAAGCTAGTCTTGGTACAATGTTTGGAATTGAAGCCAGACAAGTAAAAGTCTTATAAAATGTCAAACAGGACTGCATTTGCACATATATTTTCATTAAGCCTACCTATAAAGGGAAGGTTACAAAGACTGTAGCAATTTTCAGGCCTACCTCAACCCAGTCATATTAACAACTTGATTTATTAGAAACTGCTTAATAAAGATGGAACCATCAACCAGACCCACATTCTGTGCGAGAATTGAATAATTAGCAAAATAATTAAAACTTGTTATCTGACAGAAGATTAACCAAGTCTGATATGATTGCATTCCAGCCTGCATCAAGTTGGAAATATAGCAGAAACCAAACTTGCATCCTTATCAAAGTCATTAAAATCTGACTGTGCCAAACAAAATTCTGCAGGATTTGCATAAGTCACACGACTTAAACTGGCCAAATGTAGACTTTGAAAAAAGTTAGGGACTGCAAATAAGTTAAGTTTTTATCAAAAAGCAATACAATGAATTAAGTTGTTGTAACTGGTTCACTGCTGAGTCATTATTTTATTAATCATAATATGCTTTGGAATTACCATGGGCTAAGCAAAGCCTAAGTTTGCCAACCTTGCCTGCAAAAAGGCATGTGGCTTCTCCACATTGGAGAGAAGAAAAATTTCAATAAGTAGACAGGTAGGTGTGATGCTTGGGTTGCCTACAACTGAAATGAGTAACGTTGAGTGGTTTGATGCAGCAGATATTTCTCTGGAGAAAAAATGTCTTTTCACAGGAGATTTGCACTTGGAATGCTGTATGTAGTGCATGCAAATTAAATTTGTCAGCAGACAGCTACTTTCTCATCTGTGCCACAATGGTGGTCCCAGTCTCAGGATCACAGTTAACTTATGGTTAAATATGGCTCATGAAAACTGATGTATCTAGAATGTACACATACCGAGATGGCAGCTTTTACAATACTTGTTACAGCTCTATTATAGGGCACTAATTAAGGAGTATGCATCAACACCTGTAACAGCTGGTCCATTATGGGTATCAAACTGTCATTACTAATCTTTACAAAATGTCTACTAAGGACCAAGTGAGTATTACTTTAGCTCAGGAATATCCATGCTCATCAAATTAATGATTTACTAGCATCAAAACACATATATCATATGGGGCCTTGGCTCCTACACCCCCCCCCCCCCGAATGTACTGTATAATCCGATCCTGTGCACATAAAACAGAATGGCCACTGAAGATAAAGACATCATAGTCTGCTAGTGTGACGTTATTAAAAAGTATACCAGTTTTAGGTACACTGAGATATGTGTACATTATTCACTATTTCAGGCTGCAATTTCAGAATAAAAAGCTATGTAATTAGTAACAGAGGCTAGTAGCTTTGCTCACACCTACTATAATGAAAACAGTCTTCTTATTTTCTCTGTGTTTCCAAGACAAAATTAAACTGAGAGTATAAATATACTTGCTGCCATACTGAATGTTTAACTTGAAAAGAAATGTAATGATAACATGGGTTTGAAAAAAAATCCTTAGTTGGAAGGGCATCAGAGATTTGGACAAAATCTGAATGCTTTGAGCATGCAAGAAAATTATATTATTGACAGTTAAGTAAAGATTTTTGACAAGAATGCAAAACTACACCAATGAGCCTGGTTTCCTGGGATACAAGACAAAGTGAGTAACCCACTCAGCCATCAGATATGGACTTAGACTAATGAAGGTAATTCATTAATAATATGCAGAGTTCAAAGGGCCATCAGCACAACATGTTGCTTATGGTCTGGTGGCCAATGCAGAGGATTAAGGCTCTGAGCTCGTAATGAACTGCTTCCTGTACTCAAAGGTTCAAGGTTTGATTCCTTCCACCTCCATTTATCTGAGCAAGTTTCTAATCAAAAAGTACTCCTGGTTGGCCCCACCTGCTGGGCTGGTTAGATTCTCAGTCATTCAAAGCTGCTCTGATATATCATTGCTTATTGTTCTCAGAGTTATAACATACTGAGGAAGCAAAAACCAAGAAATAGATTATTAGTGTTTTCACCCTACTACCACCGCTGGATGAACATGAGATTATGTTCTTATTTGATGGTTATTGGTCCTCTGTCAAGAGTAAGAACAAAGGGTTAAAACAGAATGTCCAGTAAGCGGGCTGTTCATACCCAATTCCAAATAACTTTTACAAGTCTGAAAATGTCAATATGTAAAACTTCTGTGGAATCAAACAGCTTCTCTGGTTCAGTTCACCGAAAGCAGTACAGCTCTTCACCCCACACAACTGGCTAGCCATGATTTCTCTGAAGTTTAGATCCTTAAAGCACCATATGAAAGCTTTTGCTGTTCTCCTAACAGCAATGTATACATAGAGACTTGGGATATTTCCAGTATGAAGCAATCTATTTGATGCAGGATTAAATAAGTACATTAGACATTATGCTAGTCTGATTATAAACCCAGTGTGTTAAGATATTATACTGATGCTTTCTAAACATGATTATAAGTTAACATCACCTATGGCTGCAGCCTGGTGAAATTTCTTATAAGATGATAAATTATGTGGTACCAAGAAGGAGGCAACAGCAGTCCAAACTCAAAATTTATTTTTAACAAGTTAAAAATTTTTACCAGTTCCTTATAATATTCAGAGTCATATTGTACCCTATTAGGTACCTTCCAAAAATGCAGTCACTTGGGCACAATATTACTTTCAATATTTTTCATGAAATAATTGTTTTCCAACTGCAATTTCTTGAATAAAACAACTTTCTTTCTAGAATTTTTAATTGATCTCTCATGGAAGCAACTTTGGGGACAAATTGTAGATTCCTAGGTGCATTTGTCTGGAAATCAAAGTGATTAACTTTCCATACCTCATATTCAAACACTGGCTGTGTTTGAGATGCACCTATTATCACTCTAGGTGTAGGTTGAGTGAGAGGGTGACCAAAACTTTCCAAACAATTCAATACTTCCTGTCTTTGTAACAATCACCCTTGGCCACAGGAAGGATTAATTTCTAAATATTGCCTCACCTGCTACAGCAGTAAAATAAGGTATCCCATAATTTTAATATATTCTTGCTCATTAGAACTGTTGTCTCTAGAGGAACCCGGAGAAGAAAACATAATGGTAAAATTACATACTCCACAGAAACACACCAAAAACAAACTGATAAATTCTGTGGTATCAAGAAGAAGGCAACAGTATTCCAAACTCAAAATTTATTAGAACAAGTTAAACATTTTTAAATACTCAGAGTCATATTGTACCCAATTAGGAAGCCTCCAAATTGCAGTCCCTTGGGCACAATACTACTTTCAATATTTTTCATTAAATAATTGTTCTCTAACTGCAAATTCTTTAATAAAAATAACTTTCTTTCTAGAATTTTTAATGGATCTCTCATGGAAGCACCTTTGGAGTCAAATTGTGGATTCCTAGGTGCATTTGTGCATTCATCTGGAAATCAAACTGATTAACTTTCCATAACTCATACTCAAACAACGGCTGTATTTGAGATGCACCCATTTTCACTCTAGGCATAGGTTGAGTGAGAGGGAGACCAAAACTTTCCAAACTATTCAATACTTCTTGTCTTTGTATCAATCACCCTTGGCCATAGAAATAATTAATTTCTAAATACTGGATCACCTGCTGCAGTAGTACATTTTTTTAATTGAATAATAATTTAATAATTTTAACATGTTCTTGCTCATTTGAACTATTGTCTCTAGAGGTACCTGGAGAAGAAGACATAATGGTAAAATTAAATACTCCACAGAAACACACTAAACACAAACTGATAAATTCTGTGGTACTAACCTATGCCTAGAGTGCATATGGGTGCATCTCAAACACAGCCAGTGTTTGAATATGAGGTATAAAAATGTAATCAATTTTATTTCCAGACAAATGCATCTAGGAATACAAAATTTGACCCCAAAGGTGCTTCCATGAGAGATCAATTAAAAATTCTAGAAAGAAAGTTGTTTTTATTCAAGAAATTGCAGTTGGAGAACAATTATTTATTGAAAAATATTGCAAGTAATATTGTGCCCAAGGGACTGCATTTTTGGAAGCTACCTAATGGGGTACAATATGACTGTGAATATTATAAGAAAATGGCAAACATTTTTAACTTGTTCTAATAAATTTTCAGTTTGAGTTCTACAAAAGACAAACTATATTAGTTTTGCTTTGAGAGTATAAGGGAAGAAGTTACATAACGAAGAAAGTAAAACACAGAGAAGAGAAACCGGTTGTATAGAGAGAGTAGTAGAAGTAAGGGATTTTCAAAGATGAGGAAGTGTGGGTAAAGAAGTAAATGTGGATAGCTATTGAAAGAGACATAGGAGGGTATTATAGTGAGAGAGGCAGGGAGGTTAAGGTGATAGACATTCTGAAGAGAAAACTATAGTGAGAGATTTGTCAAAATAATTAGGTAGAGTAGAATAAGATAAGAAGTTGCATTTGAAGTAGTTCAGGAGAAATAGAAAGCAGGAATAGAAAGAAATAGAGAAGCACAACATTCCAGGTGATGGGAGGAATAGGGAGACAGTTGATGATGAGATAAAGTATGGAAGGGTAAGAGGAAGTCAGAGGAGACATATTAAGCATGGGAGACCCAAGTTAAAGAGCAAGTGCATATGCGAGAGTTTGTAAGTCTTAAGTGAATTTAAGACACTGATATTTGGAGGTAGAGCATTCCATAGTCTTGCAATAGCATAGGTGTAGAGGTTGTATCTAGCTCTTCTGTTAGGCTTGTATACATTTAAAAACTGCTAACAGAAAAAGAAAAAGTGTTATGGTCAACAAGAGAATAATTAAACCTAATGGATATTTTAACTGTAATTCTAAAGGGGTGATTTACATGACTCGATGTAACCTCCGTGATGCCTTCTATGTTGGAAAAATGCAGAGAAAATTTAGGGAGAAGATATATGAGCACAGTTTAGATTTAAAAAATAAGAATGGAAATAATGCCTTGGCTAAGCATATTGATAAGTTTCCCTTGCATAGTTTTTACTTTTCTGTTGCTGAACAGGTTGGCTTAGATCCAAGAGGGGGCAGTGGGTTGATCTAGTGGAATTTAAAGAACTGGTATGGAAAATTGAACTAAATGCCTGCGTTTCACCTGGCATCAATGATCACTTGTCCATTAGCAGTGTATTATGACTTCATTCTTAAGAATTCTAAGTAAGATTATTAACTTTGTTTTTGTTTTTTACAATATTGATTTTGATGTTTTTATATATTAATATTTTATCTTTTTGTACATATGATTGCTTGAATTTTTTTGGTACCACTACTATAACGTAGTTTGGTTAGAGGGTGGTGCAAGAGTTGTTAGCGACTATTGGTTAATTCGTAATGTTTATTCATTTAGTGGTGAATTTTTATTGGCGCTTTAGAACATACGATTTTATTGGAGAGCTTTCTAAATGGTTTGCAAGCAGGGGAGTACTGGCAAGTGTTTTTTTTTTTTTTGGTAGGATTGTCCATAAACTAGCTATAGAATTTACCTAGTTTGAAATTATTTTTTTTAATAGTACTAAGTATATGTTGCTCGAAGGTAAATTTATCATCTATAATGATACCCAATAGATTAGCCTGTGTTATGATTTCAATCTCTATTTTATTTTGTGATTATATTTTGAAATCCTGTAAAACAGGATTTGGTAAGAAAATAGAAGCTTAGTTTTATTAGGATTAAGTAGTAATTGTGATTCATTTAACAGGTTTCAATAGAGTTAAAGGCATCCTGTGTCATTTTTAGGAGGTTCTGAAAGTTGTTGGAGGAGGTGATAATAATGGAGTCATCAGTGTATTTGATAAGAATACTTTGAAGGGAGGCAGCATGATGGTTGTCAATAAAAATGTTGAGAAGCAAGGGTCCAGGAATGGATCCTTGAGGGACTTATATTGTATTAAATTGGTATTTTAACAGACCAGTTTTCCACCTGACACACTGCTGTCCACTGGTTAAATAATTGGAGAACCATTTTTGGGTAGGTTAAAAACATCCTAGAGTTGATATCTGTTGCAATGATAGTATTATTATTGTTGTTGTTGTTGCTGTTGTTATGATGTGACCCTGTATCAAAGGTCTTTGATAGGTCTAGTAGGATTACTGATGTTAGTTGGCCAGTGTCCATGGCTTTGTTTACAGTATCTGTGCAGTGGTAGTGCTATGTACTGGTCGAAAGCCATGTTGGGGAGGTGCAAGGAGATTATCTGAAAGATGTTTTAGAAGTTAAACACTTCTCTACTGTAAAGTAAAATACCTTTGCCATCTGACAACTTATGCATAACACAACAAAAAAGCACATTAACAAATCTACGGTTTGAGTTCCACGAAACATTAAAGATGTTTAACTCCATAAATCCCACTTGCCACCTGCTGCTTTTCTCTGAAATTCAGTTCACCTTTATTTATAAAGTCAGTGAATCTGACCTTCCAACTGGCTGCACAGCAGAGCTTTTTTCATTAGTTGTCTAGCTTTTCTAGTTTTCTCCATGTTCCAATCAGCTCAGAGCTGTTGAACTCTCTCCATGATATTCCAACAATGAGAGGTCTTTAAGAATTTTAGAAAGGAGACTTATATAAATCAGTACCTACACAGAAAGAGCCAACATTCCTTTCACATAAAGAAAGGAGTGATTAAAGGCCAATTCATCAGGCTTAGTATGCTCACAAGTGATGAGGCAACTTTCAAAAAATTAAGTTGAAAACTTAAAATAACTTTTTCTTCAGAGAGGTTATGACACTAACTGACTGTCTAACATCATTAGTGAAGTAAACTTGTTAAGGTCTGACAAGGCTAAACCCATTTTGAACAAAATCCTGCCTGAAACTTTCACAGGTAGGGGAGATGAACCTATTTGAACTCAATCCTCGCTTGTTCAATACAGAGGGTCATTTCCACTCCCCATTTCAGTTGATATGTCTTTCATAAGAGACATACTTAAAGAAAATTGGAAGATTATACTGGGAAATGGTGAGCTAGTTAAAATTGTTGGAGACCGTCTACTTTTCACATATAAGAGAATTTACAATGTAAAATCTATGTTAGAAAATCATTCAGCCATAGGTTTACGAAGACATGGTACACTGGGTACATACAAATGTAGAAAGTGTAAACAGTGCAGATTTACTAGCAGGATCTTGAGTGTTTATGTCAAGGCGATGAATTTAAATCTATGGTCAAAGGGCAGATATGGCTGTAATTTGCATGGTGTTCTGTATCTAGTGATTCAAGAAGAATTTATGAACATACTTTGGTGATTAAAAATAAAGATATTATTAAGTCCCTAGCCAAACACTCCCTAAATTGTTCAAATTTCAGGAAATGTCAGTTCTTTATTTTAGATGCTGTCAGTCTTAAAGATTTCTCAGTTAGTTATAATATTTTACTTGAAGGCCACAAATCTCAGTGGCAAATTAAATTGTGTGCAGATAAAATTCCAGGGCTTAACGCATTCACTCCAATAGGGCTCAGGAAGTTTGCACTGTAACTTCCAATGGGCAGAGCCTAAGGCTTTTGACAGAATCAAATTATGTCCTCACATTTCAAACAAATGCTCATATCTCTGGAACCCTAGGGGTTATGAAAGAAGTATAAATGGCAAAATCTTCAGCACTAACTAGTGGTAGTATTCTTTAGGTTCTAGGTCTTAAACCAAATTTTATAAGTCACAGTAAACACAATAACTATTACATTTGTAATGTTTTGTAAACAACTTACAATATATCAGCAACCACTGAAGGTACACGCATACAATCAGCTGCATTTTATTCATCTAGCTGAGAGCTTTCCTATGACAGAATTCTTTCTGTGTTACTTGGTTGCTGAGATATTTAGAAAAATGTGAACATTCTACCTATATAAATCAATATAATAAAAACAACAGTTAATATATATATTTATCTGAACCAGACAGAGATCATATATTAATGCAGTTGAGTTTGTCATTGTTTAAGCTTTAAGATGGAATCTTTTAAAACCTTATATATAACATGGTTTTAGAATTATTGATGCAAATATGAACAAGCAATATTTGACACCTAGAGGCGTCAGTAGGAGTTAACTGCAGATGCACCTTGAGACGTCACTTGGATATAATGAGTGAATGAATCTGTAAATTTTAAATGTTTTTTGTTAGCACAATGGTTGTAAAAGATGACAAAGTTCATTTTGTTGATGTGTACATTTATAGATATAGATATATAGGTATCTGGGTCTACATTAAGTACATCTTATCAAATCGCAAAAAGCCAACTACAAGTAAGCGAAAGTGCAGTTTAACGAAAATGCACTTTCACAAAATACACATCAATGAAGTACAAAAATACGAACAAACCAAAAACAATTTTTTACAGTGGGGCAAGCCCAACTGCACCCCCCCCACACCCCCACTATATACTAATTTAGAGATAGCACTACAGTGGGGAAAAGGGTGCATTTCCTTAGCCTCACTGTACCCCAACTGTGCCCTAACTGCTGTATACTTTCCACTCCCACTGAAAGTGTAAGTAACTTCTAAATAACACCATACCTGTTGTTCTACAGGATCCCAGAACTGCCAAATGTAATTAATTGATGTGCATTTTGTGAAAGTGCATTTTCGTTAAACTACACTTTCCCTTATAAGGAGTCAGCATTTGCAATTCGACAAGGTGTACTCTGTGAACGAAGGTAGACCCAGGTATATAGATGTATATATATATATATATATATATATATGTGTGTGTGTGTGTGTGTGTGTATATAAATAAGTATATATATATATATATATATATATATATATATGCGTGCGTGTTTTTATTGTTAACCTCTCATTGTATTTTTCTAATAGGGTGACATTGTAACATTTTTAGCAACATTTTTTCAGATTGTAGTTTGAAGAAGATCAAGTCCAAGGAAGAGTCATATGATTGGTTCTTGATGGTCTTGTCTTTTTATTGGTACCATTTTTTAAATCTTGGTGTGTGTAAAGGCTTTTAATTCTGAAGTTCTTGTTTAAATTAAGAGAATGAAAACACCAAATTAAAACCCGCATCTGAGATACCTTTCATGCTTGTTTTTCAGTAGAACTGTTTGATTGGCTGATTGCTATTTTTGTTCTAAACCATATTCTGCTCATTGGATGTGGTGATCTGTGGCTGTTGGGCAGGGTTGGGATTAGATATTGAGGACTCCTTGGTTATTGATGCTGTATTGTCTATAAGATAAGAGTTGGACTGTATTGCAGTTTTGAGTGGTGAGTTATCAGGGGAGGGGTCTGGGTTGAATTTTTGGCTAGGATGTAAGATTTCATTAACAGATGTTCAAAATATTTTAGGGTTCTGTTTGCATTATTCTGAAAGTTTCAAGATATTGAGGTGTTTTATATTTTAGCCATTCTTTCCATGCTTTTTCTCTAACATGCATTAACATTCTACTCTTTTTGGAGCACTACATTGCATTATTTGTTTTTAGTCTTTTCCTTCTAGGAGGTACAAGGCTATTTAGCATAAGTAAAAAAAGTTGTATTGAATTAATTTACAACATTGTCTAAGGGGAGGATTTTTAGGAAGTTCCAGTTAATAGATTATATTGTAGTAATGAATATTTCTGGGTTAAACTTAGAAAGGTTGTATGTTGTTTTATAAAAATGCTATTTAACTGGATGTGTGAGATGTCTGGTCATATAGGATTGGGAGATGATCACTGAGGGAGTCTGACATTGTACCTGTGGTGGTGTATTTGCTAGCGTCTGATACTAGGATCCAGTCTAAGGGAATTTGATGACTTGCTATAATGTGTGGGGCTATTAATTAGTTGTGTGAAACCAGGTAAGTTCATGCTACATGAAGGGGAGTTAAATGTTTATGTCCACCCAACTGGCATTCACATCACCTAATACTATTTTTTCTTATGGAAATGTTATGGATACCCAATGTAGCATATCTTCCAGTATAGCTATATTATTGATAGAGGGGATGTAAAGGACAGTAATACATATATTTGTATAATTGTTTATTTTGAGGAAAACAATAAGTTCTGCTGAACTGAATTTTGGTATTGGTTTGCTACAAGGGGACATGTGGTAGGTATTTGGAAATATTAAAGCAATACCACCACCTTTCCTCTTTATACAGTCATTATGGATGATATTATTGCCAGAAGGTGCAGCTTTGGTGTCATTTATGCTTTAAATCAAGTTTCAGTAACAGTGAGAATGTTAGGTTTATGCTGGGTAATCCAGGCATGTAGTTCAGCAATTTTATTTATTATGCTTCTAACATTTATTACAGCAAAAATCAGATCACCAGGGTTGGAGATTAGCTGTTGTTGGGTTAGAGAAGTATGTGGAAGAGAATTATCTTTGTGTTCATTGTGATAGGTGGGGCCAGGATAAAGTGTATTTCTCCTCCTATATTTGTAGCAAGCAGTTTTCTTACAGGTTGAAAGAAAAAAAAAAAACAAGATTTGTTTGTTTCTCTCCTTGTTTTTTTTTTTTTTTTTTTTTTAACAAAACCTGAGTGATATAGCTCTTCATGCAGGGTATAAACTAGCATAAATGTTAAGGTGTTTTCCTCACAGTTACAGGGTACATAGTTTGATTCAAAGTTATGAAGTGATATTGGCCAGACTTAAAATGACCAGCAAAGCCAGATAGACTAGTATTTACATAGGATACTGTGAAAAAAAAGGATTTGTTTCCTTTTTTTAAAATAGATCCTGAGTACTGTAGCTTTCCATGCATGGTATAAACTGTAGCAAATGCTTGCTAGTTTGGTACAGTTTAAACAAAAAGATGTGTTTGCCTCTTTTCAACTAAAATCTGAGGAGGGAGGATCAGAGGCAGGGCACAGAAATCGGACCTGATTGGCAAGGATAGGGCAGAGAAAGGGGACCTCATTGGATCCTGCATTTTAGGATCTCCAGGTACTTGACCGTGTACATTTTTTTAAATGTCCCCCAGCTGAGGAGGGGCAGGGGTGGGATGCAAAAACAGGATCTATTTGGTTGGTTGACTTCTACATTTGAAGAGCACTAACCACTAGATCATGGGCATTTTTTTTTTTTGCTCTTCCCTTGCTGAACTGGAGTGGGTGGTGTATCTTGCCAGTACAAGAAGCAGTCCTTTTTTTATCAGTTCTGGCATTCCTGTTCTGAATTAAGAAATAAGCCAGGTCTGTTCTTCTTACCATGTCTATACTCCTTAGGCTTCTAAGGGAACAAAGTCAAACAAAAAAGGCAATAATTCATATGCTCCCCAGACATAGAAAAAAAATCTCTTTTATTTTTAAATGGCTACATTTATAACAAGCAGCTGCTATAGTTTCTGTAAAACATGGAGCGCTAAAGTCCAATATGGGCAAAAATGCCAGAATTGTACTTAAGACCAGTTAGGATCTGCCAATCATATGAACTAAAACTTTTCACCCAGGGTGACTGCCCCCTTCACCTCACCCTAACTACGCTACTGACTATGACCTCTGTTTCCAGCACCACACAATTTTATGTCACTATGGTCAGTATGCCCATGGCAGGTTGTGAACATTAGTGATGGCCTCAAAGTCCCATACGCTCATCCATTACAGCTTCAGAAAGATCTGCCTATTATATGGACAGAAATGACAGATTAATATATGGGCCGTGTGAAGCATGCTGACTTCTCCTTAACTATACAGGTCACTGCCAAGTGGCAGAAGCTATACATTGTCATGTTCATAGGTTCATAGGTTGGTACTAGGCTATCGGCTCTAGGGTCTATACAAGCCTAGCCATAACAATTCCCTGGCTATTTCTTCACACACTATTTACTTCCCCGGAACTGACTGACGTGATCCCTGTGATGAATTTCCTTTCTCCCATCCAATCGTCAACGTTCCTTTTGAAGAGGGCCAAAGAGGCGCTCTGCTTGACATGTATTGGCAGTCTGAGTCTGAGTCTGGGGAGTCTCTGAGTCAGGAACCTATCCCTCCGGCATATTTTGTTTATTGTGATGACAAGGTTTAGATCCCTGGAGTGTGTGGCTCTGAGGGATTGGGATTTCTTTAAGTGTAGCATGTCCAACAGCTCTGGGTTTGACATGGCCTTGCATGTTAAGCATGTCCATGTAGAATCCAATGGAATAAGTCACCCCTAATGAAGCAAAATCAAAAAATGGATGAACATGAGAAGAATGATCTGTGATTTATCAAAAAAGACCAAAGGCACAAATCTGTCCAGGAACTCAAATTGTAAACTCAAAGATAGAAACCAAAGAGGTAATTCAATCTATGAATATTTTCTGCTAGATATTAAGTATTCGCATGATAAGTTTAGAATTCAAAACTCATATCTAAATCATTCATATTCTATACCAGACATATCAGGAACCCCATAACATGGTTACCTATAAAATGTCAGATTATGAGGTACTATTAATTACACATGAAGTGTAATAACAGACTGAATCAGTCTATAAATCATACCCTCATTTACATATGTTGTTGTGTCTTTCGGCTTTTCCCGGTTAGGGGTCACCACAGCAGAAGTCCGGTCCGCTAATGATTGGCAGTAGATTTTTACATGCCGAGTTGCCGGCCCTGACACACAACCTTCAACGAAGGTACGCCCATTCACGCATGTCTCCACACAGAAGAAGCCCTAGCTGAGAATCAAACAGGACAACATCTTACTGTGAGGTGACAACGCTACCACAGCACCACCACTGCAGTACACCCTCATTTACATATACCCCTTAAAATAACCTCTAAGGCCAAAACACTTGCAGGATATATTTGGTATGCAGGGCTAGGCATGTAAAGACCTCAGTGGTTGTTAGCCTAGTAAGCATATATGAACCTAGGAATAATTTCAGTCCTGTATGGATATCTAAGGACTTTGATCAGAATATTTAGCTACATGAACCATTGAAATCTTTTACCTGTTGTTCAAAAGTAAACCATGCTTCTGTTACAATACAAAGTGAAAACCTTCAATGTGCAGGACAGATTCCAATCCATATGATTTATTATTTATTTGTATCTATACTAAGCAAAATTAGCTTTAGTCTTTCAACCTTATTATAATTAAATGATACTCAAAATAAGTTTAGACATGGGTGAAGCCTCATTTGAAAAAAATCAACTATTTGAAAGTCAAGATGACATCCTTTGAAAACATTGCAGAATATTATACATTTTATTTTAGTACTTCAAATTAAGTAGAGCTTGCCTAAAATACAGTAAGTGCAACTTTTTTTCTATTGTTCAATGTTAATATTTGTACTATTAAATATTGTAGGAAAGGAACAATGTTAAAAAATCAAAATGTGCAACTTTTATGAGCCAGTAACATTTTCGATGATCTGCATTAATGTTTTGCCAACAGTTTACCTCTGCCTCCAATAAATGTAATGACAGTTTTATTCATATATTGATAACTGCTACATCTTTCATTGCTCATCCTGGAAGGTAAGGTTACAGGAGTGTGTACTACTATCTATCCAACTTATTCTATCAGATTCTGTAGGTAGCAAGTATCTCTCAATTAATCAGCCAATAAATATCACAATATTTATATAAAAGACTAAGCCAGTACCTGATATCAAATGCAGGATATTTCTCTGTAAGGCTCTAATGTTTGTCATATTACAACACAAGTGAAGGGGAGCTCTATCTGTTCCCACTGCTTCTTTTTCCTGCATAAAATCCTGAGATAGCAGTTATAATGTTGGTGCTTTGTTTGGCCAACTGATGATTGCCTATATTAACACTGGATGGCCTTTATGCATTACACATACTTGGGTGATTCTTGGACAGAACTTTATGGTGGGGTTTGGACTGGAAACTCCAATTCCTGTAATATTAACCCTCTCCCACTGCATCTGCACCTGCTGCCTGTCACTGCCACATCTGTTTATAAAATACTTCTTACCTGTGAGGCCAACAAAAACTGGATCTTGTGTTTCTAAATGAGTTGCTTGACCTCTGTGTCTTGCTATCTCCCTCACTTCATCAGGTGAGGAACTTCTAGCTATTCTAAAACCAAGTTTAGAAATATCTGGTAAAGCACTTTTGTTTACTTTCCTCTTGCCCTTTACAATCAACTACCTTCCATGATCTGTGCATGAAGCACTGAGGCCTTCTTCAAGAGGTCCCTAAAGTAACATCAGCGAAATGCTTTTACTGCATTCCAAATGGAATTTTGTTCTCTTTTAGCTACACAATGCTTAAGGGATAAGCTTTTACTAAATAAAATAAACTGACAGAGACAAACAAGTCACATAGTCAAAGATCAGTAATACCCACAGGAGGGTACAGCATATGTATATTCAGTTCACTGTTGTTGACTAGTGGATTTAATAATGGGCAAAAAAGCACCTACAGCAATCAGATTCAGTGTTTCTAGTCTTTATTCTATCACACTCCTTTTTTAACATGCACTGTATCTTATTTTAAGGTCACATGGTAGAAGAGTGGTGCACTGGCTGCCAGTCATGCCTCTCTGGTATTGATTCTCCAGCTCACTTCCTGGCTAGCTTGCCCTCTTTGTTCCTGCATAAGTTTTCTGGGCCTACATGGGTTTTTGTTAAATGTTCCAGTTTCCTTCTATGTCTCAAAGATATACAGATATTTTAACAGGTAATCTCCTAAATTGACTAATGGTGTGCATGTAGTGGGTGAGTAACAAAAAGAGAGAGTGAGGGTGTGTTTGTGTTTTGCATATGGTGATGGACTGGCATTCTGTCCAGCATTAATGCTCTGCCACTGCTTGCTCACAGTGTCTGGGTCACACATGCCCCTGACTATAGTTTTGTTGTGATTAAATGAATGCACTTAATTGCATTTTCAAATCCTACACAATTATTACCTTCTGATTGTAGTTTGATCAGATGCTTACAATGTTTTTTAATGCACTGATAATTTTCGCTCTAGATATGTAGAATTACTAAACTCAGAGATGCAGCTACCATCCTAAAATATACTACAGTTAGGGTATTTAAATAGATTCATCTCATCTCAATGCAGTGCTGTCTAATATATACAAATTTTAGTATTTTTAATTTGTCTTAGTAATCTTTGCCCACAGCGGGCATACCATACTTCATTCCACACGTTTAACAATAATGAAACAAAACTGCTCCTATTCTATGTGAGTTCGTTAGTGCAGCCCCAAATTTTGTTTATAAAAATCAAAAATCATTGAAAAGACAGCTTTGTTTCTCTAATACAAGTAAACTACAGCAACCTAGTATTAGAACAATTAGTTTTGGTACCTTTATCTGTGGTAAATGTACTTTTTGTAAATACATTGATGTATCCAATGCATTTATACAACCAGACAATGGTAATTATTATGTCTTTAAAGTTAAAGTTAATTGTGACACTAAAAACTTAGTTTATGTAGCACAGTGCATGACTTGTTCAAAATTTTATATAGAAAAAAGTAATAGGCGTCTTAAGGAACGAATTAGAGACCATTATTATTATGCCAATAAGGGCCATAGTTATAGTGCCTTAGCTAAACATATACTAGAGAAAGGCAATAACCATTGGTTTAAATTTATGGCAGTAGAAGTAATTTATGAAAGTTTTAGGTTGGGTGATATAACTAATGTCACAGAAGGGAAAGAATTAAGATGGATTCTTAAACTATCAGCACATAGAGGTGCAGGTTTGAATGAATCAGTACCTCTTAAGTCAGTTCTGAAAGAAAGAAAGCTTCTTAAATAAGTATACTGCTATGTGTGTTTTTATGGTTCATAGGTTCATAGGTTTGTACTAGGCTAGTGGCCCTAAGGCCTATGCAAGCCTAGCCATAACAATTCCCTGGAAATTTTTTCCCACAATATTTACTTCTGTGGACCCCTGTCTAGCAGGGTGACTGACATGATCCCCGGGGTGAATTTCCTTTCTCCCATCCAATCATCAAGGTTCCTTTTGAAGAGGGCCAATGAGGTGCTCTGCTTGACATGTATGGGCAGTCTATTCCAGAGTATGGGGAGTCTCTGGGTCAGGAACCTAT